>NC_137208.1:22453188-22990688 GCF_960531495.2 Zeus faber
ATCCATGACATAGGGTACAGTGATATTTAGTCCTTTTGATATGACCAAGTCCAGAGTATGCCCCTTAGTGTTGGTGGGTCCAGAAACATGCTGAGTGAAGTCAAATTTCTCCAATAGGCTAATGAAGGGTTGAGCATCTGGGTTTATTTGATTGTCAACAGGAATATTAAAACCACCTGAGATTATTACACGATCATAATCAGTGCAGACCTTAGACAGTAGCTCAGAGAATTCATCAAGAAAGCAACATTTAGATTTTGGTGACCGATAAACAGCGATGATTAAAATCGGGGTACTGCAGTTCATAGATATTGTAAGGTGTTCAAATGACGTGAATTGTCCGAGGAGAATTTTCTTGCAAGTATAGATATCAGAGAAGAAGACAGCAGCTATTCGACTGCCTCTCTTATCAGCTCTAGTTGTCTGAATGAAATTGAAATTAGGAGGTGCTGTCTCAATGAGGGAGACTGTGCCATTTCTATCCAGCCAGGTCTCAGTCAGTGGAGAGAAATCCAAGTTATGGGTACTTATGAGCTCATTAACTAAAAATGACTTGTTAGTTAGTGACCTGACGTTTAATAGAGACTTTTTTATTGTTCTGGGTGCATTGCTTTGTGGGGTATTAGAGTTTGAGTCTGAACTGAGGGTAAATTGTTTAGATTCCTGTATGGAATCCAAACAATTTACAGGGAACTCCTGTACAGGGAAGTTACGTAATTTCGTCTATGGTTAATTTGTAAAGCAGAGTGACAGTCGTCAATGTCAGAGTGGATCGGACTCACCAAACATCAGCAGCGAACAGAGGATTTCAGCGTAAGTTCCATGTTCAATGTGAGGAGGCTTGATCTGTGAATGTTTGGATGAACTCCATCATGTCTGAAGACGTTTGGATGGTTTAAGAAGGTGCCAAAGTTGTCCACAAACGGTACGTTGAGGAAGCAGCAGTATCGCTTGAACCATGTGTGTAGCTGAAGGACATGCGTGAATTTTATTTCTCCAAAGCTGGGACATGGCAGCAGGCCGGATACGATGAAGCGGCGGTCCGACTGTAGCAGACTGTCAATAATCTTCGAAATGCCTTCTTTAAATGTCTTCGATTGTTTGTTCCTGAGATCGTTGGATTTCATGTGGATCAGAACAGTGGAGGCAGATGGGTTTTGATCTAGCAGCTATGGGATTCTGGAGTCTATATCCTGGACGAGAGCACCCGGGTAGCAGATGCATCCTTCATCATTTTGAGTAAGCAGTTAGTAAAGGAAGGAATTTTCTAACAGTATGAGGCAGGGGCTACTCTAGATGGGACAAGGGTTGCACAGCAAACAAAGTTTAACTTTGCAGCTCTTTGTTTTATGAATGGTGTAAGGATGACAAGACAGACACCTGACTGTGATGGGAGTGAAACAAGCAACTTTTTAATTGCTTGCTTATGAGGACTAGATGTCCAATGCGCTCTCTCCATTAAGCTACAGAGACAGAGGAACTTTTTGAGTGCGTTCGACAGGTATAATAAAGAGACACTGTAGGATTGAAAGCCATGACGCCCTCATAAATGTTCTATCACCAGCTACGATGAGGATGGGACTCGAACCCACGGGTGCAGAGCACAATGGATTAGCAGTCCATCGCCTAAACCACTCGGCCACCTCATCCGAAAAGGCTTGACACATCTTGGCAGGCAAGATGACTACCTTGGACTTACACACTATATGTTTTGGTCTTGTACCGACTCAACTGATATATAATAAGGAACTGCTCCAGCCAGATTTGAGCAACACACATTGGAGGCAAATTGACAAGATTAACGTCAGGGCAATAATGTAAGACACGACAATCCAAGAAACCCTCACATTTTTCTCAGCATGGGCATTGGTGGTATAGTGGTGAGCATAGCTGCCTTCCAAGCAGTTGACCTGGTTTGATTCCCAGCCCTTGGGATTGGTGTCTGGTTGTTTATCAAACACTGGCTTTGCAGTGAATTTTATATATTTGGAGGCAAATAAACAAGATAAACATCAGCGTATTAATGTACTTAATGTATTAGAATTAAAAGTCATGTTATATTCAGTTCCCTGATGTACAATGGGAGCCACTTAAAGAGGCCGTCCAACTCAACTTTACATAATAGCTCAAATAAAGGCATAGTAGTGATTAAAATAAAACAGTATTTAAAAAAATCAAAAATGCAAAGGAGTAGTATAAATCATATTAAAGTATTTACGTAAAAGAAAATCTAGTAAAATAAAGACACTAATAAATGATTTTCAACGTGGTTGTGGACATCTTTAATATCCGTGGGCCACAATAATATAGTGTCATACTGAATGGTAAGATAGACACATTGTTGTCAGACAAACACTGCAATTTACTACTAAGAGAGAGGTAAGTCACAGTTTTCCTTTGTTTAAAAGTGGCCAAGTGTGTAGATTTATAGGTTCTAGTCAATGGCCTTTTGATTTCAATATCAAGGTCTTTGAACTTTCTATTTTTAGGAGTTATTGGGATCAAAATAATTGTGAAATATTGCAATAGATTTCTGCATTTGCAGTGCTCTCTGAGAAACGCCTCATCCCCCCTCAACCACCCCACATTCAATAGATTAAATTTAAAATTTTCAAAAAGCAACAATAAAACAATAACACAATATCACAACATTGATATTAAAATCGACTCTCTATCTCTTGTTCCTACCAAGGCTGCAAGGAATCTTGGTGTCATTTTCGATGACCAACTGACATTCTCGGACCATGTTGCCGCCGTCTCCCGGTCCTGCCGCTTCGCACTAGATTCAAGATTCAAGATTCAAGATTTTTATTTGTCACATACATATACATACTTCCATACATATATGCAGTGAAATGTAATGCAACGCACCCGGTGATAGCACACAATAAGTCCTAGGAAAAAGTACAAAAATAAAATAAAATAAAAAGTAGAAAATTCCTTTCTAATAGACCGACTAACTGACTCCTAAAACGTAATACAGTAAGTGGAATACTTATAGAATAAGATAAAAAATATATAGAATAAAATACAATAAAAAATAAATTGAAATAAAATGGAATAGGTTGAAGGAATATGCCTATGTATATACAGATATGTGCATTTAAAGTGGCATGTGAATTAAAGTGGCATGTGAATGTGAATAGTGTGAGGTAGTGTTTGGGATAATACAGCACAGTATACAACAGTACGGCGCAGCAATACGGCATCACGAACAACCCTGAACAGTGATACAGTATGCGGTACAGTATGCTACATACAGTACAGTAGGTAGTGGAGCCTAGTGCATGGCTCAGTTAGGACCCCTGGTGAGGTCAGCATTGACAGTTCTGATGGCTTGAGGGAAGAAACTCCGTCTCAGTCTCTCTGTTCTCGCTGCGTGACTGCGGAGGCGCTTGCCTGACCGCAGCAGCTGAAACAGTCCGTTGTTGGGGTGATGAGGATCCTTCATGATCCTGCAGGCTCTGCTACTACACCTCCTGGTGTATAGCTCCTGCAAGGGGGGGAGGGTAGTTCCAGTGGTACGTTCAGCTGAACGCACCACCCTCTGCAGGGCCCGCCTGTCCTGGGCAGTACAGTTCCCAAACCAGGCAGTGATGTTGCTTGTCAGGATGCTCTCCACTGCTCCAGAGTAGAAGGACTTGAGGATCCTCACCGAGACCCGGAATTTCCTCAGCTGCCTGAGGTGGTAGAGACGCTGCCTCGCCTTTCTCACCAGAGTGTCTGTGTGAACAGTCCATGTTAAGTCCTCTGTGATGTGGACTCCCAGATATCTGAAGCGGCTCACCCTATCGACAGAAGTCCCATTAATCCACAAGGGCGCGTGCGTCCTCGATTGTGATCCACGCCTAAAGTCCACAATCAGCTCCTTGGTTTTGCTGACGTTCAGGTGTAGGCTGTTGTCCTGGCACCAGAGTGACAGGTCAGCCACCTCCTCGCGGTAGGCCTTCTCATCGCAGTCGGTGATCAGGCCCACGACCACGGTGTCGTCAGCAAACTTGATGATGGTGTTGGAGCTGGACCTGGCCACACAGTCATGTGTGTACAGGGAGTACAGTAGGGGGCTGAGGACGCAGCCCTGGGGGGGATCCTGTGTTCAGGGTGAGGGAGCTTGACATGTACTTCCCCACCTTGACCACCTGGGGGCGGCCTGTGAGGAAGTCCAGGATCCAGGTGCACAGCGGAGCATTCAATCCTAGCTCCAACAACTTGACAGCCAGTCTGGTGGGAACTATGGTGTTGAAAGCTGAACTATAATCAATGAACAGCATTCTCACATAGGCCCCCTTCTGGCCATCCAGGTGCGTGAGCGTGCTGTGCAGTACCTGGGAGACCGCGTCATCCGTGGATCTGTTCTGCCGGTACGCGAGCTGCAACGGGTCCAAGGTGCGGGGGAGGGAGGCGCAGATGTAATCCTTAATCAGCCTCTCGAAACACTTCATGACCACCGAGGTGAGGGCCACCGGACGGTAGTCATTCAGGCAGGTTGGAGAGGCGATCTTCGGGACAGGAACGACGTTGGACCTCTTGAAGCAGGATGGGACCACTGATTCAGCCAGGGAGATGTTGAATATTGTGGTGAACACCGGAGCTAGCTGGTTAGCACAGGTCTTCAGTACTCGTCCAGATATGCCATCTGGACCCGCAGCTTTCCTGGTGTTCACCCGCATCAAAGCCCTCCTGACCCCGTGCACGGACACAGAGTGCGCGCTCGTCCCCAGCGGTGTAACTCCAATTAGCCGGCGAGCTAGCGGTGCTGCTGCCAGACTCGAACCGCGCATAAAAGGAGTTCAGTTGGTTGGCCAGGGAGGCGTCCACACTCGTGGCTGGGGAGGAGCTGCTCTTGTAGTTAGTTATTGTTCGCAGCCCCTCCCACAAGCGTTTTGTGTCCCCCCGCTCCATCTGCAGCTCCACGGTGTCTCTGTACGTCCGTTTGGCGTCCCTCACCGCCCTCCGCAGATTGTACGACGCCGCTTTGTAGTTGTCCATGTTGCCAGATACAAGTCCGTCGTTGTAAGCGGCCGTGCGAGCATTCAGAGCGCAGCGGATGGATTTATCAACCCATGGTTTCTGGTTTGGAAATATCCGAACTTTCACCGTGGGAACGATTTCATCCGCGAGCGTAGCCACAAAAGTCACTACAACCTCCGTAAACTCGCTGACGTCACTTGAACTCGCTTGGAACATGTCCCAGTCTACGTCAGTCAGAGCGTCCTGAAGCGCAGCCTCTGATTGGTCCGTCCACCGCTTCACTTCCCTCGTCATCACCAGATCCCGCGCGATCAGAGGCCTGTAAACAGGAAGCAGCGAGATCGCGGCGTGATCTGATTTCCCGAAAGCAGGAAGCGACACGGGCTTGTATCCGTTCTTGTAAGGAGTGTAACAATGGTCCAGAGTTCTGTCTCCCCTGGTGGCACACGTGATGTGTTGGTGGAAATTCGGCAGAACTTTTTTAAGGTTGGCCCTGTTAAAGTCCCCAGTCACCACCACAGCCGCGTCGGGATGTCTGTTCTGAAATCCGCACAACACATCGTACAGAACCGACAGAGCTGCGTCGGTGTCCGCTTGCGGTGGGATATAAACGGCTGTAATGATGACCGTGCTGAATTCCCGGGGGAGATAAAATGGACGGCATAGTATGGTCAGCTGTTCCAGGTTCGGCCAGCAGGAGTGGGAGAGGAATTTGGTGTTGTTGGCGTTACACCAGCGGTTGTTTACCATTAGGCAGACGCCTCCACCTTTGGATTTCCCCGACTCTCCCGTTCTGTCGCCGCGGAACACGGAGAAGGCCTCGGCTGGACGTATGGCTTCATCCGGCACCAGTGGGGTCAGCCATGTTTCCGTCAGGCAGAGGACGCAACAGTTCCTCGTGTCACGCTGGAATTGAATCCTCGCTCGAAGTTCATCCATCTTGTTCTCCAGGGACTGGACGTTAGCAAGAAGGATGCTTGGCAGAGGTGGACGGTAAGGTTGCGTCCTCATTCTGACCCAAATGCCGCCTCGTTTACCTCGGTGCTTCCTCCGTGGGCCGGCTCGTGGAACAGCGACTCCATTTTTGTTGATATAGTTGTTGTTGCGAGTGTTCCCGCGTAGGATTTCCGCCGGCCACTCTGCTCCCACGGATAAAAAGTCCCAAAGTTGTTCGTTTAGGGAAATTTTTATATCCATGAGTGCATCGCGGCCGTATGAGTTAATTGTTGATGTTTTTCTGGCGAACATTGTGATAAAAAAAGGAAAAAAATACTAAAGAGTAAGAAAGTAACCGGAGCGCCGGCGCAGGCGACCGCTAGGGGCGGCGCCACTATCACTACTCAACATCCGAAAAGTCAGGCCGTACCTGACCCAATATGCCACTCAACTGCTGCTACAAACCTTGGTGGTGTCCCGTCTCGACTACTGCAACGCCCTCTTAACAGGCTTGCCGGCCTGTGCGGGGAAGCCACTACAGATGATACAGAATGCGGCGGCGCGACTGGTGTTCAACCAGCCAAAGAGGGCACATGTCACTCCGCTGCTCATGGAGCTCCACTGGTTACCTGTAGCCGCCCGCATCAAGTTCAAGTCTCTTATGCTGGCCTACAGAGTGATTGCTGGGAATGCTCCCGCCTACTTAAATGCTCTTGTAAGAGGACATGTTGCCCCCCGGATGCTGCGCTCATCAAATGAGCGTCGCCTGGCTCTGCCGGCCATACAGCCACGGCAATCCAGGCTATTCTCATTTGTAGTTCCACGTTGGTGGAACAAGCTGCCAAAAATGACCAGAGCAGGGACCTCCCTCTCTGTCTTTAAGAAGCACTTGAAGACCCAGCTCTTCAGTGAGTACCTCCTGTCCTAACCTACAATTCCTTAGCACTGCCTAGCAGTATTTATTGTTACACTAATGTTGTTGTTACACTAATCTCTGTCGCAATGTAGCTTGAATGTTATTCTCCCTTGTAAGTCGCTTTGGATAAAAGCGTCTGCTAAATGACTAAATATAAATGTAATGTATAACATATGAACAATCAATAAATAAAAGTCAATAGAATAAAATATACACCAGCAAAATGTACAAAAGATAACTAGGCCTCATAGTGTATGGATTCTACTGAACACTCAAGATTGTTTCAATGTTAACACAGTTTTAAGTTCATGGTTTATATTTAAAAAAAAAATTAATTATCGGAAGGATCAGAATTTTCACCTCTCCGTGAAATAGGGTTGATTGCTCCATTGGAATGTCAAATTTTTTGTCAATGGGTTTGTGTTTGCATATGTTTGTGTTAGGTGTGGTGGCTTCCAGACCTTGGGAGGACACAACGATTAAGTGCAAACAAAAATGTAGCCCAAGGCTTTATCTGTGGCCCACTTCGGTAGTCAATGAAAAGTGGTTATAATGTGTTAGAATATAAAAGTGGAAATAATTATTGATATATGTATATAAAAATATATCATCCCTCAATGAGGGCTGGGAATCATCGTAGACCTCACGACACGATACCATCCCGATATGAAGAGTTTTGCGATAGATTTAGTATTGGGATTCAATTTGTTGCGATATTTCCCAATAATTTTAAATAAAATAAAGTTGGATAGAAAATATTAAATTTAAGGTGTGAGGTGCGGCTCCCGGTCAGTCTGAACGGCTCTCAGAAAGAAATGCATTAACTTTACTAATTGGACCATCTCCAGACTTATCGATCAGATGAATCACATCCTATCTGATCAATTATTTTATCCATCAATCACATTGTGATTGATGGTAAATAGGTACATGAAAAAGATAAAAAGGGAGAAAAAGGAAATACCAATTGACACAAAGGATTAAGGTTAAAAGGCAATTATTACATAAATTAATAACGAAATAAATAAATAAAAAAAAAAATTAAAGTCGCCTTGGTAATAGTAATAAAAGTAATAGTAAAACACTACAGAAGGATCAACAAGTTAGGGGATCGAAGGAATGTTACAAATGTATGAGTTTGGTAGAATGGGAAAGCTCAGGTTTTCCCACAGGAGGAAGCTTTAGTCTAAATCAGCTACAGCAGCTGAAAGTTAGATTACAAGATAAAGGAATGAAAAAGAGGAAGTACAAGGCCGATTGGTGGGCTTTTGGAGAGTGGGTAGAGGAAGCAAATAAAAGAGAAAAGAACAAAGATGAGAAGCAGGGAGAGGGAAAGGGCCGAGAGATGGAGATCAGGGAAAGAGACAGGGCCAGGAAAAGGAACAAAGAAAGCAGAAACCGTCAGCACCACCACCGTATAATGTATTTCCTTGTACCCTATGTTCCTGGTGAAAATACTGGATCTGGACTCCTATCCTTACGTACGGGGTCAACCTCCAAATCTACCCAACCTCGTCCTTAACGACAAGCCTAACATCATCATATTCTATAAGTATTCGACTTACTGTATTACGTTTTAGGAGTCAGTTAGTTGGTCTATTAGAAATACATTATTCCTAGGACATATTGTGTATTATTACCGGGTGCGTTGTATTACATTTCACTGCATATATGTATGAAAGTATGTATATGTATGTGACGAATAAACCTCTTGAATCTTGAATCAACGCAGGCATACCAGTGGTCGACCTCGACAGCGATGACGAGATACCACAAGCCTACGCCGGAGGCCTGAAAGTTGTTTTCCACAACCACAGTTGACTGGTGAAACCTGGAAAAAAGGGGGCACTTCCCCTGACACCATATAAGACTCATCTACAGTCCACATTCATCAATCGACTGATGTTCCCACTCGGTGACATGTTGAAACGCTCGTTTGTCACCTGGAAGACGGCGACCCTCTGTGACACCATCCTCCATGCTCAACACGCCTATGAGACAAACCAAAGGGACAAAGAAGGCAAACAAGATCAAAAGGCCAGAGCCCACGAGGCAGAAGATTCTGTGGAAGCTGTCGCAATAGACCGAGGCCGAGGAAGTCCCAACATAGGCCGCAACACCTGCCATCGCTGCGGCCAGAAGGACACTGGACCAGCGACTGTTCCATGCTGCGACAGAAACGACCACAGGTTAACTGGGTCGGACAGGGGAATCTGGACAATATCCGAGTTGACGCCCGGAGGAGGGGACCCCAGGGAACGACCCAAGCCATGGCTCTGCACACCCTGATCAGATGACACATACACATACACACACAAATGTGAATATTGTGAATCGCACCCACACACACTCAATTACACCCGATAAAAGTAATGATGAAATACATACGTCCATGAATGAGAATGCCGTTGTCGAGTTCCCAACCATTGATTTACATATTTGAAGTCACAAATTAACCTTTCTCGTTAGTGTGCCTCACGCACACTAATATCCTCCACCAAAACACCCGTTAAACCTCCTTTGTCTGATAAAACATGTACCGCCATCGGCTGTAGCAAAATTTGAAAATAATGACACTACACTGCACTACACTACTGCAGTTCTACTCAAAATTGGCAAACCCGAGGAAGCGCTGCACCTGTTTGACCGAGGTGGGTGGTGGCCAGTCCCGGACGGCCTCGGTCTTGGCAGGATCCATCTGGACGTGACCCTTGGTGATGACGAACCCCAGGAACTGAACGGTGGTGGCGTGGAACTCACTCTTCTCCAGCTTCACATAGAGGCCATTGGCGAGCAGGCGGTGAAGGACCTGTCTCACATGCTGTATGTGTTCGGGAAGGGTCCTGGAGAAGATGAGGATGTCATCGATGTAGACGAACACGGAGCGATTGAGAAACTCACGGAGGACGTCGTTTACAAAGGCCTGGAAGACAGCGGGAGCATTGGCCAATCCAAAAGGCATGACCAGGTATTCATAATGGCCGGTAGGTGTGTTGAAGGCGGTCTTCCACTCATCCCCCTCGCGGATGCGGACGAGATTGTATGCGTTTCGAAGATCGAGTTTGGTGAAGATGGTGGCGCCTTGCAGTTGCTCGAAAGATGTGGACATGAGAGGAAGGGGGTAGCGATTTTTGACCGTGATCTTGTTCAGACCACGGTAATCAATGCAGGGACGCAGGCCGCCATCCTTCTTACCCACGAAGAAAAACCCTGCGCCCGCCGGGGAGGTAGAAGGGCGGATGAAACCTGAGGTGAGCGCCCCCCGGATGTACTCCTCCATGGCTGTAGTCTCAGGGGCAGAGAGAGAGAAGAGATGTCCTCGAGGAGGGCAGGTGCCAGGCAGAAGGTCGATGGCGCAGTCATAGGACCGATGGGGAGGAAGCGTGGTGGCCCGTCTCTTGCTGAAGACCTCCCTCAGATCGGCATACTCGTGGGGCACTCGTGAAAACTCGGGATGGATGGGACCTTGAATACGGACTGGAGCCAGGACACGGACAGGAACTCCGGAGTGGGCAGGGGCTTGGGAAGGGGCCCGAGCTTGGACACGGACTGGAGACTCGAGAGGGTGAGAAGACGGACTAGAACGAAGACAGGTGGTGTGGCAGGCAGGGCCCCATTCGGTGAGACACCCGGAGGCCCAGTCCAGATGTGGGTTGTGACGGGCTAGCCATGGGTAGCCCAGGACCAGTGGAAACTCAGGGGAGTGGATGAGTTGGAGCTGGATTACCTCTGAATGTTTTCCCTCCAGTGACAGCCAAAGGGGGGCGGTCCGATGGCACACGCTACCGGACCCCAGTGGTCTTCCATCCAGGGCTGTCACCGTGAGAGGATGCTCTAGAGGTGCCAGAGGGAGCTTTAGGGCCTTTGCTAGCCCTACATCCAGGAAGCTTCCTGCAGCGCCGGAATCCACCATAGCTTGGAGGGAGTGATGTTGATCTCCCCAGGCGAGGGAGGCAGCCAGCAGGACCCTGGTCGCCTCGAGCTCGGGAGAGAAGGTTGGCCTCGTCGCAGTTCTCCCTACCCTGGACGAGAGTTGGCTTTTCCCGAGAGCTCAGGGCAGGAAGAACGGAAATGCCCCGGGATCCCACAGTACAAGCAGCAGCGCTCTCTCATCCGCCGGTCACGTTCGGACCGAGAGAGCCGTGTGCTGCCTACTTGCATCGGCTCCTCCCTTGATGCTGGAGGCGAGCTCGGGATAGCCAGGAGATGCTCGGGAGGCCTCGTCCCCAGAGCCGCTCTGCGCGCTGGTGTTGGTGAAGCGGGGAAATCGCGTTCCCTTTGTCTCTCCCGGAGGCGGTTGTCCACCCGAATCGCTGCATCGATGAGCGTGTCCAGGTCCTCCTGCGCCTCCCGGGATGCCAGCTCGTCCTTGACCCCCTCATTGAGGCCCCCCTGGAAGGCCGCGATGAGTGCCTCGCTGTTCCATCCAGACGCCACGGCGAGGGTGCGGAATGCGATGGCGTAGTCCGCCACGCTCTGTCCCCCCTGGCGGAGCCGGAGTAGCCGTGTCGACGCCTCCCTCCCACTGACTGAGTGGTCGAACACTCGGCGCATCTCCCCGGCAAAAGCCTGGTAGCTGGAGCAGGCCGGGGTTTGCCGATTCCAGATGGCTGTGGCCCAGGAGAGTGCTTTGCCGGTGAGTAGCGTGACCACGTATGCCACCTGTGAGCGCTGGGTGGGGAACTGTGACGGCTGGAGCTCGAAAGCCAGGGAGCATTGTGTCAGAAAGCCACGACAGCCCCCTGGGTTACCGTCGTACCTCTCTGGCGCCGGCAGTCGTGGTTCGCGGTGCTCTGGAGGACGCGGGTCCATGGGAGGCAGCGCTGGCGCAGGGCCCATAGGTGGAGCCGGTGCCTGGCTCTGTTGGACGGCCTGGGCGAGCGACTGCAGGTTTTCCAGGACCTGTTGGAGAACCCGCTCGTGTCGGCCAATCGCAGCCCCCTGGTGCGTCAAGGCCACCCGCAGGCTTTCCACCTCTGGAGGCTGGCTCTCTGCTGGGTCCATGTTGTGGCTCAGTCTTGCTGTTAGGAGGTGTGCTGAGTGAACCCAGGTGCAGAGAACAAGGCAGAGGCGAGGTGGCAAAAATAGAGGTTTTACTCAAAACAAGTACAAAACTGGGCAAAAACAAATAAGAAGTCTCGGGAGCTTGGGACAAGAGCGTTGTCATGAGGTTAGACAAACTCAAGACTGAGCGCCCGAGGACACAAACGACAGGGTCTAAATAGGGACGACCAAACGAGACACAGGTGAAACATATCATCTAATGAGGCAGGGTAATCAGGAACAGAAATAGGTGAAGCAGAGCAACCTTGAAAAGGCAGTACTGGCGGCATCTAGTGGCTGATGCTGGTAGGACCCGGGCGAACCCTGACAGTTTGTCTGTCTTAAAAAGGGGATCGGCGCACAGGCTCGTAAGCAGGCCAGCACTGGCACGCCATTCCTCCTGCACCAAGAGGATCATTAATATCCACAATTATTATAATAATCCTCAGTGATATATATATTTGTGGCCTGCGTGCGGCATATTGAAATGAACAATAAAACTCTCGCCATGTCGGCGCACCACGGCCAGAAGGATTCCATCTCCCTCCCTAAACACTTACCTGTGGGCAGAGAGTCCTACAAGTGGCGCCTGACCACAGACCAGGGGCAGGGCGCCGAGTAAAAGGCGCCCCGGAGTCTTTCTGTGGTCCGCAGCCGGTGCCTGACTACGCCCCTTTGTCCGCCACATTTTTATTTTGAATTTCATTTTCAAAATGAAATTTCTCTTACCTGTTATACTTTGAAAAGACACAGAATAATTACTTATTACTTGTTAATTGTGATGAAAAATTGTAGCTCAAATTGTCTGCAAGCATCATCCAAAGAGGCAGAATTAGATTGCGAGCCAAAGGTTCTCGACCCCTAGGCTAAAGGTTTGGAGCGTGCTGAGAGAAGTTTCTGGAAGAGATTCCAACTGCATGCGCTTTGCTGATTAGCCACCACTCAGCAAGATTATAACACTGAGTTGCACCCAATCCAAGCTACACACATTTGGCATAGACAATCGTGCTGATTATTAACTAAAACCCACATATAACCACGACTGAACCCAACTGACCCCAACGGAACCACCAGAACTGTCTCCCCCGCTCACCGACATCCTTGCCAACCTGTGGACAAAACGACACCAACGCCATCAGCGAAGCACATTGCATCCATTTAACCCATTAAAACGACTCTGCAGGGTCAAAGGGACCCTAGTATTCATACTAATCACAACATTATTAATAGTACTCCAGATACTATGGCATGATGCTCAACCACTAAAAGATAATGGGGTCCTCGTACCTACGACCCCACAACCAATGGAGTACACGTGGCCATACGTCTGGGACTGCACGATACACTGCGCCCATGTCAACTGAAAAATAACACAATCTGTGAACGCCCCCTGTGTCTCTATAAATGCCTTCGTTGGCTTGTGGGCGATGGTGGCGCAGGAGGTAGAGCGGGTTGTCCAGTAATCAGAGGGTTCCTGGGGTAATGCCCCGTCACTCCTGGCAGCACGTCAAAGTATCCTTGAGCAAGACACTGAACCCTAAAGTGCCCTCGATGAGCTGGTGTGCACTGCCGCTGCTATCGATGAGTGAAATTGAGGCGTAAATTGTGAAGTGATGGTTGGTGATTAATGGGACTTCTGTCGACAGGGTGAGCAGCTTCAATTACCTGGGAGTCCACATCACAGAGGATTTAACATGGACTTTACAAACAGACACTCTGGTGAGAAAGGCGAGGCTGCGTTTACCACCTCAGGCAGCTGAGGAAATTCCAGGTCTCGGTGAGGATCCTAAAGTCCTTCTACTCTGGAGCAGTGGAGAGCATCCTGACAGGCAACATCAATGCCTGGTTTGGGAACTGTACTGCTCAGGAGAGGCAGGCCCTGCAGAAGTTGGTGCGTTCGGCTGAACGTACCACTGGAACTACACTCCCCTCCCTGCAGGACTTATACAGCAGGAGGTGTAGTAGCAGAGCCCGTAGGATTATGAAGGATCCTCTCCACCCCAACAACGGACCGTTCCAGCTGCTGCGGTCAGGCAAGCGCTTCCGCAGTCACACAGCGAGAACAGAGAGACTGAGACTGAGTTTTTTCCCGCAAGCCATAAGAACTGTCAATGATGACCTCACCAGGGGTCCTCACTGAGCCACACACATAGGCTCCACTACCTCACTGTACTGTATGTAGCATACTGTACCGCACACTGTGTGACTGTTCTGGGTTGTTCAGTATTACCGTATTGCTGCGCCTATTCCCTTTTTCTATTCTATTTATTTTATTTTATTTTATTTTAGTCTATATATTTTTATATTATTCTATAGTATTCGACTTACTGCATTACGTTTTAGGAATCAGTTAGTTGGTCAGTAAACAGATACCTTCCAGATGATTAACAGCTTACTCAGAAGAACAAACACTGAGCTTGGCAGTTTCCAGCATGGAGCACAGCAACAGAGAGATGGTGGTCTCCTTCATCAGCTACAAATTGTCTCAGCAGAACAATCCAACACTGCAGTTGGCGCCGGAGAGCGCCAGTGAAAAGGCACTTCGGGAGTTGGCGGACAAGTTTGAGCTGCGCTATATGAAGGCCCTCAGCGACATGTCATCCCAGCTCCACATGACTACCGCCATGGCCTACAACAGCTTTGAGAACGTGATGGACGAGGTTTTTCGGGACAGGATCAACTGGGGACGCATGGTGGGCCTGTTAGCCTTTGGAGGTGCCCTCTACGTGGATTGCGTGCAGAAGGACATGATCAACACATGGTGCCCTGTATCATAGACTAGATGACCATATACCTGGGCCACCACCTTGATCCATGGATCCAGAGTTAGGGAGGATGGGTGAGTACCTCCGCTTAAACAAAGTAACCTTGTTGCCTTAACATTTTAAGTAGAGACTTTGTTATTTCAACTAATGCATCAAAATTGGGTTAGGCAAACAAAAAGAAAAAAGAAACCGACCTGCTGTCAGTTGGCCTGGTTTCAGTTGGGCCGGTACAATGTGATCTCGTCTTTATACCACTTTTTCTTTTATTTTTTTAAACTGTGTTGTCAGCATGCTGGGCATACAACATAGAGTATTTGTATGCCATTGCATTCAGGACAGAGTTAGTCTGCAAGTGGAGTTCAAGTTCTTAACCTGCAATGCAACTCTTTATTAATTCTTAAATCTTCAAGAACTGCTGCAATAACTCTGTCCTGTGGATGACCTGTAGAATGACAAGAGCACAGTTTTTGGTTATGGAGAGCCACCACCAACCCCCCTCTTTGGAGACCTATTTATCATGTTTGGGTATATAAACAACTGATCACTACTCCAAGAGGGGGACAATCATCACGGTGAGACAAATAAACATAGAAACAAACAACATTTACACCAAAACATGAACAATGGACGACAACATGTCTTGAAAAACTGAATTAGGTCAAGGAAAACTGGAACTCAAACTGTTCACGTGGCCTCTTCCTGTCATAGTTATGGTAGTAAATGAGGGAGGAAAGCAACCAGGAGGTTTCTGGGGTAACCTCCAGGCAGATGTGCGTGCGTGCGTGCGTATGTAGGATGTCCACCGGTAAGTCTACATGACTTATCCCCATAGGTACTGGTGTAGAAGGTCGGTATTATGTTGCGGCGCCTCCAAACAGTGCAAGGGGCCACGAAGCCTCCCCGAACTCCGGCTGTAATAAGTGATTTTTCTCTATCACGTTTCAATTGATTGGCAAGAAATTTACCTGATTTGTCATTGAATTCAAAAAAATTTGCTCTTGTTCCTGTCATAATGAATTGTGTCTTTGATGGATTTCAAGTTGAGATGTAATTGTTCTGATCTCATTTCGGATTTGCTCAGAAGATGAGTGGGATTGTTGGGAATGCAACTCCTTTAGTCGCTGTTCGAGTTTATTTGGGCATTCTTGTCCTTTCTTTTTCTCGTGAGTGGAGAATGAAATAATATTACCTCTTAGAACTGCCTTAGCTGTTTCCCAAATTAAGGATGGTGATATTTCTGGGGAGTCATTCAGTTCAGTGAAGGAAGTCCATTCTCTTGAAAATAAATGGTTAAATTCTTTATCTGTTAAAAGTGAGGTGTTAAACCGCCACCTGCTGGGAGGGTTCCGGTTTGTTTCCTTTATCAGGTTGAAACTAATCGGCCCGTGATCGGAAATTACAATAGGGTGAATTTCTGGATTTGTGATTTTGGACAGTGCGGAGTTAGTTGTCAAGAAAAGGTCGATTCGAGAGAAACTTTGGTGGGATGGTGAATAATATGTGTATTCTATAGAATGTGGGTTATTTGATCTCCAACAATCCCCAACAGCAAGATCACTCATATATTGTTTTATAGTGTCCGGCAAACGCCAGGATTTGGGAATATTTCTGGTTTGAGAAAGGTCTAAATTTGGATCCAGTACTGTGTTGAAGTCTCCTCTCATAAATGATTATTTATTCAGAAAATTTTAAAAGTTTTGAAAATATATTGTGAAAGAAATTTCGGTCATCTTCATTGGGGCCATAAATATTAGCTAAGGTTCATTTGATGTTACCTAAAATCCCATTCATCATTATGAAACGCCCTTCTGTGTCTGATATTGTGGTTTCATTTTGATATGGGATACTTTTATTGATCAATATAGATAGACCTCTTTTTTTTGAGTTGTATGATGCCGAAAACATCTGACTAAGCCATTTAGCTTTGAGTTTGAGGTGCTCAGATGCAGTGAGGTGGGTTTCTTGCAGTAGACAGAAGCTGGGGTTCATCTTGGTGAGGTGAGTTAGCATTTTGCTACGTTTAGCAGGTGAGCCCAAGCCTCTCACATTCCAACCAACAAACTTAATGGGTGTCATTGAAGCGAGTTAGGGGGTGATGGCACAGTGCATCCAAGGCAATAGCTATACTTCCGTTCCCATGCTTTCCCATAGATAAGTCTGGGGTTTCCTCCTTTATATTCCTTTTCATTGCCATAGTATTGTAGGAAGTTTGTAGGGATACATAACTACACAAACAAATGATGAGTAGACAACGATAAACACAGAACATTGCCGGATTAGACATACATAAAGTGAAAGACATTATAGAGTGAGAGTGATAGGAGAAGTAAGGAGAGAGGGATTAGGGAGGTGAGATAATGAGAGAAGTATGGAGGGGGAATTAGGAAGGTGTGATGAGAGTGTGCAATATTTTAAATCCTGACATAGATAGCATGCCTATACCTACATCTTTCAGTATATAATAACTGGAATTATAAGAATACGTACATTATGATAAGAATAACCAGGGTGTGGTGGAGAAGTCTCGGTATAACAGACCGTCTATATATAATTTGTCAACAACCATCGATCCGTGTTTAGCTCCCGTCCTTTGCTTTTAACCAGCTCCTTGTGATGAAGTGTTCGAACTTAGCAATGATGGAGCGGGGATGGTACCCCACGCAGTGTCCCAGTCGATGAACTCGGTGAAAGGTGATCTGCTTCATGGTGTGCGTCGGGAGTTTCAGGGCGGTGCGGAGAAAGTCTTTCACCATATTTTTTGGGGACTCGGTGATGTTCTCTGGGATCCCAGAAAAGATAAGGTTGTCCCCATACTTCTGATTTGAATATCCAGGATAGTCTCTTTCATTATTTTATTTTATTTTTTTACAACTTCCATCTCTGCTGTGAGACGCTTCACGGAGATTTTAAGATCCACGTTGTCTTTTTGCATCTCGCCGACCGTGTGATGCTGGAAATCAAGGCTGGCTTGGATCTCGGTAATGTCTCGGAGAAGTGGACCGAGCATGTTCAGCCTCGTGTTAATCTCATCCAAGACACTAACCTCTACTGCACACGGTATGAGATCGTCAGTGTCCGTTGCTGAGTCGGTCTTCTTCCATTTTGCGGGATAATTGGAGTCCTGGTCCTCTTCCATCACGTAGGCGTTATAAAAAAAATCGAAATAATCCTCGAGGTCCTCCACTATGGTTTTGCACGGTGTTCCCTTTTTATATATATATATATAAATATTATTTGCAATTCGCTTTGTTATTTTGTCTGAAGTGGGGCTACCGGTGCATTAGTTAGTGTAGCAGGGCGCCGCCATGTTCGGTCTCCACTCACTACTCCCTTCCGCTTCCGTCTTCTCGCGAGATCACAGCATGCTCCCCCCCGAGATCTCGTCTTTATACTACAATAGACTTTGTTAGAAAGAGCAGTATCTTCATATAAAACTGTGAGAGACTCATTTCAAAACCCAGAGGCAATGTATTTTAAAAGCCAGCTAACATACACAAAAGGCATTTGTCAAATATAAAACAGGTAAGACATCATTCAAATAGTTGATCATATGTATTTTTTTCTCACACTCCCTCATTTTGCTCCTACTGGAACAACACCTCAAGGAAAAATGCAATAATGTTTTAATTTCATATACTTTCGGCAAAGGCATCAGAATATAACTATAATGTTAATTGGATACAATACAATTATACTGCAGAGATATCCTTCAATTCTATCTTATCGGAATCTACCGGGAAAACACACATCTTATACTAAATGTAACTATATAAACTCATAGTGGAATATTCCAGATATAATTCAAAGATATCTCCACCTCAACTTGGCCAAAACTCTCTTCTCACATTAGGCTACAGAAGAGTAAAAGACCAGTAAGGGTTATCTACACTATACAATGACAACGCACAAGACAAAAAAACCCTTAGTAGTGCAGGAAAATCCTGTGTGACGCCATCTTCTAAATTCTAATTAGAAAACAAAAATCATGAATCGCATTGTGAAATAAACAAAATAAACACAGAGATTCCACTAATACATAATACTATGCAGATTAATCAATGGTTATCACTTCATAATGACAACAGCAAAATTTATTGTTCACGTTAGGACTAACACATCCAATAATTCGAAACATAATTCAAACATAATTCGACAAACATCTTCACATTTCAACATCTCAACATTTCCGTGATCATCATAAGGTGGTTTCCAATCATCTAGTGGTATGGAGACAAACTGTTCCGCCGTCATATTAGTAGTCATCTTACCAAGGATAGGTACTACAAATGCTAGACAGCAACATAGCATTAAACACATTATCACTACAGGTATCAATATTTTTATGAACGTTAATTTCTCACTTGGGACTCTTCTTCTGTTTCTGATGTGAGTGAGAGTGGGTTGGAGCAGTGGCTATTTTTTAAGTCTCGCTGTGGAACTGTGTTCCAGGGTTGGATGATTAACAGGGCGATTGCAATGGCAAGAAGGATTATTTACAGACCTGATCATTTTTTTCCTGTTGACGGGGCGTCATCCTTTTCAAGTACGAGTTCTGTCATGGCATATCCCTTTCGTGGAGATGGAGGTTACTTGCACATATCCCGCTAGGATCGTGATATCAGTTCACGTCCGATGATTCTCCGTTGTTGCCGTTTATCTGGTCCTCTGGAAGGTTGCAGACTTTCTTGCAATGAGATGCGTGTGCCCACGTAGGTCGGTCTGCCACCTTAACTGATGCTGCAGTGGTGAGGAGGATCTGGAACGGTCCAAGGAATCTGACAGAGTTCCTGCTTTTCCTCCTACAATTTCCCCCTCCTAAAGCACGGATTTTGGGGTCTGAGTCCCACCTGATGTGCTTGTAAGCAGAGTTGCCAGCAAAGGCATGCTGGCCCCATAACCCAGAGATTGATTGATCAAAACCATTCTCTGTAAAGGCCTGACCTTTACTATCAGTCAAATTGCATTTGGACCCGACCTCTATCTAACAATATGTTGAGGAGAAAACTGCTTCTTACCTATAAATCATCTATTTACCTATTTACAACTTCCAACCATTCATGAAAATTTCCCTCCACTCTTGAAGATTTCACCTCCTAAACAAGGGATTGCGGGCTCAAGTCGTACCTGGTGCCTTTCAAAAGCAGAGTGGCGCAGTGGCCCATAAACCAAATGTCTATGGATCAAGCCATTCTCTTACAATTTCACCTTTCAAACAAGAGCATGTGGGCTCAAGGCTTATCTGGGGTTCTTGAAAGCAGAGTAACCATAACCCCGATGTTGATTGATCAACACCATCCTCCACTAATCCTTCCCCTTTGCTACCATAACATGGCCACTACATGTTGAAAAGGAAACAGCTCCTTATTTACACAACGTTTATAGAACAGATGGTCATACTGTTCACAAAACAATTTCAGACCAGTCATGACAACTCAGGAACATCATCTGACCAGTCATGACAATTCTCCCCTCCTAAACCAAGGATTGTGAATTTGAGTGCCACCTGAGGAGCTTATGAGCACAGTTATCAGAGGAAGATGCTGGGCCCATAATCCAGAGGTCAATGGATCAAAATCGTCCTCTGCTAAGGCCTTTCCTTTGCTACAAAAGGATGTGAACTCATGCATGACACGGAAAAAGCTTCCTACCTAGACAACGTGTATTTAACAGTTGTTGATGCTGATCGCAAAACAATTTCAGACCAGGCATGAGAACTTTTGACCACTCATAACAATTTACAACCAGTCATGACAATTTTCCCTCACAAATGCATTCTTTGGGATGTGAACTCATGCTAATTGTTGTAATGAAAACAGCTAAGGCATGCTGCCCACATAATCCAGAGTTTGATTGCTCAAAACCATCATCTGTTAAGGCCTTACCTTTACTATCAGACCAAATGCATTTGGACCTAAACTCTAGCTAACTATATGTTGACGAGGACGCTGCTTCTTACCTATAAATCATCTATTTACCAGGTGTTGATGCTGATCGCAAAACATCTTCCAACCATTCATGAAAATCTCCCTCCACTCTTGATGATTTCACCTCCTAAACAAGGGATTGTGTGCTCACGTACCACAGAAGGCTCCCAAAAGCAGAGTGGCGCAGCAGAAGCGTGCTGGGCCCATAACCCAGAGGTCGATGGATCGAAACCATCCTCTGCTAAGGCGTTGTGTTCCGTACCACAGGATGTGACTCAAGATGTGGATTGTACTGATTTCATGTTCAGAACAAAACAGCTTCTTACCAATACAATATGCTCTTAACAGGATCACACAACCATTCTTGACAATTTCACCTCCCAAACAAAACATTGTTGGTTTGAGTCCTATCTGAGCTTCATAAAAGCAGAGTGATGTTGATGGATCAATACCATCCTCCATGAAGGCCTCCCCTTTGCTACCACAACATATGATTCAGGATGTGAACTCATGCCAACTATGTGTTGAAAAGGAATCAGCTTCTCATCTGCTGTTCACAAAACAATGTCAGACCAGTCATGACAACTCATGAACATCTTCTGACCAGTCATGACAAGTCTCCTTCTAAACCAGGTATTGTGAATTCAAGTCCCATGTAAAGTGCTCGTGAGCAGAGTTCCCAGCAGAAGCAGGCTGGGCCCATAATCCAGAGGTCAATGGATCACAACCGTCCCCATGCTAATATATGTTGACACCGAAAAAGCTTGCTACCTAGACAACGTGCATTTACATTTAGTTATTTAGCAGACGCTTTTATCCAAAGCGACTTACAAGGGAGAATGACATTCAAGCTACATTGCGACAGAGATTAGTGTAACAACATAAGTGTAACAATAAATACTGCTAGGTAGTGCTAAGGAATTATAGGTTAGGACAGGAGATACTCACTGAAGAGCTGGGTTTTCAAGTGCTTCTTAAAGACAGAGAGGGAGGTCCCTGCTCTGGTCATTTTAGGCAGCTCGTTCCACCAACGTGGAACTACAAATGAGAATAGCCTGGATTGCCGTGGCTTTATGGCCGGCAGAGCCAGGCGACGCTCATTTGACGAGCGCAGCATCCGGGGGGCATTCTGTATCATCTGTAGTGGCTTCACCGCACAGGCCGGCAAGCCTGTTAAGAGGGCGTTGCAGTAGTCGAGACGGGACATCACCAAGGTTTGTAGCAGCAGTTGAGTGGCATATTGGGTCAGGTACGGCCTGACTTTTCGGATGTTGAGTAGTGCGAAGCGGCAGGACCGGGAGACGGCAGCAACACGGTCCGAGAATGTCAGTTGGTCATCAATAAAGACACCAAGATTCGTTGCAGCCTTGGTAGGAACAAGAGATAGGGAGTCGATTTTAATATCAATGTTGTGATAAATACCTTGTTTGGCCGGGAAGACCAGCAGTTCCGTTTTCGCCAGATTTAGTTGAAGATGATAATCCTTCATCCACGCGGATATGTCAGCGAGACAATCCGAGATCCGCGTCGAGACAGTGGGGTCATTGGGCGGGAAGGACAGATAGATTTGAGTATCATCCGCATAGCAGTGATATGAAAAGCCATGTGAGCGGATGATCGGGCCCAGTGAGGAGGTGTATATGACAAAGAGGAGGGGTCCTAGCACCGAGCCTTGGGCAACCCCTGTGGTGAGGTTGTGAGGCACAGACAGCTGGCCTTGCCATGTCACACTGAACGAGCGCCCAGAAAGGTAAGATTCGAACCAGGAAAGTGCACTGCCCGTTATGCCCATGCTTGAGAGTATGGACAGGAGAATGCTGTGATTGACAGTGTCAAAAGCAGCTGATAAGTCGAGCAGAGTGAGAACCGAGGATTTGGCAGCAGCTCTAGCAGTTTTTAAGGCCTCTGTCACAGACAACAGGGCTGTTTCGGTGGAGTGACCACTTTTGAAGCCAGATTGAAGTGTATCGAGAAGGTTGTTTCTTGACAGATATTCTGTAACCTGTCTAGAGACCGCCCTCTCTAAGGTTTTGGAAAGGAATGGGAGGAGAGAGACCGGCCGATAGTTTTCTACTTGATTGGGATTGAATGAGGGTTTTTTGAGCAGTGGTGCGACCCGAGCCGCTTTGAAAGCGGAAGTGGGGCGGAAGAGAAGAGGAGAGCACAGAGGAGAAGTGGGTGGGAGACAGGTTGCGAAGATTGCGGCGGATAGTAACCATGGGTGGGGGGTTGTTTTGGTAGCTGGACATTGAAGTGGATGAAGAAGTGGTCAGAGAGATGAAGAGGAGTGACCCTTAGGTTGTCCGTGGTGCAGCTCCGAGCAAGAATGAGATCAAGCTCTTTTCCAGCCTTGTGAGTCGGTGGAGTCGGGACCTGTCTTAGGTCGAATGAGCGAACCAAAGACAGGAAGTCAGCCGAGCTCGCACTGTCCAAGTGGATGTTCATGTCTCCGAGGACGAGCATGGGACACTCATGCTCAGGAATTGATGACAGCAGGGTGTCAAGCTCATGCAGGAAGTCACCTAGTTGTCCTGGTGGATGGAAGATGACGACCACATAGGCTTTCACCGGAGCAGTCACCAAGACGGCGTGATATTCAAAGGAGGCAAAGTTGTTTAAAGGCAGCAGTGGATTAAATTTCCATGTGTTGGAAATTAGCAGTCCAGACCCACCACCACGGCCAGATGGTAGGGATGTGTGGGAGAATGTGTACAGCTGTTGATGCTGATCGCAAAACAATTTCAGACCAGGCATGACAACTTTTGACCACTCATGACAAATTACAACCGGTCATGACAATTTTCCCTCACAAATGCATTCTTTGGGATGTTACATCATGCTTATTAACAACAAGTATATATGATGTCAACTAGAAAAAAGTATTTGCTTGGTAGCAATTTCATTGAAGTCTAACTGTGGCCTAATGGATAAGGCACTAGCCTCCTAAGCCAGGGATTGTTGGTTCAAGTCCAATCTGGTGTGCTGAGTGCATTCTCTTTAGGCCTCTACTTTGCTCCCACAGGATGTCAACTCATGCTATTTGTTGTAAAAAAACTGCTTATTCCCTACACAACTAGAATCCAACGAGTGCTCATGCTCTTCACAAAAACACTCATGACTACACACAAATACTTTAAAACCAGTCATGACACCCCTCCTTAACCAGGGATTATCAGTGCGAGTCCCACCTGATGTGCTTACGAGCAGAGCTAAATGCTGAGGTTTGCTGCACCCATAATCCAGAGATTGATTGATCAAAACCATCCTCTGTTAATGCCTTTACTATCAGACCAAATGCATTTGGACCTGAACTCTAGCTGACTATATGTTGAGGAGGACACTGCTTCTTACCTAGAAATCATCTGTTTACTAGGTGATCGCAAAACATTATTTAACAGATATTAATGTTGATCGCAAAACAATTTCAGATCAGGCATGAAAACTTTTGACCACCATTTACAACCATTCATGACACTTTTCCCTCACAAATGCATTCTTTGGGATATTACATCATGCTTATTAACAAGAAGTGTATTCTTTGTAACCTACAAAAAAGTATTTGCTTGCTGATGAAACTGATCACAGTGGTGTTACCTAAACTGTCAAGTATATAGCAGTTTCATAACAGTAAATTGCCAAGAAATAGTTTTTCTCCCTTGTTGCCTCGCTCTAAGGGCTCTCGTCTCCTGGTCTAGGTGATTATTGAGCACCTTGTGCAGCTCAAAAATTTCACAATCCTTCAGCTGATCTACTTCCTGTCTGAGCTGTCTGTGCAGACTCCAACTCATCCGTCAGCAACGGATTTCAATGTGGGCCTTGGCTAGTCGGCACAAACCCTTTTCCCGCTGCAGACAGGCACCCTCAATACCGACTGCCTGGCCATACCGCAGCCTGACCTCTGTTCCATATGTATTCTCTTTCCATCCCTAGGCATCAACGTCCAGTTGGTGGCCTTGTGCAGGGATGTCCTCTTGATCCTTCAGAGCCATCTGTCTTCTCCAGCAGGGAAGTCCTCTCTCCAAGAAGGTAGGCCACTTGTTCTGTAGCACTCCTGTGGATCATGTCCGTTAGTCCATGCTGGCACAGCATTTCAACCACCTTGTTTCTCTGGGTATCTTGCAGAAATATTAGCTGATGCAACTGTCCTCTCTTCTTCTATTGCTTTGGCCAAAAGATTTTTGTCCTCTCTCAAGGCACGGATTGGTGCCAAGGACTTGATTAATTCTGCCATCTCATTGGCATATACCAGGCATGCAAACTTGTCACCTTTTGGCGAAATTTGCCGTTTTGAAACCAAAATTGATCACCTGGGGGTGGCTTCAATCCATCTGTATGTCGATCTCTCAAAATGCGCGGGCGCCTAGTGTCGTCTGCACCCTGCTGTCACCTGGCCTCAAGAAAAGCCATGATAGGGACATACAAGCTATGTCCCATTTCAGGGGCTTCCGCCTTGTGGGCTGCATTTCAAGACCGAATGCATTACACCGGCACAACGAAGTGCTGGCCCATTCTGAAGGCTCCTTCAAATGCGGTCAAGAAATGAATCCTTGTTTTCCCCGATTTAAACAATATGTTTAAAAAAAAACAATAGATACAATACAACAATATAATCAGTAACAACAGCATCAGACATCACTCCCCTCCTTTCAGAATATTTAAAATGGACAAAGAAAAACACATAAATAAATGAGTAAAATAAAAAAATATAAAATAAATAAAAATAATAATTAAGTAAATTAATAAGTGAATCATAATTATAAGAAGAGTTATAATAACAGTATTCATTGTGACAGGTATAGCATTAAAAACAGTACAGGACATACTAACAGTGTAATGCAAGCACTATATTATTCCTTTAGATATTGTTACAGTGCACTCAGCCTTTCTGGTGGTTTACCCAGACCCTTAGTGGTTTATAGAGCCATACAGCGCCCTACCAGGGCCACCTGGCCACCAGGGCCAGCGACCACAGCCAACAGCCCCAGGGAGCACCCAAGACCCCCACAGAACATAACAGCTTCAAGCCTGATCATGGACATCAGTGTTAAGAGAAGTCCTATTCTGTAAAAAGGTTACAAAGCCTCCCCAGCATTCATCAAAAAGTAGTATTTTTTTCCTGAGATTAAACATAATCTTTTCCGAGGGTAAGGATGATGAAAGCTCTCTAAGCCACAAAGATACATCAGGGGGTTCCCCACTTTTCCAGCGAACGGCTATACAATTATTCGCTGCAAATCGTGTTAGCCGGATGAACCGAACATTGCACCTCATATTGATTGGTAAAACTGAGAAGTCCCCCAGAAGTGCCAGTCTCGGGTTAATCTCAACCCCCACAATTATTTTGATGATTCAAGATTCAAGATTCAAGATTTTTTATTTGTCACATACATATACATACTTTCCTACATATATGCAGTGAAATGCAATGCAACGCACCCGGTGATTGCACACAATATGTCCTAGGAAAAAAAATAAAAGTAAAAAATTCCTTAAAATGAAATAAAATGGAATAGATAGAGGGAATATGCCTATGTATATACAGATATGTGCAATTAAAGTGGCATGTGAATTAAAGTGGCATGTGAATGTGAATGAGTGAGTGAGGTAGTGTTTGGGATAATACAGCACAGTATACAACAGTACGGCCCAGCAATAGGGCATCACGAGCAACCCTGAACAGTGACACAGTATGCGGTACAGTATGCTACATACAGTACAGTAGGTAGTGGAGCCTAGTGTATGGCTCAGTGAGGACCCCTGGTGAGGTCAGCATTGACAGTTCTAATGGCTTGCGGGAAAAAACTCAGTCTCAGTCTCTCTGTTCTCGCTGTGTGACTGCGGAGGCGCTTGCCTGACCGCAGCAGCTGAAACAGTCCGTTGTTGGGGTGATGAGGATCCTTCATGATCCTGCAGGCTCTGCTACTACACCTCCTGGTGTATAGCTCCTGCAAGGGGGGGAGGGTAGTTCCAGTGGTACGTTCAGCTGAACGCACCACCCTCTGCAGGGCCCGCCTGTCCTGGGCAGTACAGTTCCCAAACCAGGCAGTGATGTTGCCTGTTAGGATGCTCTCCACTGCTCCAGAGTAGAAGGACTTGAGGATTCTCACCGAGACCCGGAATTTCCTCAGATGCCTGAGGTGGTAGAGACGCTGCCTCGCCTTTCTCACCAGAGTGTCTGTGTGTACAGTCCATGTTAAGTCCTCTGTGATGTGGACTCCCAGATATCTGAAGCTGCTCACCCTATCGACAGAAGTCCCATTAATCCACAAGGGCGCGTGCGTCCTCGATTGTGATCCACGCCTAAAGTCCACAATCAGCTCCTTGGTTTTGCTGACGTTCAGGTGTAGGCTGTTGTCCTGGCACCAGAGTGACAGGTCAGCCACCTCCTCGCGGTAGGCCTTCTCATCGCAGTCGGTGATCAGGCCCACGACCACGGTGTCGTCAGCAAACTTGATGATGGTGTTGGAGCCGGACCTGGCCACACAGTCATGTTTGTACAGGGAGTACAGTAGGGGGCTGAGGACGCAGCCCTGGGGGGGATCCTGTATTCAGGGTGAGGGAGCTTGACATGTACTTCCCCACCTTGACCACCTGGGGGCGGCCTGTGAGGAAGTCCAGGATCCAGGTGCACAGCGGACCATTCAATCCGAGCTCCATCAGCTTGACAGCCAGTCTGGTGGGGACTATGGTGTTGAAAGCTGAACTATAATCGATGAACTAATCAGATGCGTTAACGTGGTGTGCAGTACCTGAGAGACCGCGTCATCCGTGGATCTGTTTTGCCGGTACGCAAACTGCAAAGGGTCTAAGGTGCGGGGAAGGGAGGCGCAGATGTAATCCTTAATCAGCCTCTCGAAACACTTCATGACCACCGAGGTGAGGGCCACCGGACGGTAGTCATTCAGGCAGGTTGGAGAGGCGATCTTCGGGACAGGAACGACGGTGGACATCTTGAAGCAGGACGGGACCACTGATTCAGCCAGGGAGATGTTGAATATTGTGGTGAACACCGGAGCTAGCTGGTTAGCACAGGTCTTCAGTACTCGCCCAGATATGCCATCTGGGCCCGCAGCTTTCCTGGTGTTCACCCGCATCAGAGCCCTCCTGACCTCGTGCACGGACATTGAGAGGGCGGGCTCATCCCCAGCGGTGTAACTCCAATGAGCCGGCGAGCCAGCGGTGTTGCTGCCAGACTCGAACCGCGCATAAAAGGAGTTCAGTTGGTTGGCTAGGGAGGCGTCCACACTCGTGGCTGGGGAGGAGCTGCTCTTGTAGTTTGTTATTGTTCGCAGCCCCTCCCCTATGGTATCCAAGATAGACCTCCAGTATTGCTCCAGACATCTACACGTCCAGAACATATGTAAAAGAGTCCCTGTTTCAGTCTTACATCTCGGACAATACTCTGAGTAACTGCTACTAATCTTATGGAGGCATTGAGGTGTCAGGTAAACCCTGTGTATAAGGTTAAACTGTAAGAGTTTGTGTCGACTGTGTCGATATTCTGATGAGAGTAGGGCAATGGGCCTATGGGATCAACAGAGTTCTGGATCTTTGCATGGCTTTAACAGAATTGTAATCAGAGCCTGTTCTAAAGTTTTTGGCAGGTTGTGGATTTCAAGTGCATGCTTAAACATATCCATCAGTGGTGTAATCAGATTAGATGCAAATGCTTTGTAGAAGTCCATAGGAAACCCATCTGGCCCTGGCGATTTTCCTCCCGAAAGCCTTCCTATTGCACCTAGAAGTTCCTGTTTAGCAATGTCAGCTTCTAGACTGTCCCGTGTCTCCGCAGTCAACCCCGGCATGGTGAGTCCCACTAAGAAGTTATTCATTTTATGAGTATCTACACCCTGAGAGGAGTACATGTCCAGGTAGAAGTCCTTGAAGGTTTCATTAATACGTTTAGGATTATGAACGACAGTGACAGCATCATTGATCTTAACTGAGGGGATACATCTTGAGTTGTTCCTTTTTGGATCTGCCAGGCTAGTTATTTACCACTCTTATCCCCGTGTTCAAATTTATTTTGTTTAGTTATAGCCATTGCATTTTCAATCACTACAGTGGCTAGCACGTCATACTCATTCCCTTTGTTGTTGAGCAAGTCAAAAGTCATCCCATTTAGCATTTGAATATGCTCCTTTTCAAGATTCTTAATCTCTGATTCAAGTGTTTTGGCCTTTACAAGCTTTTGTTGCATTTTTTTCCATGATGCATAACTTCTAGTCACACCTCTTAAATAAGCCTTTAAGGATTCCCACACAGCAGGTGATGAGGCAGTCCATTTGTTAATGCTAAGAAAACTGTCAATGTTGTTTTATGATAACTTTAACATAATCTGTGTCATTGAGCAGGTGCATGGGGAATTACCAAAGTCTATGACTACTAGCGATATTCTTCTGAGACATCAGGAGCATAAGAGGAGCATGGTCTGAATAAGTTATAGGTAGATATTCACATGAGGATATGAGGTGGATTCTTTCAGCGTGAGCAAGAAATATATCATTCTTCAATAGCTTTTATGAGCATGTGAGTAAAAAGAGTATTCGTGCAACAATTTTTGTCTTTCCCTCTAGACATCTACAAGTTGGAAATGTAACATTTCTTCATGGAGGGCCTTAGCTGCTTGGGTCCATCCTTAGAAGATGACCGATCTAAGGGTGGATCCAAAACTACATTCATATCTCCACAGACTTTGGAAAATTGAGGGCTGTCATAATTCAGGCCATAATATTAACTAGTGTAGTAGATTCACCTGCTATGGTGCCTTTAAGAATCAGGTATCTGCCCTGTGTGTCTTTCTCAACGTTATCCACATGCAAAGGGACATTTTTACTGTAAACGATGAATAGAAGATCTGTCCCTGCCATTGACGTGTCAGATTGGCATGTTCAGCATCTGTGAGATGTGTCTCCTGTAGTAGAGCTATGTCTATTTTATGATTTTTTTAGAAAGCTAAGTACCTTTTTCCGTTTGGACAGTTTATTGATGTCATAAGTGTTCCATGTCAAATACCGAAGTGCTACAGTTGTCATTTCACGTATCTATTTTTCCCAAAAGGTAATATAAGATCCAATGAAACCAGTTAGGATATTTAGCCCAGGCCACTGTTTTATGTAAGCCGTTCATTTGTATGTCCTGTACCATAGTTGAAGGCAAATATAAAAGAAGAAAGAAAATAAATAAGAAACAAATAAAAAAAACAAAAAAACAAACAAAGGCAAAAAGTCAAACCAAACCCTACATGCACCCATCTAGGGATGGGCGATACCAACATTTTTCCTTTCGATACCATTGGTATTGAGAATTCAGACGTTGACCTTATTGTGACTTCTCATCATCCCTTGTATGAATTATGAACAGCACTTGAATTATGAATTATTAACAACACTTGAATTATGAATTATTAACAAAACAACACAATTTTGAACAAATTACAAAAAGGGAAATCAAAATGTTATAACATTTTAATCATAATGCAGCAAAATGTAAAAATGCAGTTTATTTACCGATCTATTAGATATTTTGTTCTCAGCAAAGATATTTTATTCATCTAAATCTTATCATTTATAGCCTCATATATACAGAATTTTTAAATCCATTATTAACATTCTAGAAACAAAACTGTTTGTGAATAATTTCTGATACATACAGTACAAGCATATGAACCTTTACATTTGTCAACTAAATGAAACAGTGGTGAACATGACTTCATCCAAGATTCACGTAGCTCAGTTGCATATTTGGGGTAGTTTAATCTTCTTCAGTCTTCAGGGCGATGTTCAGCCTCTTTACAAACCCTAACCCTAACCCTAAAAACTAAACCCTAAACCCTAAACCCAAACCCCTAACCCTAACCCCTAACCCTAACCTTAAGCCTAACTTGAAACTTGAAACTGAACTTGAAATTAGGAGGTGCTGTCTCAATGTGTGCGACTGTGCCATTTCTATCCGGCCAGGTATCAGTCAGTGGATATAAATCCAGGTTATGGGTACTTATAAGCTCATTAACTAAAAATGACTTGTTAGTTGGTGACCTGACGTTTAATAGAGACATTTATATTGTTCTGGGTGCATGGCTTTGCGGGGTACTTAGAGTTTGAGTCTGAACTGAGAGTAAATTGTTTAGATTCCTGTATGTTACAGGGAAGTTACGTAATTTCGGTCTATGGTTAATAGCTACAGGAATTTGTAAAGCAGAGTGACAGTCGTCAATGTCAGAGTGGATCGGACTCACCAAATATCAGCAGCGAACAGAGGATTTCAGCGTAAGTTCCATGTTCAAGGTGAGGAGGCGTGATGCGTGAAAGTTTGGATGAACTCCATCATGTCTGAAGACATTAGGATGGTTTAAGAAGGTGCCGACGTTGTCCACAAATGGTACGTTGAGGGAGCAGCAGTATCCCTTGAACCATGTGTGTAGCTGAAGGACATGCGTGAATTTTATGTCTCCAAATATACGATGAACCGGCGGTCCGACTGTTGAAGACTGTCAATAAGCTTCAAAATGCCTTCTTTAAGTGTCAAGACAGACAACTGACTGTGATGGGAGTGAAAGAAGCAACTTTTTAATTGTTTGCTTATGAGGCCTAGATGTCCAATGCGCTCTCTCCATTAAGATACAGAGACAGAGACACTCTTTGAGTGCGTTCGAAAGGCACATTGACAGAAATAACAAAGAGACACTGTAGGAATTGAAATCCATGACGCCTTCATAAATGTTGCATTACCTGCTACGATGAGGATGGGACTCGAACCCACGCGTGCAGAGCACAATGGATTAGCAGTCCATCACCTTAAGCACTCTGCCACCTGATCCGAAACGCTTGGCACATCCTCAACAACAACCGTGCATACCATCCTTCATCATTTTGAGTTATTCCGGGGAAAGAAAAGTACAGAGTTCTTTTTACACTCCAACTACCTTGCCAAGGACTTACACACTACATGTTTTGGTCTTGTACTGACTCAACTGATGGATAATAAGGAACTGCTCCAGCCAGATTTGAGCAACACACATTGGAGGCAAATTGACAAGATAAAGTCAGGGCAATAATGTAAGGCACGACTATCCAAGAAACCCTCACATGTTTCCCAATATGGGCATTGGTGGTATAGTGGTGAGCATAGCTGCCTTCCAAGCAGTTGACCTGGGTTCGATTCCCAGCCAATGCAATTTGAGATCTGGTTGTTTATCTAACACTGACTTCACAGTGTATTTTATATATTTGGAGGCAAATAAACATCAGGGTTATAATTACATTACATTTAGCAGACGCTTTTATCCAAAGCGACTTACAATTATTTAAACACCGATGGATGCAGCCATCAGGAGCAATTAGGGGGTTAAGTGTCTTGCTCAAGGACACTACAGCATGCTAGCAGGAGGAGCCTGGGATCAAACCAGCAACCTTTAGATTACTTTAGAAGACTGTGGCAAGTCTGTGCTGTGCCAAGAGTGCAACAGCAACAAAGACCCATCAGCGCTTCATCCAGGGCCCGCCCCGGGGAAAACCGATGCCCACGTGAGCACCGTAGATCACAGCGGGAGCGACAGCCGCTGGAAGCCATTCCGTCTGTGACATCCAAATGCACGGATATCTGTGGAAATATGAACACGTCAAAATCATGCTCCAAAATCTGTCTTGCATTCGTGTATGCTGTGGGCCAAAGAGACCTAGCCATGAATACCTACATTGTTCTTGATGACCAGAGCAACAAGTCCCTGGGCAAAACTGAATTCTTCCAACAATTCGGAATCCAAGGCACAGGAACAAGATATACTTTGAAGACATGTTCAGGAGTAGTGGATACGGCCGGACGGCGAGCCAGCAACTTCATGGTAGAGTCATTAGATGGCAACATTCACATTCCCTTCCCTACTCTGATTGAGTGCAACATGCTGCCAGACGACAGGTCTGAAATACCATCACCAGACGTAGCCAGACACCATCCTCACCTCAAATACTAGCAGACAAAATCCCAGTCCTGGACCCAGACGCGCCCATCCTTATTCTCCTTGGGAGAGACTTAATTCAGGTACACAATGTGCGGGAACAATGTAATGGGCCACACAACGCACTGTTTGCCCAACGACTCGACCTTGGATGGGTGATAATTGGAGATGTGTGTCTGGGAAGAGCACACAAACCCACCACTGCCAGTGTCTTCAGAACCAGTGTGCTGAGGAGTGGGCGCCAATCCCACCTCAGCCCATGCACCAGCAGCTTAACGGTCAGAGAGAAGATTGACAGCCCTGATCCACGCCACATCCCTCCATGTGTGTCTCATTCAGCCGATGAAACAGACAGCCTGGGCAGAAACCTGTTTCAAAGAACACAACGCGACGACAAATTTGGCCTCTCCATCAAAGATGAGCTGTTCCTTGACCTCATGGATAAGGAGGTTTACATGAATGAAGCACACTACTGGGTAGCACCGCTGCCATTAAGGCCAAACAGGCTGCGTCTGCCCAACAACAGTAAACATGCTGTTAACCGCCTTGCTTCGCTCCGCCGCATGCTGGAAAAGAAACATGCAATGAAAGAACACTTCTTCAACTTCATGCACCTGTCACAATTCAAGGAAAGGTCTTAGTCAAGGAGCTGTTTGTCGAACAAGCTGAATGGGATGCTCCCCTGCCAGCGTTAAAAGAGGAACAATGGAAAATGTGGACCAACTCACTCTGTGAGCTTGAGCAGCTTCAGATTGAAAGACCCTATGTGCCCGTTTCCTTGTGCTCCACAAAACACAGAGAACTCTGTGTCTTCTCTGATGCTTCCACTATGGCCATATCAGCAGTGGCCTATCTTAAAGCAACAGATGAAAACGGACACATTCACATTGGATTCGTCATGAGCAAGTCAAAGCTGGCTCCTCATCCCCCACATACTGTTCCACGGCTCGAACTTTGTGGTGCTGTCTTGGCTGTTGAAATGGCGGACTTGATTATAGACAGCCCAATCGTATTGGGCTACAACAACAAGCAGTGGAGGCAGGAACAGGCGTTGGCCGACGCATTCTGGAAACGCTGGCGTCAAGAGTACCTGGTGTCACTCCAACCAAGGAGAAATTGGCACGTGGACAAGCCAAACCTTAGCCAAGGAGATGTTGTGCTGCTCAAGGATGCACAGGTCAAGCAGAACGAATGGCCAGTCGGAGTGGGGTGAACGCCATTCCCAGCAAAGACTCTAAAGTCTGCAAAGTAGATGTGAGAGTGGTCAGACAGGGTACTCAGCAGGTGTATTCTAGACCAGTCTCTGAAGTTGTTTTACTTGTAAAAGGGGAATAGTGTTATAATACATTATAACAAGCGGGGAGTGTAATGTTCTGATGTATATCTGGGGAAAGGGCGACCCTAGTGGTAACTCTAAACGCGATGTTTGTTTTACTATCGATCTTGCCGTAGTTTGGGTTTGATGACACATGCGGAAGTGAGCTGCCACATGCTTTTCTTTTTTGATCCGGTTGGCTGGAAAACACGTTTGTCTTTTTATAGTGCTTTCTAAGTAAAACTTTGAACGATACAAGCTGCTTCATTCTTGGAAAAACTGTTACACACACACACACTGAAGCGGAGGCAAAAAAACCTCATATATATTTATCACTAAAGGGGCAAGAAATATTTCTTATATGTATTATTTAACTGCTCATCACATATTTATACCTATTTAATAAACCATGTATTCTATATATCATTTATAGATATACACGAACAATACACAAATCTCTTCACATCTCTTTAGCCGGCACACTCACACACACACACAGGCACACTCACACCCCAAAAGGAAAAAGACATGCCTTTCTGGCACCACATCTGAACAGAGCTTAATTTTATACTTTAACGTCAACTCATGTATACTTTTCAAGATTTTCACTTTGGCCAAACTTTTCCCCATTTTTTCTCAAACTTATTTTTCATCTTTTAAGCCTTTAACTTGTAACTCTTTTTGCTTCACTTTTCATCTTTTTCATCTTACTTTAGGCTTTTAACTTTTATCTCCTTTTCACTTTTCATCTTTTTCTTCTTACTTTAGATTTTTAACTTTTATCTCTTTTTCACTTGTCATCCTTTTTCATCTTTAATCATATCATTTTATTTTGAGTCAATTCCCCTGGCCAGCGTTATTTCCTCTTTGTTTTTCCTACATAGATTTGATTATATTATATTTTCATTTGGCCACTTTCACGCAGCATTTAATGTACACATGTCTAACTGATTAAGGAGATACGGGCCTTGTTTTCGTTAATCTTGCATGGTTATTTAAATAACTTTTGGCTACTCGTTCTGCCATTCTATAATTACTTTTTACTTAAACTTTCTCCACATCTTTTAAGCCTTTATCTTTTACTTTTAACTTCATCTTTTATTTCTCCGTCTCTATTCTCTATTTCCACTTAATTCTGTTTTTCTTCGTTGATTATTCTCTTATTCCTCTTATTTAGGTCTTTTACAAATTAATAAACACATCATCTCCATCTCCGCACAATTTGCTCTTGTCAGTGCAGTCTATCCACCCAAAATACTACCGCTTCAAAAACCACACACAGCTCAATTTGTGAGATAACACTCACCCTGAGAGTGGTTATTCGCTGGAGCAAGCAGCATCGGCAGATGAGGCCCAGCAGATCCTAGTTTGTGATGCCACTTTGTAGTTCCTTGATGAATTTGATGTATTGATGAAGAAGAAGTGTACTCGTAGTAATTATCTTTTACAATGGGGCTGTATTGGGATGCCACAATTGTTCTGGTACCTCTCTGTTGTACAGGAAGAGCAGACATGTCAAAGAAAATGCAACAGTGATCTGAAATAGCAACATCCATGACATAGGGTACAGTGATATTTAGTCCTTTTGATATGACCAAGTCCAGAGTATGCCCCTTAGTGTGGGTGGGTCCAGAAACATGCTGAGTGAAGTCAAATTTCTCCAATAGGCTAATGAAGGGTTGAGCATCTGGGTTTATTTGATTGTCAACAGGAATATTAAAACCACCTGAGATTATTACACGATCATAATCAGTGCAGACCTTAGACAGTAGCTCAGAGAATTCATCAAGAAAGCAACATTTAGATTTTGGTGACCGATAAACAGCGATGATTAAAATCGGGGTACTGCAGTTCATAGATATTGTAAGGTGTTCAAATGACGTGAATTGTCCGAGGAGAATTTTCTTGCAAGTATAGATATCAGAGAAGAAGACAGCAGCTATTCGACTGCCTCTCTTATCAGCTCTAGTTGTCTGAATGAAATTGAAATTAGGAGGTGCTGTCTCAATGAGGGAGACTGTGCCATTTCTATCCAGCCAGGTCTCAGTCAGTGGAGAGAAATCCAAGTTATGGGTACTTATGAGCTCATTAACTAAAAATGACTTGTTAGTTAGTGACCTGACGTTTAATAGAGACTTTTTTATTGTTCTGGGTGCATGGCTTTGTGGGGTATTAGAGTTTGAGTCTGAACTGAGAGTAAATTGTTTGGATTCCTGTATGGAATCCAAACAATTTACAGGGAACTCCTGTACAGGGAAGTTACGTAATTTCGTCTATGGTTAATAGCTACAGGAATTTGTAAAGCAGAGTGACAGTCGTCAATGTCAGAGTGGATCGGACTCACCAAACATCAGCAGCGAACAGAGGATTTCAGCGTAAGTTCCATGTTCAAGGTGAGGAGGCTTGATCTGTGAATGTTTGGATGAACTCCATCATGTCTGAAGACGTTTGGATGGTTTAAGAAGGTGCCAAAGTTGTCCACAAACGGTACGTTGAGGAAGCAGCAGTATCGCTTGAACCATGTGTGTAGCTGAAGGACATGCGTGAATTTTATTTCTCCAAAGCTGGGACATGGCAGCAGGCCGGATACGATGAAGCGGCGGTCCGACTGTAGCAGACTGTCAATAATCTTCGAAATGCCTTCTTTAAATGTCTTCGATTGTTTGTTCCTGAGATCGTTGGTTCCCATGTGGATCAGAACAGTGGAGGCAGATGGGTTTTGATCTAGCAGCTATGGGATTGTGGAGTCTATATCCTGGACGAGAGCACCCGGGTAGCAGATGCATCCTTCATCATTTTGAGTAAGCAGTTAGTAAAGGAAGGGATTTTCTAACAGTATGAGGCAGGGGCTACTCTAGATGGGACAAGGGTTGCACAGCAAACAAAGTTTAACTTTGCAGCTCTTTGTTTTATGAATGGTGTAAGGATGACAAGACAGACACCTGACTGTGATGGGAGTGAAACAAGCAACTTTTTAATTGCTTGCTTATGAGGACTAGATGTCCAATGCGCTCTCTCATTGAGCTACAGAGACAGAGAAACTTTTTGAGTGCGTTCGACAGGAATAATAAAGAGACACTGTAGGATTGAAAGCCATGACGCCCTCATAAATGTTTTATCACCAGCTACGATGAGGATGGGACTCGAACCCACGGGTGCAGAGCACAATGGATTAGCAGTCCATCGCCTTAACCACTCGGCCACCTCATCCGAAAAGGCTTGACACATCTTGGCAGGCAAGATGACTACCTTGCCAAGGACTTACACACTATATGTTTTGGTCTTGTACCGACTCAACTGATATATATTAAGGAACTGCTCCAGCCAGATTTGAGCAACACACATTGGAGGCAAATTGACAAGATTAACGTCAGGGCAATAATGTAAGACACGACAATCCAAGAAACCCTCACATTTTTCTCAGCATGGGCATTGGTGGTATAGTGGTGAGCATAGCTGCCTTCCAAGCAGTTGACCTGGTTTGATTCCCAGCCTATGGGATTGGTGTCTGGTTGTTTATCAAACACTGGCTTTGCAGTGAATTTTATATATTTGGAGGCAAATAAACAAGATAAACATCAGCGTATTAATGTACTTAATGTATTAGAATTAAAAGTCATGTTATATTCAGTTCCCTGATGTACAATGGGAGCCACTTAAAGAGGCCGTCCAACTCAACTCTACATAATAGCTCAAATAAAGGCATAGTAGTGATTAAAATAAAACAGTATTTAAAAAAATCAAAAATGCAAAGGAGTAGTATAAATCATATTAAAGTATTTACCTAAAAGAAAATCTAGTAAAATAAAGACACTAATAAATGATTTTCAACATGGTTGTGGACATCTTTAATATCCGTGGGCCACAATAATATAGTGTCATACTGAATGGTAAGATAGACACATTGTTGTCAGACAAACACTGCAATTTACTACTAAGAGAGAGGTAAGTCACAGTTTTCCGTTGTTTAAAAGTGGCCGAGTGTGTAGATTTATAGGTTCTAGTCAATGGCCTTTTGATTTCAATATCAAGGTCTTTGAACTTGCTATTTTTAGGAGTTATTGGGATCAAAATAATTGTGAAATATTGCAATAGATTTCTGCATTTGCAGTGCTCTCTGAGAAACGCCTCATCCCCCCTCAACCACCCCACATTCAATAGATTAAATTTAAAATTTTCAAAAAGCAACAATAAAACAATAACACAATATCACAACATTGATATTATAATCGACTCTCTATCTCTTGTTCCTACCAAGGCTGCAAGGAATCTTGGTGTCATTATTGATGACCAACTGACATTCTCGGACCATGTTGCCGCCGTCTCCCGGTCCTGCCGCTTCGCACTAGATTCAAGATTCAAGATTCAAGATTTTTATTTGTCACATACATATACATACTTCCATACATATATGCAGTGAAATGTAATGCAACGCACCCGGTGATAGCACACAATAAGTCCTAGGAAAAAGTACAAAAATAAAATAAAATAAAAAGTAGAAAATTCCTTTCTAATAGACCGACTAACTGACTCCTAAAACGTAATACAGTAAGTGGAATACTTATAGAATAAGATAAAAAATATATAGAATAAAATACAATAAAAAATAAATTGAAATAAAATGGAATAGGTTGAAGGAATATGCCTATGTATATACAGATATGTGCATTTAAAGTGGCATGTGAATTAAAGTGGCATGTGAATGTGAATAGTGTGAGGTAGTGTTTGGGATAATACAGCACAGTATACAACAGTACGGCGCAGCAATACGGCATCACGAACAACCCTGAACAGTGATACAGTATGCGGTACAGTATGCTACATACAGTACAGTAGGTAGTGGAGCCTAGTGCATGGCTCAGTTAGGACCCCTGGTGAGGTCAGCATTGACAGTTCTAATGGCTTGAGGGAAGAAACTCCGTCTCAGTCTCTCTGTTCTCGCTGCGTGACTGCGGAGGCGCTTGCCTGACCGCAGCAGCTGAAACAGTCCGTTGTTGGGGTGATGAGGATCCTTCATGATCCTACGGGCTCTGCTACTACACCTCCTGGTGTATAACTCCTGCAAGGGGGGGAGGGTAGTTCCAGTGGTACGTTCAGCTGAACGCACCACCCTCTGCAGGGCCCGCCTGTCCTGGGCAGTACAGTTCCCAAACCAGGCAGTGATGTTGCCTGTCAGGATGCTCTCCACTGCTCCAGAGTAGAAGGACTTGAGGATCCTCACCGAGACCCGGAATTTCCTCAGCTGCCTGAGGTGGTAGAGACGCTGCCTCGCCTTTCTCACCAGAGTGTCTGTGTGAACAGTCCATGTTAAGTCCTCTGTGATGTGGACTCCCAGATATCTGAAGCTGCTCACCCTATCGACAGAAGTCCCATTAATCCACAAGGGCGCGTGCGTCCTCGATTGTGATCCACGCCTAAAGTCCACAATCAGCTCCTTGGTTTTGCTGACGTTCAGGTGTAGGCTGTTGTCCTGGCACCAGAGTGACAGGTCAGCCACCTCCTCGCGGTAGGCCTTCTCATCGCAGTCGGTGATCAGGCCCACGACCACTGTGTCGTCAGCAAACTTGATGATGGTGTTGGAGCTGGACCTGGCCACACAGTCATGTGTGTACAGGGAGTACAGTAGGGGGCTGAGGACGCAGCCCTGGGGGGATCCTGTATTCAGGGTGAGGGAGCTTGACATGTACTTCCCCACCTTGACCACCTGGGGGCGGCCTGTGAGGAAGTCCAGGATCCAGGTGCACAGCGGAGCATTCAATCCTAGCTCCAACAACTTGACAGCCAGTCTGGTGGGAACTATGGTGTTGAAAGCTGAACTATAATCAATGAACAGCATTCTCACATAGTCCCCCTTCTGGCCATCCAGGTGCGTGAGCGTGCTGTGCAGTACCTGGGAGACCGCGTCATCCGTGGATCTGTTCTGCCGGTACGCGAACTGCAACGGGTCCAAGGTGCGGGGGAGGGAGGCGCAGATGTAATCCTTAATCAGCCTCTCGAAACACTTCATGACCACCGAGGTGAGGGCCACCGGACGGTAGTCATTCAGGCAGGTTGGAGAGGCGATCTTCGGGACAGGAACGACGGTGGACCTCTTGAAGCAGGATGGGACCACTGATTCAGCCAGGGAGATGTTGAATATTGTGGTGAACACCGGAGCTAGCTGGTTAGCAAAGGTCTTCAGTACTCGTCCAGATATGCCATCTGGACCCGCAGCTTTCCTGGTGTTCACCCGCATCAAAGCCCTCCTGACCCCGTGCACGGACACTGAGAGTGCGCGCTCGTCCCCAGCGGTGTAACTCCAATTAGCCGGCGAGCTAGCGGTGCTGCTGCCAGACTCGAACCGCGCATAAAAGGAGTTCAGTTGGTTGGCCAGGGAGGCGTCCACACTCGTGGCTGGGGAGGAGCTGCTCTTGTAGTTAGTTATTGTTCGCAGCCCCTCCCACAAGCGTTTTGTGTCCCCCCGCTCCATCTGCAGCTCCACGGTGTCTCTGTACGTCCGTTTGGCGTCCCTCACCGCCCTCCGCAGATTGTACGACGCCACTTTGTAGTTGTCCATGTTGCCAGATACAAGTCCGTCGTTGTAAGCGGCCGTGCGCGCATTCAGAGCGCAGCGGATGGATTTATCAACCCATGGTTTCTGGTTTGGAAATATCCAAACTTTCACCGTGGGAACGATTTCATCCGCGAGCGTAGCCACAAAAGTCACTACAACCTCCGTAAACTCACTGACGTCACTTGAACTCGCTTGGAACATGTCCCAGTCTACGTCAGTCAGAGCGTCCTGAAGCGCAGCCTCTGATTGGTCCGTCCACCGCTTCACTTCCCTCGTCATCACCAGATCCCGCGCGATCAGAGGCCTGTAAACAGGAAGCAGCGAGATCGCGGCGTGATCTGATTTCCCGAAAGCAGGAAGCGACACGGGCTTGTATCCGTTCTTGTAACGTGTGTAACAATGGTCCAGAGTTCTGTCTCCCCTGGTGGCACACGTGATGTGTTGGTGGAAATTCGGCAGAACTTTTTTAAGGTTGGCCCTGTTAAAGTCCCCAGTCACCACCACAGCCGCGTCGGGATGTCTGTTCTGAAATCCGCACAACACATCGTACAGAACCGACAGAGCTGCGTCGGTGTCCGCTTGCGGTGGGATATAAACGGCTGTAATGATGACCGTGCTGAATTCCCGGGGGAGATAAAATGGACGGCATAGTATGGTCAGCTGTTCCAGGTTCGGCGAGCAGGAGTGGGAGAGGAATTTGGTGTTGTTGGCGTTACACCAGCGGTTGTTTACCATTAGGCAGACGCCTCCACCTTTGGATTTCCCCGACTCTCCCGTTCTGTCGCCACGGAACACGGAGAAGGCCTCGGCTGGACGTATGGCTTCATCCGGCACCAGTGGGGTCAGCCATGTTTCCGTCAGGCAGAGGACGCAACAGTTCCTCGTGTCACGCTGGAATTGAATCCTCGCTCGAAGTTCATCCATCTTGTTCTCCAGGGACTGGACGTTAGCAAGAAGGATGCTTGGCAGAGGTGGACGGTAAGGTTGCGTCCTCATTCTGACCCAAATGCCGCCTCGTTTACCTCGGTGCTTCCTCCGTGGGCCGGCTCGTGGAACAGCGACTCCATTTTTGTTGATATAGTTGTTGTTGCGAATGTTCCCGCGTAGGATTTCCGCCGGCCACTCTGCTCCCAGGGATAAAAAGTCCCAAAGTTGTTCGTTTAGGGAAATTTTTATATCCATGAGTGCATCGCGGCCGTATGAGTTAATTGTTGATGTTTTTCTGGCGAACATTGTGATAAAAAAAGGAAAAAAATACTAAAGAGTAAGAAAGTAACCGGAGCGCCGGCGCAGGCGACCGCTAGGGGCGGCGCCACTATCACTACTCAACATCCGAAAAGTCAGGCCGTACCTGACCCAATATGCCACTCAACTGCTGCTACAAACCTTGGTGGTGTCCCGTCTCGACTACTGCAACGCCCTCTTAACAGGCTTGCCGGCCTGTGCGGGGAAGCCACTACAGATGATACAGAATGCGGCGGCGCGACTGGTGTTCAACCAGCCAAAGAGGGCACATGTCACTCCGCTGCTCATCGAGCTCCACTGGTTACCTGTAGCCGCCCGCATCAAGTTCAAGTCTCTTATGCTGGCCTACAGAGTGATTGCTGGGAATGCTCCCGCCTACTTAAATGCTCTTGTAAGAGCACATGTTGCCCCCCGGATGCTGCGCTCATCAAATGAGCGTCGCCTGGCTCTGCCGGCCATACAGCCACGGCAATCCAGGCTATTCTCATTTGTAGTTCCACGTTGGTGGAACAAGCTGCCAAAAATGACCAGAGCAGGGACCTCCCTCTCTGTCTTTAAGAAGCACTTGAAGACCCAGCTCTTCAGTGAGTACCTCCTGTCCTAACCTACAATTACTTAGCACTGCTTAGCAGTATTTATTGTTACACTAATGTTGTTGTTACACTAATCTCTGTCGCAATGTAGCTTGAATGTTATTCTCCCTTGTAAGTCGCTTTGGATAAAAGCGTCTGCTAAACGACTAAATATAAATGTAATGTATAACATATGAACAATCAATAAATAAAAGTCAATAGAATAAAATATACACCAGCAAAATGTACAAAAGATAACTAGGCCTCATAGTGTATGGATTCTACTGAACACTCAAGATTGTTTCAATGTTAACACAGTTTTAAGTTCATGGTTTATATTTTAAAAAAAAATTAATTATCGGAAGGATCAGAATTTTCACCTCTCCGTGAAATAGGGTTGATTGCTCCATTGGAATGTCAAATTTTTTGTCAATGGGTTTGTGTATGCATATGTTTGTGTTAGGTGTGGTGGCTTCCAGACCTTGGGAGGACACAACGATTAAGTGCAAACAAAAATGTAGCCCAAGGCTTTATCTGTGGCCCACTTCGGTAGTCAATGAAAAGTGGTTATAATGTGTTAGAATATAAAAGTGGAAATAATTATTGATATATGTATATAAAAATATATCATCCCTCAATGAGGGCTGGGAATCATCGTAGACCTCACGACACGATACCATCCCGATATGAAGAGTTTTGCGATAGATTTAGTATTGGGATTCAATTTGTTGCGATATTTCCCAATAACTTTAAATAAAATAAAGTTGGATAGAAAATATTAAATTTAAGGTGTGAGGTGCGGCTCCCGGTCAATCTGAACGGCTCTCAGAAAGAAATGCATTAACTTTACTAATTGGACCATCTCCAGACTTATCGATCAGATGAACCACATCCTATCTGATCAATTCTTTTATCCATCAATCACATTGTGATTGATGGTAAATAGGTACATGAAAAAGATAAAAAGGGAGAAAAAGGAAATACCAATTGACACAAAGGATTAAGGTTGAAAGGCAATCATTACATAAATTAATAACGAAATAAATAAATAAATTAAAAAAAAAATTAAAGTCGCCTTGGTAATAGTAATAGTAATAAAAGTAATAGTAAAACACTACAGAAGGATCAACAAGTTAGGGGATCAAAGGAATGTTACAAATGTATGAGTTTGGTAGAATGGGAAAGCTCAGGTTTTCCAACAGGAGGAAGCTTTAGTCTAAACCAGCTACAGCAGCTGAAAGTTAGATTACAAGATAAAGGAATGAAAAAGAGGAAGAACAAGGCCGATTGGTGGGCTTTTGGAGAGTGGGTAGAGGAAGCAAATAAAAGAGAAAAGAACAAAGATGAGAAGCAGGGAGAGGGAAAGGGCCGAGAGATGGAGATCAGGGAAAGAGACAGGGCCAGGAAAAGGAACAAAGAAAGCAGAAACCGTCAGCACCACCACCGTATAATGCTCATAAATGTATTTCCTTGTATCCTATGTTCCTGGTGAAAATACTGGATCTGGACCTGGACTCCTATCCTTACGTACGGGGTCAACCTCCAAATCTACCCAACCTCGTCCTTAACGACAAGCCTAACATCATCATATTCTATAAGTATTCGACTTACTGTATTACGTTTTAGGAGTCAGTTAGTTGGTCTATTAGAAATACATTTTTCCTCGGACATATTGTGTGTTATTACCGGGTGCGTTGCATTACATTTCACTGCATATATGTATGAAAGTATGTATATGTATGTGACGAATAAACCTCTTGAATCTTGAATCTTGAATCAACGCAGGCATACCAGTGGTCGACCTCGACAGCGATGACGACGAGATACCACAAGCCTACGCCGGAGGCCTGAAAGTTGTTTTCCACAACCACAGTTGACTGGTGAAACCTGGAAAAAAGGGGGCACTTCCCCTGACACCATATAAGACTCATCTACAGTCCACATTCATCAACCGACTGATGTTCCCACTCGGTGACATGTTGAAACGCTCGTTTGTCACCTGGAAGACGGCGTCCCTCGGTGACACCATCCTCCATGCTCAACACGCCTATGAGACAAACCAATGGGACAAAGACGGCAAACAAGATCAAAAGGCCAGACCCCACGAGGCGGAAGATTCCGTGGAAGCTGTCGCAATAGACTGAGGCCGAGGAAGTCCCAACATAGGCCGCAACACCTGCCATCGCTGCGGCCAGAAGGACACTGGACCAGCGACTGTTCCATGCTGCGACCGAAACGACCACAGGGCAACTGGGTCAGACAGGGGAATCTGGACAATATCCGAGTTGACGCCCGGAGGAGGGGACCCCAGGGAACGACCCAAGCCATGGCTCTGCACACCCTGATCAGATGACACATACACATACACACACAAATGTGAATATTGTGAATCGCACCCACACACACTCAATTACACCCGATAAAAGTAATGATGAAATACACACGTCCATGAATGAGAATGCCGTTGTCGAGTTCCCAACCATTGATTTACATATTTGAAGTCAAGAGCCATATCAATCACATCACAAAAAAAGAATAATTGTATAAAAAAAAACATTTGTAAATGAAGAGGCTTCCTGTCAAAAGCAGAATCTGATAAAATGTATCCATGCATTCATAACAGGGAGATTGTACTACTGTAATGGCCTATTCAACGGCCTCCCAAAATCAGCTGTGCAGAGGCTTCAGTTCATCCAAAATGCAGCTGCACACGTTCCCACTGGGACAAAAAATAAAAAGTGAACACATCTCACCTGTTCTAAGATCTCTACATTGGCTCCCCGTTAAAACTGGGATTGATTTTAAGATTCTGCTACTTGTATATAAAGCTATAAACGGCCTTGCACCTCAGCAAATAAAATAAACGCTAATTATACGCAAAACAGCAAGAACTCTCAGGTCCACTGTTCACGGTCTTTTAACTATGCTCGTACCAACTCTACAGCAGGGAAGGCTGCCTTATCTATGCTCAAAGTGAATGGAACACCCTGCTGGAGGACCTGAGAGAGGCCCCCACATTCAACACTTTTAAAAGCAGGTTAAAAACTTTGCTGTTCAATACAATCTATGACTGACATCTGCGTGTGCGTGTTCGCTATGTTGTGAGATTAGTGTGTGTGCTCCGTATGCTGTGAGATCTGTTTATTCTGCGCAGAGCCATTTTAAAAATCTGTACTAGTGTTGACTGTCTGGGACGTGGTAAGACTTTGGTAGTTGTAGAATGTGTGTTTCCTCCTCATGTGCACTGTATTTTGTGTTGCAGCATTATTGCTGAAATTAATGTTGTTTGAGTGCTGTTGGGATAAAGATGACGGAAATATTATTGTATTGTGAGGGAAATAGAATGACATGGAAAATGGATGAGAAATGGACTGTTAAAAGTCATGAACGGAGATAGGAGGACGTGAGCGGAGAGAGCATTGGTCGGGAACCTTTTTGGCTGGGAGAGCTAGAAAAGCCAAATATTTCTAAATATGTTTCCTTGTGAGCCATATGACATTTAATACAATTGAATGCAACTTAATGTGTGAATTTTTCAAGTAAGGCATACATTTTTAATGTATAACACATCTCTGAGTACTTAAAAAACTGCTATACATAATCAATTTATCTTTATTCTTCTTATTAATTGTTGCTATACTGTAGCTAACCAATAATAAATGAAATACTTTGAACAATTAATGCGACTCCTAGTGCTGCATGGTTTTGCTGATGGCCTTGTAGTCTTGTTCATACGTAGTGAGGTTAAGCTTCATGCTGCCTTGAGGCTTCCATCAGTTAAACGTGAGCGTAGGTTGGTCTTAATGTTCCTCAGATGCGAGAAAGACTGCTCACATGAGTATGTAGAGCCAAACATGGTCAATACGGCAATACTCACAAGCTGCATTGTGTGGTATGTGAGTCCAAGTTTTAAAAATCAGCTGGTCTTCAGGTTCAAGTTCAAGAGATTATTTGTCACATACATATTGAACTTTATTCCATTTCTGTCCACTTGTGTTCAGCCGGTTGGTCCGAGTGGAGGCAGGGATTTTTCTTAATGTTTGTCTGTCTTAAGAAGGGGATCGGCGCACAGGCTCGTAAGCAGGCCAGCACTGGCCTGCCATTCCTCCTGCACCCAAGAGGATCATTATTATCCACAATTATTATAATAATCCTCAGTGATATATATATTTGTGGCCTGCGTGCGGCATATTGAAATGAACAATAAAACTCTCGCCATGCCGGCGCACCATGGCCAGAAGGATTCCATCTCCCTCCCTAAACACTTACCTGTGGGCAGAGAGTCCTACAAGTGGCGCCTGACCACAGACCAGGGGCAGGGCGCCGAGTAAAAGGCGCCCCGGAGTCTTTCTGTGGTCCGCATCCGGTGCCTGACTACGGCCCTTTGTCCGCCACATTTTTATTTTGAATTTCATTTTCAAAATGAAATTTCTCTTACCTGTTACACTTTAAAAAGACACAGAATAATTACTTATTACTTGTTAATTGTGATGAAAAATTTTAGCTCAAAAGCATCATCCAAAGAGCCAGAATTAGATTGCGAGCCAAAGGTTCCCGACCCCTAGGCTAAAGGTTTGGAGCGTGCTGAGAGAAGTTTCTGGAAGAGATTCCAACTGCATGCGCTTTGCTGATGATGTGTGAATGTGTGTGTGTGTGTGTGTGACTAACCCCGCCCAGGATCCACAGCTTAGCCACCACTCAGCAAGATTATAACACTGACATCATTAATTAATTTATAATTATAACATCAACATCATTAATAGTACTCCAGATACTATGGCATTATGCTCAACCACTAAAAGATAATGGGGTCCTCGTACCTACGACCCCACAACCAATGGAGTACACATGGCCATACGTCTGGGACTGCACGATACACTGCGCCCATGTCAACTGAAAAATAACACAATCTGTGAACGCCCCCTGTGTCTCTCTAAATGCCTTCGTTGGCTTGTGGGCGATGGTGGCGCAGGAGGTAGAGCGGGTTGTCCAGTAATCAGAGGGTTATGCCCCGTCGCTCCTGGCAGCACGTCAAAGTATCCTTGAGGAAGACACTGAACCCTAAAGTGCCCTTGATTGGTTGGTGTGCACTGCCGCTGCCATCGATGAGTGAAATTGAGGCGTAAATTGTGAAGTGACGGTTGGTGATTAATGGGACTTCTGTCGACAGGGTGAGCAGCTTCAATTACCTGGGAGTCCACATCACAGAGGATTTAACATGGACTTTACAAACAGACACTCTGGTGAGAAAGGCGAGGCTGCGTTTTTACCACCTCAGGCAGCTGAGGAAATTCCAGGTCTCGGTGAAAGAAAGAAGAAGAAACAGTCTTTAATCATCACACGACACTCCACATGCTTGCACACACACACATGCACATGCTTGATGGTGGCCGGTGAAATGGCTCCTCTGCTTTTGACCCATCCTGGCTTGTCCTTCCTCCGGGGGCACAGCCAGGAGCAGTGGGCAGCTTACGTGGACGCGCCCGGGGACCAGGTGATAAGTGTCCATCGCTGGTCAGACGATGATGGGTGCATGTTTTTGGTGGGGGTCCTTACTGATGTGAGGTGGAGGAAACCCCATGTGAACATGGGGAGAACATGCAAACTCCACACAGAAAGGCTCCTGTTTTTGGAAGAAAACCCGCCGGAGCATGGTGCCAACAGCGCCCCAGGCGGGAATCGAACCCAGGACCTTCTTGCTGTGAGGCAGCAGTGCAATGCACTGCGCCACCGTACCACCGAGGATCCTCAAGTCCTTCTACTCTGGAGCAGTGGAGAGCATCCTGACAGGCAACATCACTGCCTGGTTTGGGAACTGTACTGCTCAGGAGAGGCAGGCCCTGCAGAAGTTGGTGCGTTCGGCTGAACGTACCACTGGAACTACACTCCCCTCCCTGCAGGACTTATAGGAGGTGTAGTAGCAGAGCCCGTAGGATTCTGAAGGATCCTCACCACCCCAACAACGGACCGTTCCAGCTGCTGCGGTCAGGCAAGCGCCTCCGCAGTCACACAGCGAGAACAGAGAGACTGAGACTGAGTTTTTTCCCGCAAGCCATAAGAACTGTCAATGATGACCTCACCAGGGGTCCTCACTGAGCCACACACATAGGCTCCACTACCTACTGTACTGTATGTAGCATACTGTACCGCACACTGTGTGACTGTTCTGGGTTGTTCAGTATTACCATATTGCTGCGCCTATTCCCTTTTTCTATTCTATTTATTTTATTTTATTTTATTTTATTCTATATATTTTTTTATTATTCTATAGTATTCGACTTACTGCATTACATTTTAGGAATCAGTTAGTTGGTCAGTAAACAGATACCTTCCAGATGATTAACAGCTTACTCAGGAGAACAAACACTGAGCTTGGCAGTTTCCAGCATGGAGCACAGCAACAGAGAGATGGTGGTCTCCTTCATCAGCTACAAATTGTCTCAGCAGAACAATCCAACACTGCAGTTGGCGCCGGAGAGCGCCAGTGAAAAGGCACTTCGGGAGTTGGCGGACAAGTTTGAGCTGCGCTATATGAAGGCCTTCAGCGACATGTCATCCCAGCTCCACATGACTACCGCCATGGCCTACAACAGCTTTGAGAACGTGATGGACGAGGTTTTTCGGGACAGGATCAACTGGGGACGCATGGTGGGCCTGTTAGCCTTTGGAGGTGCCCTCTACGTGGATTGCGTGCAGAAGGACATGATCAACACATGGTGCCCTGTATCATAGACTAGATGACCATATACCTGGGCCACCACCTTGATCCATGGATCCAGAGTCAGGGAGGATGGGTGAGTACCTCCGCTTAAACAAAGTAACCTTGTTGCCTTAACATTTTAAGTAGAGACTTTGTTATTTCAACTAATGCATTAAAATTGGGTTAGGCAAACAAAAAGAAAAAAGAAACCGACCTGGTGTCAGTTGGCCTGGTTTCAGTTGGGCCGGTACAATGTGATCTCGTCTTTATACTACTTTTTCTTTTATTTTTTTAAACTGTGTTGTCAGCATGCTGGGCATACAACATAGAGTATTTGTATGCCATTGCATTCAGGACGGAGTTAGTCTGCACGTGGAGTTCAAGTTCTTAACCTGCAATGCAACTCTTTATTAATTCTTAAATCATCAAGAACTGCTGCAATAACTCTGTCCTGTGGATGACCTGTAGAATGACAAGAGCACAGTTTTTGGTTATGGAGAGCCACCACCAACCCCCCTCTTTGGAGACCTATTTATCATGTTTGGGTATATAAACAACTGATCACTACTCCAAGAGGGGGACAATCATCACGGTGAGACAAATAAACATAGACACAAACAACATTTACAACAAAACATGAACATTGGACGACAACATGTCTTGAAAAACTGAATTAGGTCAAGGAAAACTGGAACTCAAACTGGTCACGTGGCCTCTTCCTGTCATAGTTATGGTAGTAAATGAGGGTGGAAAGCAACCAGGAGGTTTCTGGGGTAACCTCCATGCTCCGGCGTATGTAGGATGTCCACCGGTAAGTCTACATGACTTATCCCCATAGGTACTGGTGTAGAAGGTCGGTATTATGTTGCGGCGCCTCCAAACAGTGCAAGGGGCCACGAAGCCTCCCCGAACTCCGGCTGTAATAAGTGATTTTTCTCTATCACTTTTCAATTGATTGGCAAGAAATTTACCTGATTTGTCATTGAATTCAAAAAAATTTGCTCTTGTTCCTGTCATAAGGAATTGTGTCTTTGATGGATTTCAAGTTGAGACTCCTTTAGTCGCTGTTTGAGTTTATTTGGGCATTCTTGTCCTTTCTTTTTCTCGTGAGTGGAGAATGAAATAATATTACCTCTTAGAACTGCCTTAGCTGTTTCCCAAAGTAAGGATGGTGATATTTCTGGGGAGTCATTCAGTTCAGTGAAGGAAGTCCATTCTCTTGAAAATAAATGGTTAAATTCTTTATCTGTTAAAAGTGAGGTGTTAAACCGCCACCTGCTGGGAGGGTTCCGGTTTGTTTCCTTTATCAGGTTGAAACTAATCGGCCCGTGATCGGAAATTACAATAGGGTGAATTTCTGGATTTGTGATTTTGGACAGTGCGGAGTTATTTGTCAAGAAAAGGTCGATTCGAGAGAAACTTTGGTGGGATGGTGAATAATATGTGTATTCTATAGAATGTGGGTTATTTGATCTCCAACAATCCCCAACAGCAAGATCACTCATGTATTGTTTTATAGTGTCCGGCAAACGCCAGGATTTGGGAATATTTCTGGTTTGAGAAAGGTCTAAATTTGGATCCAGTACTGTGTTGAAGTCTCCTCTCATAAATGATAGTTTATTCAGAAAATTCTAAAAGTTTTGAAAATATATTGTGAAAGAAATTTTGGTCATCTTCATTGGGGCCATAAATATTAGCTAAGGTTCATTTGATGTTACCTAAAATCCCATTCATCATTATGAAACGCACTTCTGTGTCTGATATTGTGGTTTTATTTTGATATGGGATACTTTTATTGATCAATATAGATAGACCTCTTTTTTTTGAGTTGTATGATGCCGAAAACATCTGACTAAGCCATTTAGCTTTGAGTTTGAGGTGCTCAAATGCAGTGACGTGGGTTTCTTGCAGTAGACAGAAGCTGGGGTTCATCTTGGTGAGGTGAGTTAGTATTTTTCTTCGTTTAGCAGGTGAGCCCAAGCCTCTCACATTCCAGTCTCGCTGTGGAACTGTGTTCCAGGGTTGGATGATTAACAGGGCGATTGCAATGGCAAGAAGGATTATTTACAGACCTGATCATTTTTTTCCTGTTGACGGGGCGTCATCCTTTTCAAGTACGAGTTCTGTCATGGCATATCCCTTTCGTGGAGATGGAGGTTACTTGCACATATCCCGCTAGGATCGTGATCTCAGTTCACGTCCCATGATTCTCCGTTGTTGCCGTTTATCTGGTCCTCTGGAAGGTTGCAGACTTTCTTGCAATGAGATGCGTGTGCCCACATAGGTCGGTCTGCCACCTTAACTGATGCTGCAGTGGTGAGGAGGATCTGGAACAGTCCAAGGAATCTGACAGAGTTCCTGCTTTTCCTCCTACAATTTCCCCCTCCTAAAGCACGGATTTTGGGGTCCGAGTCCCACCTGATGTGCTTGTAAGCAGAGTTGCCAGCAAAGGCATGCTGGCCCCATAACCCAGAGATTGATTGATCAAAACCATTCTCTGTAAAGGCCTGACCTTTACTATCAGTCAAACTACATTTGGACCCGACCTCTAAATAACAATATGTTGAGGAGAAAACTGCTTCTTACCTAGAAATCATCTATTTACCTATTTACAACTTCCAACCATTCATGAAAATTTTCCTCCACTCTTGACGATTTCACCTCCTAAACAAGGGATTGTGGGCTCAAGTCTTACCTGGTGCCTTTCAAAAGCAGAGTGGCGCAGCGGCCCATAAACCAAATGTCTATGGATCAAGCCATTCTCTTACAATTTCACCTTTCAAACAAGAGCATGTGGGCTCAAGGCTTATCTGGGGTTCTTGAAAGCAGAGTAACCATAACCCTGATGTTGATTGATCAACACCATCCTCCACTAATCCTTCCCCTTTGCTACCATAACATGCCCACTACATGTTGAAAAGGAAACAGCTCCTTATTTACACAACGTTTATAAAACAGATGGTCATACTGGTCACAAAACAATTTAAGACCAGTCATGACAACTCAGGAACATCTTCTGACCAGTCATGACAATTCTCCCCTACTAAACCAACGATTGTGAATTTGAGTCCCACCTGAGGAGCTTATGAGCAGAGTTATCAGAGGAAGATGCTGGGCCCATAATCCAGAGGTCAATGGATCAAAATCATCCTCTGCTAAGGCCTTTCCTTTGCTACAAAAGGATGTGAACTCATGCAAATATATGTTGAAAAGGAATCAGCTTCTTATCTGCTGTTCACAAAACAATTTCAGACCAGTCATGACAACTCATGAACATCTTCTGACCAGTCATGACAAGTCTCCCCTTGTAAACCAGCTATTGTGAATTCAAGTCCCATGTAAGGTGCTAGTGAGCAGAGTTCCCAGCAGAAGCAGGCTGGGCCCATAATCCAGAGGTCAATGGATCACAACCGTCCTCTGCTCAACCCATGCTAATATATGTTGACACCGAAAAAGCTTGCTACCTAGACAACGTGTATTTAACAGTTGTTGATGCTGATCACAAAACAATTTCAGACCTGGCATGAGAACTTTGGACCACTCATGACAATTTACAACCGGTCATGACAATTTTCCCTCACAAATGCATTCCTTGGGATGTTACATCATGCTAATTAACAACAAGTATAAACGATGTCAACTAGAAAAAAGTATTTGCTTGCTGTTTAAACTGATCATAATGGTGTTACGTAAGCTGTCAAGAATATAGCAATTTCATTGCAGTAAATTGCCAAAATTCTCTATCTTGTTGCCATTGTACATGAAAATTCGGTGTTTTGTTCAGGTGCTTGTCCATGGCAGCCCCAGTGGCCTATTGGATACGGCACTGGCCTCCTAAGCCAGGGATTGTGGGTTCAAGTCCCATCTGGGGTGCAGAGTGCATGCAGGCCTCATGACCCATAGTTCAATGGATCAAAACCACATACTCTTTAGGCCTCTAATTTGCTCCCACAGGATGTCAGCTCATGCTATTTGTTGTAAAAAAAACTGCTTATTCCCTACACAACCAGAATCCAACGAGTGCTCATGCTCTTCACAAAAATACTCATGACTACTCACAAATACTTTAAAACCAGTCATGACAATTTTCCCCTCCTTAACCAGGGATTATCAGTCCGAGTCCCACCTGATGTGCTTATGAGCCGAGCTAAATACTGAGGTTTGCTGCACCCATAATCCAGAGATTGATTGATCAAAACCATCCTCTGTTAATGTATTTACTATCAGACCAAATGCATTTGGACCTGAACTCTAGCTGACTATATGTTGATGAGGACACTGCTTCTTACCTAGAAATCATCTGTTTACTAGGTGATCGCAAAACATTATTTAACAGATATTAATGTTGATCGCAAAACAATTTCAGATCAGGCATGAAAACTTTTGACCACTCATGACCATTTACAACCATTTATAACAATTTTCCCTCACAAATGCATTCTTTGGGATATTACATCATGCTTATTAACAAGAAGTGTATTCTTTGGAACCTACAAAAAAGTATTTGCTTGCTGATGAAACTGGTCACAATGGTGTTTCCTAAGCTGTCAAGTATATAGCAGTTTCATAACAGTAAATTGCCAAGAAATAGTTTTTCTACCTTGTTGCCTTGCTCTAAGGGCTCTCGTCTCCTGGTCTAGGTGATTATTGAGCACCTTGTGCAGCTCAACAATTTCACAATTCTTCAGCTGATCTACATACTGTCTGAGCTGTCTGTGCAGACTCCAACTCATCCGTCAGCACCGGATTTCAATGTGGGCCTTGGCTAGTCGGCACAAAGCCTTTTCCCGCTGCAGACAGGAACCCCCAATACCGACTGCCTGGCCATACCGCAGCCTGACCTCTGCTCCATATGTATTCTCTTTCCATCCCTGGGCATCGACGTCCAGTTGGTGGCCTTGTGCAGGGATGTCCTCTTGATCCTTCAGAGCCATCTGTCTTCTCCAGCAGGGAAGTCCTCTCTCCAAGAAGGTAGACCACTTGTTCTGTAGCACTCCTGTGGATCATGTCCGTTAGTCCATGCTGGCACAGCATTTCAACCACCTTGTTTCTCTGGGTATCTTGCAGAAGTATTAGCTGATGCAACTGTCCTCTCTTCTTCTATTGCTTTGGCCAAAAGATTTTTGTCCTCTGTCAAGGCACGGATTGGTGCCAAGGACTTGATTAATTCTGCCATCTCATTTACCAGGCATGCAAACTTGTCACCTTTTGGCGAAATTTGCCGTTTTGAAACCAAAATTGGTCACCTGGGGGTGGCTTCAATCCATCTGTATGTCGATCTCTCAAAATGCGCCGGCGCCTAGTGGCATCTGCACCCTGCTGTCACCTGGCTTCAAGAAAAGCCATGATAGGGACATACAAGCTATGTCCCATGTCAGGGGCTGCCGGCTTGTAGGCTGCATTTTAAGACCGAATGCATTACACCGGCACAACGAAGTGCTGTCCCATTCCGGAGGCTCCTTCAAATGCGGTCGAGAAATGAAGCCTTGTTTTCCCCGATTTAAACAATATGTTTAAAAAAAACAATAGATACAATACAACAATATAATCAGTAACAACAGCATCAGACATCACTCCCCTCCATTCAGAATATCTATAATGGACAAATAAAAACACATAAATAAATGAGTAAAATAAAAAAATATAAAATAAATAAAAATAATAATTAAGTAAATAAATAAAGTGTAAGTAAAATAAAGAACTGTAAAGAACAGCTGTAACCCAGCTGTAACCCAACATTATTATACATTATTAAATTGTACCAATCCTCCTTAAAACTGAAATAGTCTATTAGCCTAATCCACTTGTCATTTAGCCAGGTTTATAACAAAAATGGACACTGAGTTGATGCGAAAACACAATTTAAACATTTTACTAAGTAGAACAATTCCCTATAATAACACCTGGGGAGGCTCTTCCGGCAACTCTCCCGGTGTGAGAAACCTTGAACATCATAACCAGAGAAAGTAAAAAAAAAAACATCTAAGAGTAAATGAGCAGCATATGGTAGGATAATCACCTAGACCAGGAGATGAAAGCCCTTGGAGCGAGGGTGCATTCCCTTGATGCTGAGAAGAGCTCCATGCAAGAGTGGGTGGTATCTCTGCAGGATGACGTGGATTGGCTGGAGCTTGCACTCCAACTGCAGCAGCAAGATGGTAAATAGCAGCCCCTAACTCTACAGGCACAGGCAGACCAGGCCCATGAGATGGCTAAATGTCATGCTTCTGAGTTGGCCCAGATCAACCAGACGTGCAGCATTTTAAATAAGAAGATAATTGCTCAGACAGACTGCCTTGCAAATATGGAGAAAGCAGAGTTAACACTGCAGAATGAGGTGCACAGACTGGAGTCTGCCCTCCAAGATCAGAGAGAACGGACTAAAAATCAGCTCCTTGCTCTCCAGATCCAAGCTGGCCAGGCCCAAGAGCTGGCTGAATCTCCTCCGTCTGAGCTGGTCCAGAGGAACCACAAATGCAGGATCTTAAACAAGGAGCATATTACTCAAATAGACTTCCTTGCAAAGAAGGAGCAATCGGTGGGATCACTGAAGAAGGAGGTGGACAGACCGAGGTCTGCCCGACAGCTAGGGATGGGCGATACCAACATTTTTTCCTTTCAATACCATTGGTAAAGTACCTATATGGTACTTTTTTATCGATACCCAAACATAAACTTTTTGCCCCTTAAAGGGAAATCACATGATTGCACAGTGTTCATTCACAACTTTATTGCAAGGCTAATACGAAATACAAATAAAACTCATTTAAATAAACACTTGAAAGAAATGCTTATATAATGAGAATGAAATAGATCAATGAGTTAATAAAATTAAAATAAGATGAAAATAAATATTTTTTTAATAATAATAGAATAATAAAAATAATTAGACTTCAAATAAATACAAAATAACATTTCTTAAATTAAAACATCATAACACAAAATTATCACCAACACTAGCAGCATCATCATCATCCTCAACATAAGCAGCAACAACATCATCAACAACAAAATGCAAAATGACAATTTCACTCGTTTTTATTACACTGAAAGAGAATTCAGACGTTAACCTTATTGTGACTTCTCATCATCCCTTGTCTGAATTATGAACAGCACTTGAATTATGAATAATTAACATCACTTGAATTATGAATTATAAACAAAACAACACAATTTAGAACAAATTACAAAAAGGGAAATCAAAATGTTATAACATTTTAATCATAATGCAGCAAAATGTAAAAATGCAGTTTATTTACCGATCTATTTAGATATTTTGTTCTCAGCAAAGATATTTTATTCATCTAAATATTATCATTTATAGCCTGATATATACAGAATTTTTAAATCCATTATTAACATTCTAGAAACAAAACTGTTTGTGAATAATTTCTGATACATACAGTACAAGCATATGAACCTTTACATTTGTCGACTAAATGAAAGAGTGGTGAACATGACTTCATCCAAGATTCACGTAGCTCAGTTGCATATTTGGGGTAGTTTAATCTTCTTCAGTCTTCAGGGCAATGTTCAGCCTCTTTTAAAACCCTAACCCTAACCCTAAACCCTAAACCCTAACCCCTAACCCCTAACCCTAACCTTAAGCCTAACTTGAAATTAGGAGGTGCTGTCTCAATTAGTGCGACTGTGCCAATTCTCTCCGGCCAGGTATCAGTCAGTGGATAGAAATCCAGGTTATGGGTACTTATAAGCTCATTCACTAAAAATGAATTGTTAGTTAGTGACCTGACGTTTAATAGAGACATTTTTATTGTTCTGGGTCCATGGCTTTGCGGGGTACTTAGAGTTTGAGTCTGAACTGAGAGTAAATTGTTTAGATTCCTGTATGTTACAGGGAAGTTACGTAATTTCGGTCTATGGTTAATAGCTACAGGAATTTGTAAAGCAGAGTGACAGTCGTCAATGTCAGACTGGATCGGACTCACCAAATATCAGCAGCGAACAGAGGATTTCAGCGTAAGTTCCATGTTCAAGGTGAGGAGGCGTGATCCGTGAAAGTTTGGATGAACTCCATCATGTCTGAAGACATTTGGATGGTTTAAGAAGGTGCCGAAGTTGTCCACAAACGGTACGGTGAGGGAGCAGCAGTATCCCTTGAACCATGTGTGTAGCTGAAGGACATGCGTGAATTTTATGTCTCCAAAGCTGGGACACGGCAGCAGGCCGGATACGATGAACCGGCGGTCCGACTGTAGAAGACTGTCAATAAGCTTCAAAATGCCTTCTTTAAGTGTCTTTGATTGTTTGTTCCTGAGATCGTTGGTTCCCATGTGGATCAGAACAGTAAAGGCAGACGGGTTTTGATCCAGCAGCTGTGGGATTCTGGAGTCTATATCCCGGACGAGAGCACCCGGGTAGCAGATGCATCCTTTATCATTTTGAGTAAGCAGTTAGTAAAGAAAGGGATTTTCTAACAGTATGAGGCAGGAGCTACTGTAGATGGGACAAGGGTTGCACAGCAAACAATGTTTAACTTTGCAGCTCTTCGTTTTATGAATTGTTTAAAGATGACAAGACAGACAAACTGACTGTGATGGGAGTGAAACAAGCAACTTTGTAATTGCTTGCTTATGAGGCCTAGATGTCCAATGCGCTCTCTCCATTAAGATACAGAGACAGAGAACATTTTTGAGTGCGTTCGACAGGAATAATAAAGAGACACTGTAGGATTGAAAGCCATGACGCCCTCATAAATGTTTTATCACCAGCTACGATGAGGATGGGACTCGAACCCACGCGTGCAGAGCACAATGGATTAGCAGTCCATCACCTTAACCACTCGGCCACCTCATCCGAAAAGGCTTGGCACATCCTCAACAACAACCGTGCATACCATCCTACATCATTTTGAGTAATTCCAGGGAAAGGCAATTTAAAGTACAGAGTTCTTTCTACACTCTGACTACCTTGCCAAGGACTTACACACTACATGTTTTGGTCTTGTACCGACTCAACTGATTTATAATAAGGAACTGCTCCAGCCAGATTTCAGCCGATTTCAACACACATTGGAGGCAAATTGACAAGATTAACGTCAGGGCAATAATGTAAGACATGACAATCCAAGAAACCCTCACATTTTTCTCAGCATGGGCATTGGTGTTATAGTGGTGAGCATAGCTGCCTTCCAAGTAGTTGACCTTGTTTGATTCCCAGCCTATGCGATTTGTGTCTGGTTGTTTATCAAACACTGGCTTTGCAGTGAATTTTATATATTTGGAGGCAAATAAACAAGATAAACATCAGCGTAATAATGTACTTAATGTATTAGAATTAAAAGTCATGTTATATTCAGTTCCCTGATGTACGATGGGAGCCACTTAAAGAGGCCGTCCAACTCAACTCTACATAATAGCTCAAATAAAGGCATAGTAGTGATTAAAATAAAACAGTATTTAAAAAAATCAAAAATGCAAAGGAGTAGTATAAATCATATTAAAGTATTTACCTAAAAGAAAAACTAGTAAAATAAAGACACTAATAAGTGATATTACATCTTTAATATCGGTGGGCCACAATAATATAGTGTCATACTGAATGGTAAGGTAGAGACATTGTTGTCAGACAAACACTGCAATTTACTACTAAGAGAGAGGTAAGTCACAGTTTTCCTTTGTTTTAAAATGGCCAAGTGTGTAGATTTATAGGTTCTAGTCAATGGCCTTTTGATTTCAATATCAAGGTCTTTGAACTTTCTATTTTTAGGAGTTATTGGGATCAAAATAATTGTGAAATATTGCAATAGATTTCTGCATTTGCAGTGCTCTCTGAGAAACGCCTCATCCCCCCTCAACCACCCCACATTCAATAGATTAAATTTAAAATTTTCAAAAAGCAACAATAAAACAATAACACAATATCACAACATTGATATTAAAATCGACTCTCTATCTCTTGTTCCTACCAAGGCTGCAAGGAATCTTGGTGTCATTATTGATGTCCAACTGACATTCTCGGACCATGTTGCCGCCGTCTCCCGGTCCTGCGGCTTCGCACTACTCAACATCCGAAAAGTCAGGCCGTACCTGACCCAATATGCCACTCAACTGCTGCTACAAACCTTGGTGGTGTCCCATCTCGACTACTGCAACGCCCTCTTAACAGGCTTGCCAGCCTGTGCGGGGAAGCCACTACAGATGATGCAGAATGCGGCGGCGTGACTGGTGTTCAACCAGCCAAAGAGGGCACATGTCACTCCGCTGCTCATCGAGCTCCACTGGTTACCTGTAGCCGCCCGCATCAAGTTCAAGTCTCTTATGCTGGCGTACAGAGTGATTGCTGGGAATGCTCCCGCCTACTTAAATGCTCTTGTAAGAGCACATGTTGCCCCCCGGATGCTGCGCTCGTCAAATGAGCGTCGCCTGGCTCTGCCGGCCATACAGCCACGGCAATCCAGGCTATTCTCATTTGTAGTTCCACGTTGGTGGAACGAGCTGCCAAAAATGACCAGAGCAGGGACCTCCCTCTCTGTCTTTAAGAAGCACTTGAAGACCCAGCTCTTCAGTGAGTACCTCCTGTCCTAACCTACAATTACTTAGCACTACCTAGCAGTATTTATTGTTACACTAATGTTGTTGTTACACTAATCTCTGTCGCAATGTAGCTTGAATGTTATTCTCCCTTGTAAGTCGCTTTGGATAAAAGCGTCTGCTAAATGACTAAATGTAAATGTAATGTATAACATATGAACAATCAATAAATAAAAGTCAATAGAATAAAATATACACCAGCAATATGTACAAAAGATAACTAGGCTTCATAGTGTATGGATTCTACTGAACACTCAAGATTGTTTCACTGTTAACACAGTTTTAAGTTCATGGTTTATAAAAAAAAAAAAAATTAATTATCCTTTTTTGGAGCTGCAACAATTAGTCAACAGATTAGTTGCCAACTATTTCATGAATCGCCACCTTTTTTTGATAATGATTAATCGCTTTGAGTCATTATTTAAGATGTCCTATATGACAGTAAACTGAATAACCTATATAGGTTCCTCCACTACAGAGAGCCCATTGGATTGGGCGGATCGGAATTTTCACCTCTCCGTGAAATAGGGTTGATTGCTCAATTGGAGTGTCAAATTTTTTGTCAATGGGTTTGTGTTTGCATATGTTTGTGTTAGGTGTGGTGGCTTCCAGACCTTGGGAGGACACAACGATTAAGTGCACACAAAAATGTAGCCCAAGGCTTTATCTGTGGCCCACTTCGGTAGTCAATGAAAAGTGGTTATAATGTGTTAGAATATAAAAGTGGAAATAATTATTGATGTATGTGTATAAAAATATATCATCATCTGGGAATCATCGTAGACCTCACGACACGATACCATCCCGATATGAAGAGTTTTGCGATAGATTTTGTATTGGGATTCAATTTGTTGCGATATATCCCAATAATTTTAAATAAAATAAAGTTGGATAGAAAATATTTAATTTAAGGTGTGAGGTGCGGCTCCCGGTCAGTCTGAAAGGCTCTCAGAAATAAATGCATTAACTTTACTAATTGGACCAGCTCCAGACTTATCGATCAGATGAATCACATCCTATCTGATCAATTCTTTTATCCATCAATCACATTGTGATTGATGGTAAATAGGTACATGAAAAAGGGAAGAAAAAGGGAGAAAAAGTAAATACCAATTGACACAAAGGAAATCTCCAGGTTAAAAAGCAATTATTACATAAATTAATAACGAAATAAATAAATACATTTAAAAAAAAATTTAAGTCGCCTTGGTAATAGTAATAGTAATAAAGGTAATAGTAAAACACTACAGAAGGATCAACAAGTTAGGGGATCGAAGGAATGTTACAAATGTATGTGTCAGGGTTCGCCCGGGTCCTACCAGCATCAGCCACTAGATGCCGCCAGTACTGCCTTTTCAAGGTTGCTCTGCTTCACCTATTTCTGTTCCTGATTACCCTGCCTCATTAGATGATATGTTTCACCTGTGTCTCGTTTGGTCGTCCCTATTTAGACCCTGTCGTTTGTGTCCTCGGGCGCTCAGTCTTGAGTTTGCCTAACCTCATGACAACACTCTTGTTCCAAGCTCCCGAGACTTCTTATTTGTTTTTGCCCAGTTTTTGTACTTGTTTTGAGTAAACCTCTATTTTTGCCACCTCGCCTCTGCCTTGTTCTCTGCACCTGGGTTCACTCAGCACACCTCCTAACAGCAAGACTGAGCCACAACATGGACCCAGCAGAGAGCCAGCCTCCAGAGGTGGAGAGCCTGCGGGTGGCCTTGACGAACCAAGGGGCTGCGATTGGCCGACACGAGCGGCTTCTCCAACAAGTCCTGGACAACCTGCAGTCGCTCGCCCAGGCCGTCCAGCAGAGCCAGGCACAGGCTCCACCTATGGCCCCTGCGCCAGCGCTGCCTCCCATGGACCCGCGTCCTCCAGAGCACCGCGAACCACGACTGCCGGCGCCAGAGAGGTACGACGGTAACCCAGGGGGCTGTCGTGGCTTTCTGACACATTGCTCCCTGGCTTTCGAGCTCCAGCCATCACAGTTCCCCACCCAGCGCTCACAGGTGGCATACGTGGTCACGCTACTCACCGGCAAAGCACTCTCCTGGGCCACAGCCATCTGGAATCGGCAAACCCCGGCCTGCTCCAGCTACCAGGCTTTTGCCGGAGAGATGCGCCGAGTGTTCGACCACTCAGTCAGTGGGAGGGAGGCGTCGACACGGCTACTCCGGCTCCGCCAGGGGGGACAGAGCGTGGCGGACTACGCCATCGCATTCCGCACCCTCGCCGTGGCGTCTGGATGGAACAGCGAGGCACTCATCGCGGCCTTCCAGGAGGGCCTCAATGAGGGGGTCAAGGACGAGCTGGCATCCCTGGAGGCGCAGGAGGACCTGGACATGCTCATCGATGCAGCGATTCGGGTGGACAACCGCCTCCGGGAGAGACAAAGGGAACGCGATTTCCCCGCTTCACCAACACCAGCGCGCAGAGCGGCTCTGGGGACGAGGCCTCCCGAGCAGCTCCTGGCTATCCCGAGCTCGCCTCCAGCATCAAGGGAGGAGCCGATGCAAGTAGGCAGCACACGGCTCTCTCGGTCCGAACGTGACCGGCGGATGAGAGAGCGCTGCTGCTTGTACTGTGGGATCCCGGGGCATTTCCGTTCTTCCTGCCCTGAGCTCTCGGGAAAAGCCAACTCTCGTCCAGGGTAGGGAGAACTGCGACGAGGCCAACCTTCTCTCCCAAGCTCGAGGCGACCAGGGTCCTGCTGGCTGCCTCCCTCGCCTGGGGAGATCAACATCACTCCCTCCAAGCTATGGTGGATTCCGGCGCTGCAGGAAGCTTACTGGATGTAGGGCTAGCAAAAGCCCTAAAGCTCCCTCTGGCACCTCTAGAGCATCCTCTCACGGTGACAGCCCTGGATGGAAGACCACTGGGTTCCGGTAGCGTGTGCCATCTCACCGCCCCACTTTGGCTGTCACTGGAGGGAAAACATTCAGAGGTAATCCAGCTCCACCTCATCCACTCTCCTGAGTTTCCACTGGTCCTGGGCTACCCATGGCTAGCCCGTCACAACCCACATCTGGACTGGGCCTCCGGGCGTCTCACCGAATGGGGCCCTGCCTGCCACACCACCTGTCTTCGTTCTAGTCCGTCTTCTCACCCTCTCGAGTCTCCAGTCCGTGTCCAAGCTCGAGCCCCTTCCCAAGCCCCTGCCCACTCCGGAGTTCCTGTCCGTGTCCTGGCTCCAGTCCGTATTAAAGGTCCCATCCATCCCGAGTTTTCACGAGTGCCCCACGAGTATGCCGATCTGAGGGAGGTCTTCAGCAAGAGACGGGCCACCGCGCTTCCTCCCCATCGGTCCTATGACTGCGCCATCGACCTTCTGCCTGGCACCTGCCCTCCTCGAGGACGTCTCTTCTCTCTCTCTGCCCCTGAGACTACAGCCATGGAGGAGTACATCCTGGGGGCGCTCACCTCAGGGTTCATCCGCCCTTCTACCTCCCCGGCGGGCGCAGGGTTTTTCTTCGTGGGTAAGAAGGATGGCGGCCTGCGTCCCTGCATTGATTACGGTGGTCTGAACAAGATCACGGTCAAGAATCGCTACCCCCTTCCTCTCATGTCCACATCTTTCGAGCAACTGCAAGGCGCCACCATCTTCACCAAACTCGATCTTCGAAACGCATACAATCTCGTCCGCGTCCGCGAGGGGGATGAGTGGAAGACCGCCTTCAACACACCTACCGGCCATTATGAATACCTGGTCATGCCTTTTGGATTGGCCAATGCTCCCGCTGTCTTCCAGGCCTTTGTAAACGACGTCCTCCGTGAGTTTCTCAACCGCTCCGTGTTCGTCTACATCGATGACTTCCTCATCTTCTCCAGGACCCTTCCCGAACACATACAGCATGTGAGACAGGTCCTTCACCGCCTGCTCGCCAATGGCCTCTATGTGAAGCTGGAGAAGAGTGAGTTCCACGCCACCACCGTTCAGTTCCTGGGGTTCGTCATCACCGAGGGTCACGTCCAGATGGATCCTGCCAAGACCGAGGCCGTCCGGGACTGGCCACCACCCACCTCGGTCAAACAGGTGCAGCGCTTCCTCGGGTTTGTCAATTTTTACAGGCGATTCATTCGGTGTTTTAGCACGGTGGCAGCTCCCCTCACCGCCCTCACTAGGACATCCACAGCCCACTTCGCCTGGACTGCGGAGGCTGAGGGGGCGTTCAGGGCTCTCAAGATGCGGTTCACCGCTGCCCCTGTCCTGGCCACACCAGAGCCTACCCTACCCTTCGTGGTGGAGGTGGATGCTTCCGATGTGGGAGTGGGGGCCGTTTTGTCCCAAAGGACTCACGACAGGAAGCTCCATCCATGTGCTTTCTTCTCCCGTCGCCTCACCCCAGCGGAACGGAACTATGACATAGGGAACCGGGAGCTACTGGCAGTCAAACTGGCGTTGGAGGAGTGGCGGCACTGGCTGGAGGGGGCCCAACACCCATTTGTCGTCTGGACCGACCACAAGAACCTGACATACATTCAGGAGGCCAAACGCCTCAACTCCCGTCAAGCCCGATGGGCCTTGTTCTTCAATCGGTTCAACTTCATCCTGTCGTATCGTCCCGGGTCCAAGAACCTCAAGCCCGACGCTCTCTCCAGACAGTTTGACCCTCCTGAGCTGGTTGAACTCCCCGAGCCCATTCTCCAGAACTCCTGCATCTTGGCTCCGGTCCGCTGGGGAATCGAGACGCAGGTCCGGCAGGCCCAAAGGAGGGAGGCGGATCCCGGCAACGGGCCCCCGGGTCACCTGTTTGTCCCGAAGGCTGTCCGATCACAAGTCCTGCAATGGGGGCATTCATCCCGCCTCACTGGCCACCCGGGGATCTCCAGGACCCTCGAGTTCCTCCGCAGGCGTTTCTGGTGGCCTACCATGGAGCAGGACGTCCGGTCCTTCGTCGCTGCCTGCACCATCTGCACCTAGAACAAGAACCCCCGGTCACGTCCCATGGGGCTGCTGCATCCCCTTCCCATCCCCAGTCGGCCCTGGTCACACCTCTCAGTGGACTTCATCACCGGCCTTCCACCGTCTCGGGGCCACACTGTCATCTTTGTCGTTGTAGACCGGTTCTCCAAGGCTTGCCGTTTTATTCCTCTGCCCAAGCTCCCCTCAGCACTGGAGACTGCTGAGCTCATGGTGCAGCACGTTTTCAGGGTGTTCGGCCTGCCCCTGGACGTGGTGTCAGACCGCGGTCCGCAGTTTGCATCCCGGTTCTGGAAAGCATTCCACCAGCTCCTCGGCGCCTCCGTCAGCCTGTCCTCCGGTTTCCACCCGCAATCCAATGGCCAGACGGAGCGGGTCAACCAGGACCTGGAGAAAACACTGAGGTGCCTCGTGTCCTCCAACCCTGCCTCCTGGAGCGACCATCTAGTGTGGGCGGAATACGCTCACAACACTCTGCGCTGCTCTTCCACTGGCATGTCCCCGTTTGAGTGCCAGTTCGGGTACGTACCTCCTCTGTTTCAGGAGCAGGAGGCGGAGGTGGGAGTGCCGTCAGCCCAGCGGTTCGTCCAGCGGTGCCGACGGACCTGGCAGAGGGCTCGTCAGGTCCTGCTGAGGACATCCCGGCAGCAGCAGATCCAGGCCAACCGACGGCGCAAACCAGCGCCTATGCTCCGTCTGGGCCAGAGGGTCTGGCTGTCCACCAGGGACCTTCCATTACGGGTGGAATCACGCAAGCTCGCGCCACGGTATGTTGGGCCCTTCAAGATCGTGCGGCGGGTCAATCCTGCCGCATACCGTCTTCTGCTCCCCAGGTCCATGAGGATAAACCCCACCTTCCACGTGTCGCGGCTCCGACCGGTGGTCACCAGCACCTTGGCGCCCACCATGAGGCCTCCTCCGGCGCCTCGCATCATCGACGGTCAGCCCGCCTAATCGGTCCGCCAGCTCCTGGACTCCCGCCGGGTCCGCGGGGCCCTGCAATACCTGGTGGACTGGGAGGGTTACGGGCCGGAGGAGCGCTCCTGGGTTCCGGCCCGGGATATCCTGGACCCCTCTCTGATCCAGGATTTCCGCCGTCGCCACCCGACACTCCCTGGAGGAACGTCGGGAGCCGTTCCTAGACGGGGGGGTCCTGTCAGGGTTCGCCCGGGTCCTACCAGCATCAGCCACTAGATGCCGCCAGTACTGCCTTTTCAAGGTTGCTCTGCTTCACCTATTTCTGTTCCTGATTACCCTGCCTCATTAGATATGTTTCACCTGTGTCTCGTTTGGTCGTCCCTATTTAGACCCTGTCGTTTGTGTCCTCGGGCGCTCAGTCTTGAGTTTGTCTAACCTCACGACAACACTCTTGTTCCAAGCTCCCGAGACTTCTTATTTGTTTCTGAACGAAAAAGAGGAAGTACAAGGCCGATTGGTGGGCTTTTGGAGAGTGGGTAGAGGAAGCAAATAAAAGTGAAAAGAACAAAGATGAGAAGCAGGGAGAGGGAAAGGGCCTCGAGATGGAGATCAGGGAAAGAGACAGGGCCAGGAAAAGGAACAAAGAAAGCAGAAACCGTCAGCACCACCACCGTATAATGCTCATAAATGTATTTCCTTGTATCCTATGTTCCTGGTGAAAATACTGGATCTGGACCTGGACTCCTATCCTTACGTACGGGGTCAACCTCCAAATCTACCCAACCTCGTCCTTAACGACAAGCCTAACATCATCATATTCTATAAGTATTCGACTTACTGTATTACGTTTTAGGAGTCAGTTAGTTGGTCTATTAGAAATACATTTTTCCTAGGACATATTGTGTATTATTACCGGGTGCGTTGTATTACATTTCACTGCATATATGTATGAAAGTATGTATATGTATGTGGCGAATAAACCTCTTGAATCTTGAATCTTGGATCAACGCAGGCATACCAGTGGTCGACCTCGACAGCGATGACGACGAGATACCACAAGCCTACGCCGGAGGCCTGAAAGTTGTTTTCCACAACCACAGTTGACTGGTGAAACCTGGAAAAAAGGGGGCACTTCCCCTGACACCATATAAGACTCATCTACAGTCCACATTCATCAATCGACTGATGTTCCCACTCGGTGACATGTTGAAACGCTCGTTTGTCACCTGGAAGACGTCGACCCTCGGTGACACCATCCTCCATGCTCAACACGCCTATGAGACAAACCAAAGGGACAAAGACGGCAAACAAGATCAAAAGGCCAGACCCCACGAGGCGGAAGATTCCGTGGAAGCTGTCGCAATAGACCGAGGCCGAGGAAGTCCCAACATAGGCCGCAACACCTGCCATCGCTGCGGCCAGAAGGACACTGGACCAGCGACTGTTCCATGCTGCGACAGAAACGACCACAGGGCAACTGGGTCGGACAGGGGAATCTGGACAATATCCGAGTTGACGCCCGGAGGAGGGGACCCCAGGGAACGACCCAAGCCATGGCTCTGCACACCCTGATCAGATGACACATACACATACACACACACATGTGAATATTGTGAATCGCACCCACACACACTCAATTACACCCGATAAAAGTAATGATGAAATACACATGTCCATGAATGAGAATGCCGTTGTCGAGTTCCCAACCATTGATTTACATATTTGAAGTCATAAATTAACCTTTCTCGTTAGTGTGCCTCACGCACACTAATATCCTCCACCAAAACACCCGTTAAACCTCCTTTGTCTGATAAAACATGTACCGCCATCGGCTGTAGCAAAATTTGAAAATAATGACACTACACTGCACTACTCATCTTTGGTGCAAAGGCTCAGAGACAGAAATTTGCAGCTCATCTCAGTTCTCTGTTTCTGGACAGCAAGTCAAAAATCTGGGTGTAATAAGTGGTCTCCTTCATCAGCTACAAATTGTCTCAGCAGAACAATCCAACACTGCAGTTGGCGCCGGAGAGCGTCAGTGAAAAGGCACTTCGGGAGTTGGCGGACAAGTTTGCAGCTGCGCTATATGAAGGCCTTCAGCGACATGTCATCCCAGCTACACATGACTACCGCCATGGCCTACAACAGCTTTGAGAACGTGATGGACGAGGTTTTTCGGGACAGGATCAACTGGGGACGCATGGTGGGCCTGTCAGCCTTTGGAGGTGCCCTCCACGTGGATTGCGTGCAGAAGGACATGATCAACACATGGTGCCCTGTATCATAGACTAGATGACCATATACCTGGGCCACCACCTTGATCCATGGATCCAGAGTCAGGGAGGATGGGTGAGTACCTCCGCTTAAACAAAGTAACCTTGTTGCCTTAACATTTTAAGTAGAGACTTTGTTATTTCAACTAATGCATTAAAATTGGGTTAGGCAAACAAAAAGAAAAAAGAAACCGACCTGGTGTCAGTTGGCCTGGTTTCAGTTGGGCCGGTACAATGTGATCTCGTCTTTATACTACTTTTTCTTTTATTTTTTTTAACTGTGTTGTCAGCATGCTGGGCATACAACATAGAGTATTTGTATGCCATTGCATTCAGGACAGAGTTAGTCTGCAAGTGGAGTTCAAGTTCTCAACCTGCAATGCAACTCTTTATTAATTCTTAAATCATCAAGAACTGCTGCAATAACTCTGTCCTGTGGATGACCTGTAGAATGACAAGAGCACAGTTTTTGGGTATGGAGAGCCACCACCAACCCCCCTCTTTGGAGACAGCATGACAATGATCCCAAACACGCCGCCCGGGCAACGAACGAGTGGCTTCGTAAGAAGCATTTCAAGGTCCTGGAGTGGCCTAGCCAGTCTCCAGATCTCAACCCCATAGAAAATCTTTGGAGGGAGTTGAAAGTTGCCCAGCGACAACCCCAAAACATCACTGCTATAGAGGAGATCTGAATAGAGGAATGGGCCAAAATTCCAGCAACAGTGTGTGAAAACCTTGTGAAGACTTACAGAAAACGTTTGACCTCTGTCATTGCAAACAAAGGGTATATAACAAAGTATTGAGATGAACTTTTGTTATTGACCAAATACTTATTTTCCACCATAATTTGCAAATAAATTCTTTAAAAATCAGACAATGTGATCTTCTGGCCTCTTCCTGTCATAGTTATGGTAGTAAATGAGGGAGGAAAGCAACCAGGAGGTTTCTGGGGTAACCTCCAGGCAGATGTGCGTGCGTGCGTGCGTGCGTGCGTGCGTGCGTGCGTGCGTGCGTGCGTGCGTGCGTGCGTATGTAGGATGTCCACCGGTAAGTCTACATGACTTATCCCCATAGGTACTGGTGTAGAAGGTCGGTATTATGTTGCGGCGCCTCCAAACAGTGCAAGGGGCCACGAAGCCTCCCCGATCTCCGGCTGTAATAAGTGATTTTTCTCTATCACGTTTCAATTGATTGGCAAGAAATTTACCTGATTTGTCATTGAATTCAAAAAAATTTGCTCTTGTTCCTGTCATAAGGAATTGTGTCTTTGATGGATTTCAAGTTGAGATGTAATTGTTCTGATCTCATTTCGGATTTGCTCAGAAGATGAGTGGGATTGTGCCAATGCAACTCCTTTAGTCGCTGTTCGAGTTTATTTGGGCATTCTTGTCCTTTCTTTTTCTCGTGAGTGGAGAATGAAATAATATTACCTCTTAGAACTGCCTTAGCTGTTTCCCAAAGTAAGGATGGTGATATTTCTGGGGAGTCATTCAGTTCAGTGAAGGAAGTCCATTCTCTTGAAAATAAATGGTTAAATTCTTTATCTGTTAAAAGTGAGGTGTTAAACCGCCACCTGCTGGGAGGGTTCCCGTTTGTTTCCTTTATCAGGTTGAAACTAATCGGCCCGTGATTGGAAATTACAATAGGGTGAATTTCTGGATTTGTGATTTTGGACAGTGCGGAGTTATTTGTCAAGAAAAGGTCGATTCGAGAGAAACTTTGGTGGGATGGTGAATAATATGTGTATTCTATAGAATGTGGGTTATTTGATCTCCAACAATCCCCAACAGCAAGATCACTCATTGTTTTATAGTGTCCGGCAAACGCCAGGATTTGGGAATATTTCTGGTTTGAGAAAGGTCTAAATTTGGATCCAGTACTGTGTTGAAGTCTCCTCTCATAAATGATAGTTTATTCAGAAAATTCTAAAAGTTTTGAAAATATATTGTGAAAGAAATTTTGGTCATCTTCATTGGGGCCATAAATATTAGCTAAGGTTCATTTGATGTTACCTAAAATCCCATTCATCATTATGAAACGCACTTCTGTGTCTGATATTGTGGTTTTATTTTGATATGGGATACTTTTATTGATCAATATAGATAGACCTCTTTTTTTTGAGTTGTATGATGCCGAAAACATCTGACTAAGCCATTTAGCTTTGAGTTTGAGGTGCTCAAATGCAGTGACGTGGGTTTCTTGCAGTAGACAGAAGCTGGGGTTCATCTTGGTGAGGTGAGTTAGTATTTTGCTACGTTTAGCAGGTGAGCCCAAGCCTCTCACATTCCAGTCTCGCTGTGGAACTGTGTTCCAGGGTTGGATGATTAACAGGGCGATTGCAATGGCAAGAAGGATTATTTACAGACCTGATCATTTTTTTCCTGTTGACGGGGCGTCATCCTTTTCAAGTACGAGTTCTGTCATGGCATATCCCTTTCGTGGAGATGGAGGTTACTTGCACATATCCCGCTAGGATCGTGATCTCAGTTCACGTCCCATGATTCTCCGTTGTTGCCGTTTATCTGGTCCTCTGGAAGGTTGCAGACTTTCTTGCAATGAGATGCGTGTGCCCACGTAGGTCGGTCTGCCACCTTAACTGATGCTGCAGTGGTGAGGAGGATCTGGAACGGTCCAAGGAATCTGACAGAGTTCCTGCTTTTCCTCCTACAATTTCCCCCTCCTAAAGCACGGATTTTGGGGTCCGAGTCCCACCTGATGTGCTTGTAAGCAGAGTTGCCAGCAAAGGCATGCTGGCCCCATAACCCAGAGATTGATTGATCAAAACCATTCTCTGTAAAGGCCTGACCTTTACTATCAGTCAAACTACATTTGGACCCGACCTCTATCTAACAATATGTTGAGGAGAAAACTGCTTCTTACCTAGAAATCATCTATTTACGGCCCATAAACCAAATATCTATGGATCAAGCCATTCTCTTACAATTTCACCTTTCAAACAAGAGCATGTGGGCTCAAAGCTTATCTGGGGTTCTTGGAAGCAGAGTAACCATAACCCTGATGTTGATTGATCAACACCATCCTCCACTAATCCTTCCCCTTTGCTACCAGAACATGCCCACTACATGTTGAAAAGGAAACAGCTCCTTATTTACACAACGTTTATAGAACAGATGGTCAAACTGGTCACAAAACAATTTAAGACCAGTCATGACAACTCAGGAACATCTTCTGACCAGTCATGACAATTCTCCCCTCCTAAACCAAGGATTGTGAATTTGAGTCCCACCTGAGGAGCTTATGAGCAGAGTTATCAGAGGAAGATGCTGGGCCCATAATCCAGAGGTCAATGGATCAAAATCATCCTCTGCTAAGGCCTTTCCTTTGCTACAAAAGGATGTGAACTCATGCAAATATGTGTTGACACGGAAAAAGCTTCCTACCTAGACAACGTGTATTTAACAGTCTTTGATGCTGATCGCAAAACAATTTCAGACCAGGCGTGATAACTTTTGACCACTCATAACAATTTACAACCAGTCATGACAATTTTCCCTCACAAATGCATTCTTTGGGATGTGAACTCATGCTAATTGTTGTAATCAAAACAGCTAAGGCATGCTGCCCACATAATCCAGAGTTTGATTGCTCAAAACCATCCTCTGTTAAGGCCTTACCTTTACTATCAGACCAAATGCATTTGGACCTAAACTCTAGCTGACTATATGTTGAGGAGGACACTGCTTCTTACCTATAAATCATCAATTTACCAGGTGTTGATGCTGATCGCAAAACATCTTCCAAAATTTCCCTCCACTCTTGATGATTTCACCTCCTAAACAAGGGATTGTGTGCTCAAGTACCACAGGAGGCTCTCAAAAGCAGAGTGGCGCAGCGGAAGCGTGCTGGGCCCATAACCCAGAGGTCGATGGATCGAAACCATCCTCTGCTAAGGCTTTGTTTTCTGTACCTCAAGATGTGGATTGTACTGATTTCATGTTCAGAACAAAACAGCTTCTTACCAATATAATATGCTCCTAACAGGTGTTCTCTAAACTGATACTGAGTAAGCTTGAAAAAAAGGGAGCTTCTTACATGTACTTAACAGGTGTTGATGCTGATCACACAAACGTTCTTGACAATTTCACCTCCCAAACAAAACATTGTTGGTTTGAGTCGTATCTGGCTTCTTAAAAGCAGAATGATGTTTATGGATCAACACCATCCTCCATGAAGTCCTCCCCTTTGCTACCACAACATATGATTCAGGATGTGAACTCATGCCAACTATATGTTGAAAAGGAATCAGCTTCTTATCTCCATAACATTTAATGAACAGGTGGTCATGCTGTTCACAAAACAATTTCAGACCAGTCATGACAACTCATGAACATTTTATGATCAGTCATGACAAGTCTCCCCTTGTAAACCAGCTATTGTGAATTCAAGTCCCATGTAAGGTGCTTGTGAGCAAAGTTCCCAGCAGAAGCAGGCTGGGCCCATAATCCAGAGGTCAATGGATCACAACCGTCCTCATGCTCAACCCATGCTAATATATGTTGACACCGAAAAAGCTTGCTACCTAGACAACGTTTATTTAACAGTTGTTGATGCTGATCACAAAACAATTTCAGACCAGGCATGAGAACTTTTGACCACTCATAACAATTTACAACCAGTCATGACAATTTTCCCTCACAAATGCATTCTTTGGGATGTGAACTCATGCTAATTGTTGTAATCAAAACAGCTAAGGCATGCTGCCCACATAATCCAGAGTTTGATTGCTCAAAACCATCCTCTGTTGAGGCCTTACCTTTACTATCAGACCAAATGCATTTGGACCTAAACTCTAGCTGACTATATGTTGAGGAGGACACTGCTTCTTACCTATAAATCATCTATTTACCAGGTGTTGATGCATATCGCAAAACATCTTCCAACCATTCATGAAAATCTCCCTCCACTTTTGATGATTTCACCTCCTATACAAGGGATTGTGTGCTCAAGTACCACAGGAGGCTCCCAAAAGCAGAGTGGCGCAGCGGAAGCGTGCTGGGCCCATAACCCAGAGGTCGATGGATCGAAACCATCCTCTGCTAAGGCGTTGTATTCCGTACCTCAAGATGTGGATTGTACTGATTTCATGTTCAGAACAAAAAAGCTTCTTACCAATACATTATGCTCCTAACAGGTGTTCTCTAAACTCATGCTGATTAAGCTTTGAACAAAAGAGAGCTTCTTACATGTACGTAACAGGTGTTGATGCTGATCACATAGCCGTTCTTGACAATTTCAATTTCAACTCCCAAACAAAACATTGTTGGTTTGAGTCCTATCTGGCTTCTTAAAAGCAGAGTGATGTTGATGGATCAACACCTTCCTCCATTAAGGCCTCCCCTTTGCTACCACAACATATGATTCAGGATGTGAAATCATGCCAACTATATGTTGAAAAGGAATCAGCTTCTTATCTGCTGTTCACAAAACAATTTCAGACCAGTCATGACAACTCATGAACATCTTCTGACCAGTCATGACAAGTCTCCCCTTGTAAACCAGCTATTGTGAACTCAAGTCCCATGTAAGGTGCTCGTGAGCAGAGTTCCCAGCAGAAGCAGGCTGGGCCCATAATCCAGAGGTCAATGGATCACAACCGTCCTCTGCTCAACCCATGCTAATATATGTTGACACCGAAAAAGCTTGCTACCTAGACAACGTGTATTTAACAGTTGTTGATGCTGATCACAAAACAATTTCAGACCTGGCATGAGAACTTTTGACCACTCATGACAATTTACAACCGGTCATGACAATTTTCCCTCACAAATGCATTCCTTGGGATGTTACATCATGCTAATTAACAACAAGTATAAACGATGCCAACTAGAAAAAAGTATTTGCTTGCTGTTTAAACTGATCATAATGGTGTTACGTAAGCTGTCAAGAATATAGAAATTTCATTGCAGTAAATTGCCAAAATTCTCTATCTTGTTGCCATTGTACATAAAAATTCGGTGTTTTGTTCGAGTGCTTGTCCATGGCAGCCCCAGTGGCCTAATGGATAAGGCACTGGCCTCCTAAGCCAGGGATTGTGGGTTCAAGTCCCATCTGGGGTGCAGAGTGCATGCAGGCCTCATGACCCATGGTTCAATGGATCAAAACCACATACTCTTCAGGCCTCTAATTTGCTCCCACAGGATGTCAGCTCATGCTATTTGTTGTAAAAAAAACTGCTTATTCCCTACACAACCAGAATCCAACGAGTGCTCATGCTCTTCACAAAAACACTCATGACTACTCACAAATACTTTAAAACCAGTCATGACAATTTTCCCCTCCTTAACCAGGGATTATCAGTGCGAGTCCCACCTGATGTGCTTATGAGCAGAGCTAAATACTGAGGTTTGCTGCACCCATAATCCAGAGATTGATTGATCAAAACCATCCTCTGTTAATGCCTTTACTATCAGACCAAATGCATTTGGACCTGAACTCTAGCTGACTATATGTTGAGGAGGACACTGCTTCTTACCTAGAAATCATCTGTTTACTAGGTGATCGCAAAACATTATTTAACAGATATTAATGTTGATCGCAAAACAATTTCAGATCAGGCATGAAAACTTTTGACCACTCATGACCATTTACAACCATTCATGACAATTTTCCCTCACAAATGCATTCTTTGGGATATTACATCATGCTAATTAACAAGAAGTGTATTCTTTGTAACCTACAAAAAAGTATTTGCTTGCTGATGAAACTGGTCACAGTGGTGTTACCTAAGCTGTCAAGTATATAGCAGTTTCATAACAGTAAATTGCCAAGAAATAGTTTTTCTACCTTGTTGCCTCGCTCTAAGGGCTCTCGTCTCCTGGTCTAGGTGATTATTGAGCACCTTGTGCAGCTCAACAATTTCACAATTCTTCAGCTGATCTACTTCCTGTCTGAGCTGTCTGTGCAGACTCCAACTCATCCGTCAGCACCGGATTTCAATGTGGGCCTTGGCTAGTCGGCACAAACTCTTTTCCCGCTGCAGACAGGCACCCCCAATACCGACTGCCTGGCCATACCGCAGCCTGACCTCTGTTCCATATGTATTCTCTTTCCATCCCTGGGCATCGACGTCCAGTTGGTGGCCTTGTGCAGGGATGTCCTCTTGATCCTTCAGAGCCATCTGTCTTCTCCAGCAGGGAAGTCCTCTCTCCAAGAAGGTAGACCACTTGTTCTGTAGCACTCCTGTGGATCATGTCCGTTAGTCCATGCTGGCACAGGATTTCAACCATCTCCTTTCTCTGGGTATCTTGCAGAAATATTAGCTGATGCAATTGTCCTCTCTTCTTCTATTGCTTTGGCCAAAAGATTTTTGTCCTCGGTCAAGGCACGGATTGGTGCCAAGGACTCGATTAATTCTGCCATCTCATTGGCATGTACCAGGCATGCAAACTTGTCACCTTTTAGTGAAATTTGCCGTTTTGAAACCAAAATTTGTCACCTGGGGTTGGCTTCAATCCATCTGTATGTCGATCTCTCAAAATGCGCCGGCGCCTAGTGGCGTCTGCACCCTGCTGTCACCTGGCTTCAAGAAAAGCCATGATAGGGACATACAAGCTATGTCCCATTTCAGGGGCTGCCGCCTTGTAGGCTGCATTTTAAGACCGAATGCATTACACCGGCACAACGAAGTGCTGTCCCATTCCGGAGGCTCTTTCAAATGCGGTCGAGAAATGAAGCCTTGTTTTCCCCGATTTAAACAATATGTTTTAAAAAAAACAATAGATACAATACAACAATATAATCAGTAACAACAGCATCAGACATCACTCCCCTCCTTTCAGAATATCTATAATGGACAAAGAAAAACACATAAATAAATGAGTAAAATAAAAAAATATAAAATAAATAAAAATGATAATTAAGTAAATAAATAAAGTGAAGTAAAATGAAGAACTGTAAGAACAGCTGTAACCCAGCTGTAACCCAACATTATTATACATTATTAAATGGTACCAATCCTCCTTAAAACTGAAATAGTCTATTAGCCTAATCCACTTGTCATTTAGCCAGGTTTATAACAAAAATGGTTACTGAGTTGATGCGAAAACACAATTTAAACATTTTACTAAGTAGGACAATTCCCTATAATAACACCTGGGGAGGCTCTTCCGACAACTCTCCCGGTGTGAGAAACCTTGAACATCATAACCAGAGAAAGTAAAAAAAAAAACAACTAAGAGTAAATGAGTAGCATATGGTAGGATAATCACCTAGACCAGGAGATTAAAGCCCTTGGAGCGAGGGTGCATTCCCTTGATGCTGAGAAGAGCTCCATGCAAGAGTGAGTGGTATCTCTGCAGGATGACGTGGATTGGCTGGAGTTTGCACTCCAACTGCAGCAGCAAGATGGTAAATAGCAGCTCCTAACTCTACAGGCACAGGCAGACCAGGCCCATGAGATGGCTAAATGTCATACTTCTGAGTTGGCCCAGATCAACCAGACGTGCAGGATTTTAAATGAGAAGATAATTGCTCAGACAGACTGCCTTGCAAATATGGAGAAAGCAGAGTTAACACTGCAGAATGAGGTGCACAGACTGGAGTCTGCCCTCCAAGATCAGAGAGAACGGACTAAAAATCAGCTCCTTGCTCTCCAGATCCAGGCTGGCCAGGCCCAAGAGCTGGCTGAATCTCCTCCGCCTGAGCTGGTCCAGAGGAACCACAAATGCAGGATCTTAAACAAGGAGCTTATTACTCAGATAGACTGCCTTGCAAAGAAGGAGCAATCGGTGGGATCACTGAAGAAGGAGGTGGACAGACTAAGGTCTGCCTGACAGCTAGGGATGGCCGATACCAACATTTTTCCTTTCGATACCATTGGTAAAGTACCTATATGGTACTTTTTCATAGATACCGATACCGAAACTTGTTGCCCCTTAAAGGGAAATCACATGATTGCACAGTGTTCATTCACAACTTTATTGCAAGGGCAATACGAAATACAAATAAAACTCATTTAAATAAACACTTGAAAGAAATGCTTATATAATGAGAATGAAATAGATCAATGAGTTAATAAAATAAACATAAGATGAAAATAAATGTTTTTTTAATAATGATGGAATAATGAAAATAATCAGACTTCAAATAAATACAAAATAACATTTCTTAAATTTAAACATCATAACACATCGTTATCACCAACACTAGCAGCATCATCATCATCATCCTCAACATAAGCAGAAACAACATCATCAACAACAAAATGCAAAATGACAATTTTACTCTTTTTTATTACACTGAAAGAGAATTCAGACGTTGACCTTATTGTGATTTCTCATCATCCCTTGTATGAATTATGAACAGCACTTGAATTATGAATTATTAACAACACTTGAATTATGAATTATTAACAAAACAACACAATTTTGAACAAATTACAAAAAGGGAAATCAAAATGTTATAACATTCTAATCATAATCATGTGAACATGGACTGTTCACACAGACACTCTGGTGAGAAAGGCGAGGCAGCGTCTCTACCACCTCAGGCAGCTGAGGAAATTCCGGGTCTCGGTGAGGATCCTCAAGTCCTTCTACTCTGGAGCAGTGGAGAGCATCCTGACAGGCAACATCACTGCCTGGTTTGGGAACTGTACTGCCCAGGACAGGCGGGCCCTGCAGAGGGTGGTGCGTTCAGCTGAACGTACCACTGGAACTACCCTCCCCCCCTTGCAGGAGTTATACACCAGGAGGTGTAGTAGCAGAGCCCGTAGGATCATGAAGGATCCTCATCACCCCAACAACGGACTGTTTCAGCTGCTGCGGTCAGGCAAGCGCCTCCGCAGTCACGGAGCGAGAACAGAGAGACTGAGACGGAGTTTCTTCCCTCAAGCCATTAGAACTGTCGACGCTGACCTCACCAGGGGTCCTAACTGAGCCATGCACTAGGCTCCACTACCTACTGTACTGTATGTAGCATACTGTACCGCATACTGTATCACTGTTCAGGGTTGTTCGTGATGCCGTATTGCTGCGCCGTATTGTTGTATACTGTGCTGTATTATCCCAAACACTACCTCACACTATTCACATTCACATGCCACTTTAATTCACATGCCACTTTAAATGCACATATCTGTATATACATAGGCATATTCCTTCAACCTATTCCATTTTATTTCAATTTATTTTTTATTGTATTTTATTCTATATATTTTTTATCTTATTCTATAAGTATTCCACTTAATGTATTACGTTTTAGGAGTCAGTTAGTCGGTTTATTAGAAAGGAATTTTCTACTTTTTATTTTTATTTTATTTTTGTACTTTTTCCTAGGACATATTGTGTGCTATCACCGGGTGCGTTGCATTACATTTCACTGCATATATGTATGGAAGTATGTATATGTATGTGACAAATAAAAAATCTTGAATCTTGAATCTTGAATCTTAATGCAGCAAAATGTAAAAATGCAGTTTATTTACCAATCTATTTAGATATTTTGTTCTCAGCAAAGATATTTTATTCATCTAAATATTATCATTTATAGCCTGATATATACAGAATTTTTAAATCCATTATTAACATTCTAAAAACTAAACTGTTTGTGAATAATTTCTGATACATACAGTACAAGCATATGAACCTTTACATTTGTCAACTAAATGAAAGAGTGGTGAACATGACTTCATCCAAGATTCACGTAGCTCAGTTGCATATTTGGGGTAGTTTAATCTTCTTCAGTCTTCAGGGCGATGTTCAGCCTCTTTTAAAACCCTAACCCTAACCCTAAACCCTAACCCTGAACCCTAAACTCTAACCCCTAACCCTAACCCCTAACCCTAACCTTAAGCCTAACTTGAAACTTGAAATTGACCTTGAAATTAGGAGGTGCTGTCTCAATGAGTGCGACTGTGCCATTTCTATCCGGCCAGGTATCAGTCAGTGGATATAAATCCAGGTTATGGGTACTTATAAGCTCATTAACTAAAAATGACTTGTTAGTTAGTGACCTGACGTTTAATAGAGACATTTTTATTGTTCTGGGTGCATGGCTTTGCGGGTTACTTAGAGTTTGAGTCTGAACTGAGAGTAAATTGTTTAGATTCCTGTATGTTACAGGGAAGTTACGTAATTTCGGTCTATGGTTAATAGTACAGGAATTTGTAAAGCAGAGTGACAGTCGTCAATGTCAGAGTGGATCGGACTCACCAAATATCAGCAGCGAACAGAGGATTTCAGCGTAAGTTCAATGTTCAAGGTGAGGAGGCGTGATCCGTGAAAGTTTGGATGAACTCCATCATGTCTGAAGACATTTGGATGGTTTAAGAAGGTGCCGAAGTTGTCCATAAACGGTACGTTGAGGGAGCAGCAGTATCCCTTGACCCATGTGTGTAGCTGAAGGACATGCGTGAATTTTATGTCTCCAAAGCTGGGACACGGCAGCAGGCCGGATACGATGAACCGGCGGTCCGACTGTAGAAGACTGTCAACAAGCTTAAAAATGCCTTCTTTAAGTGTCTTTGATTGTTTGTTCCTGAGATCGTTGGTTCCCATGTGGATCAGAACAGTGGAGGCAGACGGGTTTTGATCCAGCAGCTGTGGGATTCTGGAGTCTATATACCGGACGAGAGCACCCGGTTAGCAGATGCATCCTTTATCATTTTGAGTAAGCAGTTAGTAAAGGAAGGGATTTTCTAACAGTATGAGGCAGGAGCTACTGTAGATGGGACAAGGGTTGCACAGCAAACAATGTTTAACTTTGCAGCTCTTCGTTTTATGAATTGTTTAAAGATGACAAGACGGACAAACTGACTGTGATGGGAGTGAAAGAAGCAACTTTTTAATTGCTTGCTTATGAGGCCGAGATGTCCAATGCGCTCTCTCCATTAAGATACAGAGACAGAGAAACTCTTTGAGTGCGTTCGAAAGGCACATTGACAGAAATAACAAAGAGACACTGTAGGAATTGAAATCCATGATGCCTTCATAAATGTTCCATCACCTGCTACGATGAGGATGGGACTCGAACCCACGCGTGCAGAGCACAATGGATTAGCAGTCCATCACCTTAACCACTCGGCCACCTCATCCGGAAAGGCTTGGCACATCCTCAACAACAACCGTGCATACCATCCTTCATCATTTTGAGTTATTCCGGGGAAAGGCAAAGTACAGAGTTCTTTTTACACTCCAACTACCTTGCCAAGGACTTACACACTACATGTTTTGGTCTTGTACTGACTCAACTGATGGATAATAAGGAACTGCTCCAGCCAGATTTGAGCAACACAAATTGGAGGCAAATTTACAAGATAAAGTCAGGGCAATAATGTAAGACACGACAACCCAAGAAACCCTCACATGTTTACCAATATGGGCATTGGTGGTATAGTGGTGAGCATAGCTGCCTTCCAAGCAGTTGACCTGGGTTCGATTCGATTCCCAACCAAGATTACTTTAAAAGACTGTGGCAAGTCTGTGCTGTGCCAAGAATGCAACAGCAACAAAGACCCATCAGCGCTTCATCCAGGGCCCGCCGCATGGAAAACCGATGCCCACGTGAGCACTGTAGATCGCAGCGGGAGCGACAGCTGCTGGAAGCCATTCCGTCTGTGACATCCAAATGCACGGATATCTGTGGAAGTATGAACACGTCAAAATCGTGCTCTAAAATCTGTCATGCATTCGTGTATCCTGTGGGGCCAAAGAGACCTAGCCATGAAGACCTACATTGTTCTTGATGACCAGAGCAACAAGTCCCTAGGCAAAACTGAATTCTTCCAACAATTCGTAATTCAAGGCACAGGAACAAGATATACTTTGAAGACATGTTCAGGAGTGGTGGATACGGCCGGACGGCGAGCCAGCAACTTCATGGTGGAGTCATTAGATGGCAACATCCACATTCCCTTGCCTACTCTGATTGAGTGCAACATGCTGCCAGACGACAGGTCTGAAATATCATCACCAGACGTAGCCAGACACCATCCTCACCCTAAATACTTGGCAGACAAAATCCCAGTCCTGGACCCAGACGCGCCCATCCTTATTCTCCTTGGGAGAGACTTAATTCAGGTGCATAAAGTGCGGGAACAATGTAATGGGCCACTCAACGCACTGTTTGCCCAACGACTCGACCTTGGATGGGTGATAATTGGAGATGTGTGTCTGGGTAGAGCACACAAACCCACCACTTCCAGCATCTTAAGAACCAGTATGCTGAGGAGTGGGCGCCAATCCCACCTCAGCCCATGCACCAGCAGCTTAACGGTCAGAGAGAAGATTGACAGCCCTGATCCATGCCACATCCCTACATGTGTGTCTCATTCAGCCGATGAAACAGACAGCCTGGGCAGTAACCTGTTTCAAAGAACACAACGCGACGACCAATTTGGCCTCTCCATCAAAGATGAGCTGTTCCTTGACCTCATGGATAAGGAAGTTTACATGAATGACGCACACTGCTGGGTAGCACCGCTGCCATTAAGGCCAAACAGGCCGCGTCTGCCCAACAACAGACAACATGCTGTTAACCGCCTTGCCTCCCTCCGCCGCATGCTGGAGAAGAAACATGCAATGAAAGAACACTTCTTCAACGCGCGACGCGACGCTGGCGTCAAGAGTACCTGGTGTCACTCCAACCAAGGAGAAATTGGCACGTGGACAAGCCAAACCTGAGCAAGGAGATGTTGTGCTGCCCAAGGATGCACAGGTCAAGCAGAACGAATGGCCAGTCGGAGTGTGGTGAACGCCATTCCCAGCAAAGACTGTAAAGTCTGCAAAGTAGATGTGAGAGTGGTCAGACAGGGTACTCAGCAGGTATATTCTAGACCAGTCCCTTAAGTTGTTTTACTTGTAAAAGGGGAATAGTGTTATAATACATTATAACAAGCGGGGAGTGTGATGTTCTGATGTATATCTGGAGAAAGGGCGACACTAGTGGTAACTCTCAACGCGATGTTTGTTTTAATATATATCTTGCCGTAGTTTGGGTTTGATGACAGCAGTGTGGCATGGTGGCGCAGTGCGCAGTGCATTGCACTGCTACCTCACAGCAAGAAGGTCCTGGGTTCGATTCCCGCCTGGGGTGCTTTTGGCACCGTGCTCCCAAATAGGAGCCTTTCTGTGTGGAGTTTGCATTTCCTCCCCGTGCTCACATGGGGTTTCCTCCACCTCATGTCAGTAAGGACCCCCACTAAAAAACATGCACCCATCATATTCTGACCAGCGATGGACATTCATCACCTGGTCCCCGGGCGCGTCCACTTATGCTGCCCACTGCTCCTGGCAGTGCCCCCGGAGGAAGGACAAGCCAGGATGGGTCAAATGCAGAGGATCCATTTCACCGGCCACCATCAAAAGCGTGTGTTGGTGTGTTGCGTGACGAATAAAGACTGTTTCTTCTTCTTCCATGCATGAGAATGCCGTTGTCGAGTTCCCAACCATTGATTTACATATTTGAAGTCACAAATTAACCTTTCTCGTTAGTGTGCCTCACGCACACTAATATCCTCCACCAAAACACCCGTTAAACCTCCTTTGTCTGATAAAACATGTACCGCCATCGGCTGTAGCAAAATTTGAAAATAATGACACTACACTGCACTGCTCATCTTTGTTGCAAAGGCTCAGAGACAGAAATTTGCAGCTCATCTCAGTTCTCTGTTTCTGGACAGCAAGAATAAAGTCAAAAATCTGGGTGTAATAATAGACGGCGATCAAAATTTTAAGAGCCATATCAATCACATCACAAAAAAAAAATATATATAAAAAAAAACCATTTCAAAATGAAGAGGCTTCCTGTCAAAAGCAGAATCTGATAAAATGTATCCATGCATTCATAACAGGTTATACTACGATCGAATATACTACTGTAATGGCCTATTCAATGGCCTCCCGAAATCAGCTGTGCAGAGGCTTCAGTTCATCCAAAATGCAGCTGCACACGTTCCCACTGGGACAAAAAATAAAAAGTGAACACATCTCACCTGTTCTTAGATCTCTACATTGGCTCCCCGTTAAAACTGGGATTGATTTTAAGATTCTGCTACTTGTATATAAAGCTATAAACGGCAAATAAAATTGCACCTCAGCAAATAAAATGAACGCTAATTATACGCAAAACAGCAAGAACTCTCAGGTCCACTGTCCACGGTCTTTTAACTATCCTCGTACCAACTCTACAGCAGGGGAGGCTGCCTTATCTATGCTCAAAGTGAATGGAACACCCTGCAGGAGGACCTGAGAGAGGCCCCCACATTCAACACTTTTAAAAGCAGGTTAAAAACTTTGCTGTTCACTACAGTCTATGACTGACATCTGCGTGTGCGTGTTCGCTATGTTGTGAGATTAGTGTGTGTGCTCCATATGCTGTGAGATCTGTTTATTCTGTGCAGAGCCATTTTAGAATCTGTATTAGTGTTGACTGTCTGGGACGTGGTAAGACTTTGGTAGTTGTAGAATGTGTGTTTCCTGCTCATGTGCACTGTATTTTGTGTTGCTGTTGTGAGGGAAAAATGATTACGATCAACTATTTTGAATGAGGACAAAGGACTCTACCTCCAAAAGGGGGTTTGAAAACATTTGTCTGTCTTCCCAGAAGAATCAGATCACACGTGGCCTGTTTACCTTCTATAGAGATGGGGGACACCTAGAAGTGAATTGTCATGCAACCCCCATTCTGCATGGTCAAGTTTGCAAGTACCTGTTATTTCCCTTGTCTAGGAAGGGGGGGCACCCAGGAAGACAGTTGGGGGTGGGGGGTGGGCGCAGACCTGTGGGAGACCTCTGACCCAAACCACACCCTGTTCTCCTGTATAAAGCCTCCTGTCTCTCTCTGTGATGTTAGATTGATCCTAGCGCTGCTTTGGAGCAGTACTGAATCTTCCTCTTTATTCTGCAGAATAAATAATCTTGGATACTCTCAGTTTTCTGGTAGCGGGCAGATTAACCTTACCGATCATTGCGGAAGAATTTCCTTAACACAGCATTATTGCTGAAAATAATATTGTTTGAGTGCTGTTGGGATAAAGATGACAGAAATATTATTGTATTGTGAGGGAAAAAGAATGACATGGAAAATGGATGAGAAATGGACTGTTAAAAGTCATGAACGGAGATAGGAGGAAGTGAGCGGCGAGAGCATTGGTCGGGAACCTTTTTGCTGGGAGAGCCAGAAAGGCCAAATATTTCTAAATGTATTTCCTTGTGAGCCATATAATATTTAATACAATTGAATGCAACTTAATGTGTGAATTTTTTAAGTAAGGCATACATTTTTAATGTATAACACATCTCTGAGTACTTAAAAAACTGCTATACATAATCAATTTCTCTGTATTCTTCTCATTAATTGTTGTTATTCTGTAGCTAACCAATAATAAATGAAATACTTTGAACAATTAATGCGACTCCTGGTGCTGCATGGTTTTGCTGATGGCCTTGTAGTCTTGTTCATACGTAGTGAGGTTAAGCCTCATGCTGCCTTGAGGCTTCCATCAGTTAAACGTGAGCGTAGGTTGGTCTTAATGTTCCTCAGATGCGAGAAAGACTGCTCACATGAGTATGTAGAGCCAAACATGGTCAATACAGCAATACTCACAAGCTGCATTGTGTGGTATGTGACAGGAAGCTCCTTCCAAGTTTTAAGAATCAGCTGGTCTTCAGGTTCAAGTTCAAGAGATTATTTGTCACATACATATTGAACTTTATTCCATTTCTGTCCACTTGCGTTCAGCTGATTGGTCAGACTGGAGGCAGGGATTTTTCTTAATGTTTGTCTGTCTTAAAATGGGGATCGGCGCACGGGCTCGTAAGCAGGCCAGCAATGGCACGCCATTCCTCCTGCACCCAAGAGGATCATTATTATCCACAATTATTATAATAATCCTCAGTGATATATATAATTGTGGCCTGCATGCGGCATATTGAAATGAACAATAAAACTCTCGCCATGTCGGCGCACCACGGCCAGATGGATTCCATCTCCCTCCCTAAACACTTAGCTGTGGGCAGAGAGTCCTACAAGTGGCGCCTGACCACAGACCAGGGGCAGGGCGCCGAGTAAAAGGCGCCCCGGAGTCTTTCTGTGGTCTTCAGCCGGTGCCTGACTACGCCCCTTTGTCTGCCACATATTTATTTTGAATTTCATTTTCAAAATGAAATTTCTCTTACCTGTTATACTTTAAAAAGACAGAATAATTGTTTATTACTTGTTAATTGTGATGAAAAATGTTAGCTCATATATATATAAATATTTTTTGCAATTCGCTTTGTTATTTTGTCTGAGGTGGGGCTACCGGTGCATTTGATAGTGTAGCAGGGAGCCGCCATGTTCGGTCTCCACTCACTACTCACTTCCGCTTCCGTCTTCTCGCGAGATCACAGCATGCTCCCCCCCGAGATCTCGTCTTTATACTACAATAGACATTGTTAGAAAGAGCAGTGTTCATATAAAACTGTGAGAGACTCATTTCAAAACCCAGAGGCAATGTATTTTAAAAGCTAGCTAACATACACAAAAGGCATTTGTCCAATATAAAACAGGTAAGACATCATTCAAATAGTTGATCATATGTATTTTTTTCTCACACTCCCAACACCTCAAGGAAAAATGCAATAATGTTTTAATTTCATATACTTTCGGCAAAGGCATCAGAATATAACTATAATGGTAATTGGATACAATACAATTATACTGCAGGGATATCCTTCAATTCTATCTTATCGGAATCTACTGGGAAAACACACATCTTATACTAAATGGAACTATATAAACTCATAGCGGAATATTCCAGATATAATTCAAAGATATCTCCACCTCAACTTGGCCAAAACTCTCTTCTCACATTAGGCTACAGAAGAGTAAAAGACCAGTAAGGGTTATCTACACTATAGAATGACAACGCACAAGACAAAAAACCCTTAGTCGTGCAGGAACATCCTGTGTGAAGCCATATTCTAAATTCTAACTAAAAAACAAAAATCATGAATCGCATCGTGAAATAAACAAAATAAACACAGAGATTCCACTAATACATAATACTATGCAGATAAATCAATGGTTATCACTTCATAATGACAACAGCAAAATTCATTGTTCACGTTATGACTAACACATCCAATAAGTAGGGATAACCATAATTCGACAAACATCTTCACCTTTCAACATCTCAGTATCTCAACATTTCCGTGATCATCATAAGGTGGTTTCCAATCATCTAGTGGTATGGAAACAAACTGTCCCGCCGTCATATTAGTAGTCATCTTACCAAGGATAGGTACTACAAATTCTAGACAGCAACATAGCATTAAACACATTATCAGTACAGGTATCAATATTTTTATGAACGTTCATTTCTCACTTGGGACTCTTCTTCTGTATCTGATGTGAGTGAGAGTGAGTTGGAGCAGTGGCTATTTTTTAAGTCTCGCTGTGGAACTGTGTTCCAGGGTTGGATGATTAACAGGGCGATTGCAATGGCAAGAAGGATTATCACAAAGACGTGATCAATTTTTTCCTGTTGACGGGGCATCATCCTTTTCAAGTACGAGTTCTGTCATGGCATATCCTCTTCGCGGAGACGGAGGTTACTAGCACATATCCCGCTAGGATCGTGATCTCAGTTCACGTCCCATGATTCTCCGTTGTTGCCGTTTATCTGGTCCTCTGGAAGGTTGCAGACTTTCTTGCAATGAGATGCGTGTGCCCACGTAGGTCGGTCTGCCACCTTAATTGATGCTGCAGTGGTGAGGAGGATCTGGAACGGTCCAAGGAACCTGGCAGAGTTCCAGCTTTTCCTCCTACAATTTCCCCCTCCTAAAGCACGGATTTTGGGTCCGAGTCCCACCTGATGTGCTTGTAAGCAGAGTTGCCAGCAAAGGCATGCTGGCCCCATAACCCAGAGATTGATGGATCAAAACCATTCTCTGTAAAGGCCTGACCTTTACTATCAGACAAACTACATTTGGACCCGACCTCTATCTAACTATATGTTGAGGAGAAAACTGCTTCTTACCTATAAATCATCTATTTACCTATTTACAACTTCCAACAATTCATGAAAATCTCCTTCCTCTCTTGACGATTTCACCTCCTAAACAAGGGATTGTGGGCTCAAGTCTTACCTGGTGCCTTTCAAAAGCAGAGTGGCGCAGCGGCCCATAAACCAAATGTCTATGGATCAAGCCATTCTCTTACAATTCCACCTTTCAAACAAGAGCATGTGGGCTCAAGGCTTATCTGGGGTTCTTGAAAGCAGAGTAACCATAACCCCGATGTTGATTGATCAACACCATCCTCCTCTAATCCTTCCCCTTTGCTACCATAACATGCCCACTATATGTTGAAAAGGAAACAGATTCTTATTTACACAACGTTTAAAGAACAGATGGTCATACTGTTCACAAAACAATTTCAGACCAGTCATGAAAACTCAGGAACATTTTCTGACCAGTCATGACAAGTCTCCCCTGCTAAACCAAAGATTGTGAATTTGAGTCCCACCTGAGGAGCTTATGAGCAGAGTTATCAGGGGAAGATGCTGGGCCCATAATCCAGAGGTCAATGGATCACAACCGTCCTCATGTTCAACACATGCAAATATATGTTGACACCGAAAAAGCTTGCTACCTAGACAACGTGTATTTAACAGTTGTTGATGCTGATCGCAAATCAATTTCAGACCAGGCATGAGAACTTTTGACCAATCATTAAAATTTACAACCAGTCATGACAATTTTCCCTCACAAATGCATTCTTTGGGATGTGAACTCATGCTAATTGTTGTAATCAAAACAGCTAAGGCATGCTGCCCACATAATCCAGAGTTTGATTGCTCAAAACCATCCTCTGTTAAGGCCCTACCTTTACTATCAGACCAAATGCATTTGGACCTAAACTCTAGCTAACTATATGTTGAGGAGGACACTGCTTCTTACCTATAAATCTTCTATTTACCAGGTGTTGATGCTGATCGCAAAACATCTTCCAACCATTCATGAAAATCTCCCTCCACTCTTGATGATTTCACCTCCTAAACAAGGGATTGTGTGCTCAAGTACCACATGAGGCTCTCAAAAGCAGAGCGCGCAGCGGAAGCGTGCTGGCCCCATAACCCAGAGGTCGATGCATCGAAACCATCCTCTGCTAAAGCTTCGTGTTCCGTGACTCAAGATGTGGATTGTACTGATTTCATGTTCAGAACAAAACAGCTTCTTACCAATGTAATATGCTCCTAACAGAAGTTCTCTAAACTGATGCTGAGTAAGCTTTGAACAAAAGAGAGCTTCTTACAGGTGTTGATGCTGATCACAAACCACTCTTGACAATTTCAACTCCCAAACAAAACATTGTTGGTTTGAGTTCTATCTGAGCTTCTTAAAAGCAGAGTGATGTTGATGGATCAACACCATCCTCCATGAAGGCCTCCCCTTTGCTACCACAACATATGATTCAGGATGTGAACTCATGCCAACTATATGTTGAAAAGGAATCAGCTTCTTATCTGCTGTGCACAAAACAACTCATGAACATCTTCTGACCAGTCATGACAAGTCTCCCCTTCTAAAGCAGGTATTGTGAATTCAAGTCCCATGTAAGGTGCTCGTGAGCAGAGTTCCAAGCAGATGCAGGCTGGGCCCATAATCCAGAGGTCAATGGATCACAACCGTCCTCATGCTCAACCCATGCTAATATATGTTGACACCGAAAAAGCTTGCTACCTAGACAACGTGTATTTAACAGTTGTTGATGCTGATCGCAAACAATTTCAGACCAGGCATGAGAACTTTTGACCACTCATAACAATTTACAACCAGTCATGACAATTTTCCCTCACAAATGCATTCTTTGGGATGTGAACTCATGCTAATTGTTGTAATCAAAACAGCTAAGGCATGCCGCCCCCATAATCCAGAGTTTGATTGCTCAAAACCATCCTCTGTTAAGGCCTTACCTTTACTATCAGACCAAATGCATTTGGACCTAAACTCTAGCTAACTATATGTTGAGGAGGACACTGCTTCTTACCTATAAATCATCTATTTACCAGGTGTTGATGCTGATCGCAAAACATCTTCCAACCATTCATGAAAATCTCCCTCCACTTTTGATGATTTCACCTCCTAAACAAGGGATTGTGTGCTCAAGTACCACAGGATGCTCCCAAAAGCAGAGTGGCGCAGCGGAAGCGTGCTGGGCCCATAACCCAGAGGTCGATGGATCGAAACCATCCTCTGCTAAGGCTTCGTGTTCCGTACCACAGTATATGACTCAAGATGTGGATATAAGTGATTTCATGTTCAGAACAAACAGCTTCTTACCAATGTAATATGCTCGTAACAGGTGTTCTCTAAACTCATCCTGAGTAAGCTTTGAACAAAAGAGAGCTTCTTACATGTACGTAACAGGTGTTGATGCTGATCACACAGCCGTTCTTGAAATTTCACCTCCCAAACAAAACATTGTTGGTTTGAGTCCTATCTGAGCTTCTTAAAAGCAGAGTGATGTTGATGGTTAACACCATCCTCCATGAAGTCCTCCCCTTTGCAACCACAACATATGATTCAGGACGTGAACTCATGCCAACTGTATGTTGAAAAGGAATCAGCTTCTTATCTGCTGCTCACAAAACAATTTCAGACCAGTCATGACAACTCATGAACATCTTCTGACCAGTCATGACAAGTCTCCCCTTCTAAACCAGGTATTGTAAATTCAAGTCCCATGTATGGTGCTCGTGAGCAGAGTTCCCAGCAGAAGCAGGCTGGGCCCCTAATCCAGAGGTCAATGGATCACAACCGTCCTCATGCTCAACCCATGCTAATATATGTTGGACCGAAAAAGCTTGCTACCTGGACAACGTTTATTTACATTTAATCATTTAGCAGACGCTTTTATCCAAAGCTACTTACAAGGGAGAATAACATTCAAGCTACATTGCAACAGAGATTAGTGTAACAACAACATTAGTGTAACAATAAATACTGCTAGGTAGTGCTAAGAAATTGTAGGTTAGGACAGGAGGTACTCATTGAAGAGCTGGGTCTTCAAGTGCAACTTAAAGACAGCGAGGGAGGGTCCTGCTCTGATCATTTTTGGCAGCTCGTTCCACCAACGTGAAACTACAAATGAGAATAGCCTGGATTGCCGTGGCTGTATGGCCGGCAGAGCCAGGCGACACTCATTTGACGAGCGAAGCATCCGGGGGGCAACATGCGCTCTTACAAGAGCATTTAAGTAGGCGGGAGCATTCCCAACAATCACTCTGTAGGCCAGCATAAGAGACTTGAACTTGATGCGGGCGGCTACAGGTAACCAGTGGAGCTCGATGAGCAGCGGAGTGACATGTGCCCTCTTTGGCTGGTTGAACACCAGTCGCGCCGCCGCATTCTGTATCATCTGTAGTGGCTTCACCGCACAGGCCGGCAAGCCTGTTAAGAGGGCGTGGCAGTAGTCGAGACGGGACATCACCAAGGTTTGTAGCAGCAGTTGAGTGGCATATTGGGTCAGGTACGGCCTGACTTTTCGGATGTTGAGTAGTGCAAAGCGGCAGGACCGGGAGACGGCGGCAACATGGTCCGAGAATGTCAGTTGATCATCAATAATGACACCAAGATTCCTTGCAGCCTTGGTAGGAACAAGAGATAGAGAGTCGATTTTAAAATCAATGTTGTGATAAATACCTTGTTTGGCCGGGGAGACCAGCAGTTCCGTTTTCGCCAGATTTAGTTGAAGATGATAATCCTTCATCCACGTGGATATGTGAGCGAGACAATCCGAGAAACCCTCACATGTTTCCCAATATGGGCATTGGTGGTATAGTGGTGAGCATAGCTGCCTTCCAAGCAGTTGACCTGGGTTCGATTCCCAGCCAATGCAATTTGAGATCTGGTTGTTTATCTAACACTGACTTTATATATTTGGAGGCAAATAAACATCAGGGTAATAATTACATTACATTTAGCAGATGCTTTTATCCAAAGCGACTTACAATTATTTAAACACCGATGGATGCAGCCATCAGGAGCAATTAGGGGGTTAAGTGTCTTGCTCAAGGACACTACAGCATGCTAGCAGGAGGAGCCTGGGATCAAACCAGCAACCTTTAGATTACTTTAGAAGACTGTGGCAATTCTGTGCTGTGCCAAGAGTGCAACAGCAACAAAGACCCATCAGCGCTTAATCCAGGGCCCGCCCCATGGAAAACCGATGCCCACGTGAGCACCGTAGATCACAGCGGGAGCGACAGCCGCTGATAGCCATTCCGTCTGTGACATCCAAATGCACGGATATCTGTGGAAGTATGAACACGTCAAAATCATGCTCCAAAATCTGTCTTGCATTCGTGTTTCCTGTGGGGCCAAAGAGACCTAGCCATGAAGACCTACATTGTTCTTGATGACCAGAGCAACAAGTCCCTAGGCAAAACTGAATTCTTCCAACAATTCGGAATCCAAGGCACAGGAACAAGATATTCTTTGAAGACATGTTCAGGAGTGGTGGATACGGCCGGACGGCGAGCCAGCAACTTCATGGTGGAGTCATTAGATGGCAACATTCACATTCCCTTGCCTACTCTGATTGAATGCAACATGCTGCCAGACGACAGGTCTGAAATACCATCACCAGACGTAGCCAGACACCATCCTCACCTCAAATACTTGGCAGACAAAATCCCAGTCCTGGACCCAGACGCGCCCATCCTTATTCTCCTTGGGAGAGACTTAATTCAGGTACACAATGTGCGGGAACAATGTAATGGGCCACACAACGCATTGTTTGCCCAACGACTCGACCTAGGATGGGTGATAATTGGAGATGTGTGTCTGGGAAGAGCACACAAACCCACCACTGCCAGTGTCTTCAGAACCAGAGTGCTGAGGAGTGGGCGCCAATCCCACCTCAGCCCATGCACCAGCAGCTTAACGGTCAGAGAGAAGATTGACAGCCCTGATCCACGCCACATCCCTCCATGTGTGTCTCATTCAGCCGATGAAACAGACAGCCTGGGCAGAAACGTGTTTCAAAGAACACAACGCGACGACCAATTTGGCCTCTCCATCAAAGATGAGCTGTTCCTTGACCTCATGGATAAGGAGGTTTACATGAATGAAGCACACTGCTGGGTAGCACCGCTGCCATTAAGGCCAAACAGGCCGCGTCTGCCCAACAACAGTAAACATGCTGTTAACCGCCTTGCCTCCCTCCGCCGCATGCTGGAAAAGAAACATGCAATGAAAGAACACTTCTTCAACTTCATGCACCTGTCACAATTCAAGGAAAGGTCTTAGTCAGGGAGCTGTCTGCCGAACAAGCTCAATGGGATGCTCCCCTGCCAGCGCTAAAAGAGGAACAATGGAAAATGTGGACCAACTCACTCTGTGAGCTTGAGCAGTTTCAGATTGAAAGACCCTATGTGCCCGTTTCCTTGTGCTCCACAAAACACAGAGAACTCTGTGTCTTCTCTGATGCATCCACTATGGCCATATCAGCAGTGGCCTATCTTAAAGCAACAGAGGAAAACGGACACATTCACATTGGATTCGTCATGACCAAGTCAAAGCTGGCTCCTCATCCCCCACATACTGTTCCACGGCTCGAACTTTGTGGTGCTGTCTTGGCTGTTGAAATGGCGGACTTGATTATAGACAGCCCAATCGTATTGGGCTACAACAACAAGCAGTGGAGGCAGGTACAGGCTTTGGCCGACGCATTCTGGAAACGCTGGCGTCAAGAGTACCTGGTGTCACTCCAACCAAGGAGAAATTGGCACATGGACAAGCCAAACCTGAGCCAAGGAGATGTTGTGCTGCTCAAGGATGCACAGGTCAAGCGGAACGAATGGCCAGTCGGAGTGGGGTGAACGCCATTCCCAGCAAAGACTCTAAAGTCTGCAAAGTAGATGTGAGAGTGGTCAGACAGGGTACTCAGCAGGTGTATTCTAGACCAGTCTCTGAAGTTGTTTTACTAGTGAAAGAGGAATAGTGTTATTATACATTATAACAAGCGGGGAGTGTAATGTTCTGATGTATATCTGGGGAAAGGGCGACCCTAGTGGTAACTCTGAACGCGATGTTTGTTTTACTATCGATCTTGCCGTAGTTTGGGTTTGATGACACATGTGGAAGTGAGCTGCCACATGCTTTTCTTTTTGGATCCGGTTGGCTGGAAAACACGTTTGTCTTTTTACAGTGCTTTCTAAGTAAAAGTTTGAACGATACAAGCTGCTTCATTCTTGGAAAAACTGTTACACACACACACACTGAAGCGGAGGCAAAAAAAACCTCATATATATTCATCACTAAAGGGGCAAGAAATATTTCTTTTATGAATTATTTAACTGCTCACCACATATTTATACCTATTTAATAACCCATGTATTCTATATATCATTTATACATATACACGACCAAAACACAAATCTCTTCACATCTCTTTAGCCGGCACACTCACACACACACACAGGCACACTCACACCCCAAAAGGAAAAAGACATGCCTTTCTGGCACCACATCTGAACAGCGCTTAATTTTATACTTTAACGTCAACTCATGTATACTTTTCAAGATTTTCACTTTGGCCAGACCTTTACATTTTCACTTTGGCCAAACTTTTCCCCATTTTTTCTCAAACTTATTATTCATCTTTTAAGCCTTTAACTTGTAACTCTTTTTGCTTCACTTTTCGTCTTTTTCATCTTACTTTAGACTTTTAACTTTTATCTCCTTTTCACTTTTCATCCTTTTTCATCTTTATTCATATAATTTTATTTTGAGTCAATTCACCTGGCCAGGGTTATTTCCTCTTTGTTTTTCCTACATAGATTTGATTATATTATATTTTCATTTCGCCACTTTCACGCAGCATTTAATGTACACATGTCTAACTGATTAAGGAGATATGGGCCCTGTTGTCGTTAATCTTGCATGGTTATTTAAATAACTTTTGGCTACTCGTTCTGCCATTCTATAATTACTTTTTACTTAAACTTTCTCCACATCTTTTAAGCCTTTATCTTTTACTTTTAACTTCATCTTTTATTTCTCTCGTCTCTATTCTCTATTTCCACTTAATTCTCTTTTTCTTCGTTTATTATTCTCTTATTCCCCTTATTTACGTCTTTTACAAATTAATTAACCCCAATTTAGACGGAAACTCACTTCACACATCAACACATCATCTCCATCTCCGCACAATTTGCTCTTGTCAGTGCAGTCTATCCACCCAAAATACTACCGCTTTAAAAACCACACACAGCTCAATTTGTGAGATAACACTCACCCTGAGAGTGGTTATTCGCTGGAGCAAGCAGCATCGGCAGATGAGGCCCAGCAGATCCTAGTTCGTGACGCCACTTTGTAGATCCTTGATGAATTTGATGTATTGATGAAGAAGACGTGTACCCGTAGTAATTATCTTATACAATGGGGCTTTATTGGAATGTCACAATTGTTCTGGTACCTCTCTGTTGTACAGGAAGAGTAGACACGTCGAAGAAAATGCAACAGTGATCTGAAATAGCAACATCCATGACATAGGGTACAGTGATATTTAGTCCTTTTGATATGACCAGGTCCAGAGTATGCCCCTTAGTGTGGGTGGGTCCAGAAACATGCTGAGTGAGGTCAAATTTCTCCAATAGGCTAATGAATGGTTGAGCATCTGGGTCTATTTGATTGTCAACAGGAATATTAAAACCACCTGAGATTATTACACGATCATAATCAGTGGAGACCTTGGACAGTAGCTCAGAGAATTAATCAAGAAAGCAACATTTAGATTTTGGTGACCGATAAACAGCGATGATTAAAATCGGGGTACTGCAGTTCATAGATATTGCAAGGTGTTCAAATGACATGAATTGTCCGAGGAGAATTTCCTTGCAAGTATAGATATCAGAGAAGAAGACAGCAGCTATTCAACTGCCTCTCTTATCAGCTCTAGTTGTCTGAATGAAATTGAAATGAGGAGTGCTGTCTCAATGAGGGTGACTGTGCCATTTCTATCCTGCCAGGTCTCAGTCAGTGGAGAGAAATCCAAGTTATGGGTACTTATAAGCTCATTAACTAAAAATGACTTGTTAGTTAGTGACCTGATGTTTAATAGAGACATTTTTATTGTTCTGGGTGCATGGCTTAGTGGGGTACTTAGAGTTTGAGTCTGAACTGAGAGTAAATCGTTTAGATTCCTGTATGTTACTGGGAAGTTACGTAATTTCGGTCTATTGTTAATAGCTACAGGAATTTGTAAAGCAGAGTGACAGTCGTCAATGTCAGAGTGGATCGGACTCACCAAACATCAGCAGCGAACAGAGGATTTCAGCGTAAGTTCCATGTTCAAGGTGATGAGGCGTGATCCGTGAACGTTTGGATGAACTCCATCATGTCTGAAGACGTTTGGATGGTTTAAGAAGGTGCCGAAGTTGTCCACAAACGGTACGTTGAGGGAGCAGCAGAATCGCTTGAACCATGTGTGTAGCTGAAGGACATGCGTGAATTTTATGTCTCCAAAGCTGGGACACGGCAGCAGGCCGGATACGATGAACCGGCGGTCCGACTGTAGAAGACTGTCAATAAGCTTCAAAATGCCTTCTTTAAGTGTCTTTGATTGTTTGTTCCTGAGATCGTTGGTTCCCATGTGGATCAGAACAGTGGAGGCAGCCGGGTTTTGATCCAGCAGCTGTGGGATTCTGGAGTCAATATCCCGGACGAGAGCACCCGGGTAGCAGATGCATCCTTTATCATTTTGAGTAAGCAGTTAGTAAAGGAAGGGATTTTCTAACAGTATGAGGCAGGAGCTACAGTAGATGGGACAAGGGTTGCACAACAAACAAAGTTTAACTTTGCAGCTCTTCGTTTTATGAATGGTGTAAGGATGACAAGACAGACACCTGACTGTGATGGGAGTGAAACAAGCAACTTTGTAATTGCTTGCTTATGAGGACTAGATGTCCAATGCGCTCTCTCCATTAAGCTACAGAGACAGAGAACATTTTTGAGTGCGTTCGACAGGAATAATAAAGAGACACTGTAGGATTGAAAGCCATGACGCCCTCATAAATGTTTTATCACCAGCTACGATGAGGATGGGACTCGATCCCACGCGTGCAGAGCACAATGGATTAGCAGTCCATCGCCTTAACCACTCGGCCACCTCATCCGAAAAGGCTTGGCACATCCTCAACAACAACCGTGCATACCATCCTTCATCATTTTGAGTAATTCCAGGGAAAGGCAATTTAAAGTACAGAGTTCTTTCTACACTCTGACTACCTTGCCAAAGACTTACACACTACATGTTTTGGTCTTGTACCGACTCAACTGATTTATAATAAGGAACTGCTCCAGCCAGATTTCAGCCGATTTCAACACACATTGGAGGCAAATTGACAAGATTAACGGCAGGGCAATAATGTAAGACATGACAATCCAAGAAACCCTCACATTTTTCTCAGCATGGGCATTGGTGTTATAGTGGTGAGCATAGCTGCCTTCCAAGCAGTTGACCTGGTTTGATTCCCAGCCTATGCGATTTGTGTCTGGTTGTTTATCAAACACTGGCTTTGCAGTGAATTTTATATATTTGGAGGCAAATAAACAAGATAAACATCAGCGTAATAATGTACTTAATGTATTAGAATTAAAAGTCATGTTATATTCAGTTCCCTGATGTACAATGGGAGCCACTTAAAGAGGCCGTCCAACTCAACTCTACATAATAGCTCAAATAAAGGCATAGTAGTGATTAAAATAAAACAGTATTTAAAAAAATCAAATATGCAAAGGAGTAGTATAAATCATATTAAAGTATTTACCTAAAAGAAAAACTAGTAAAATAAAGACACTAATAAGTGATATTACATCTTTAATATCCGTGGGCCACAATAATATAGTGTCATACTGAATGGTAAGGTAGAGACATTGTTGTCAGACAAACACTGCAATTTACTACTAAGAGAGAGGTAAGTCACAGTTTTCCTTTGTTTTAAAATGTGTGCCAAGTGTGTAGATTTATAGGTTCTAGTCAATGGCCTTTTGATTTCAATATCAAGGTCTTTGAACTTTCTATTTTTAGGAGTTATTGGGATCAAAATAATTGTGAAATATTGCAATAGATTTCTGCATTTGCAGTGCTCTCTGAGAAACGCCTCATCCCCCCTCAACCACCCCACATTCAATAGATTCAATTTAAAATTTTCAAAAAGCAACAATAAAAAAATAACACAATATCACAACATTGATATTAAAATCGACTCTCTATCTCTTGTTCCTACCAAGGCTGCAAGGAATCTTGGTGTCATTATTGATGACCAACCGACATTCTCGGACCATGTTGCCGCCGTCTCCCGGTCCTGCGGCTTCGCACTACTCAACATCCGAAAAGTCAGGCCGTACCTGACCCAATATGCCACTCAACTGCTGCTACAAACCTTGGTGGTGTCCCATCTCGACTACTGCAACGCCCTCTTCACAGGCTTGCCGGCCTATGCGGGGAAGCCACTACAGATGATACAGAATGCGGCGGCGCGACTGGTGTTCAACCAGCCAAAGAGGGCACATGTCACTCCGCTGCTCATCGAGCTCCACTGGTTACCTGTAGCCGCCCCCATCAAGTTCAAGTCTCTTATGCTGGCGTACAGAGTGATTGCTGGGAATGCTCCCGCCTACTTAAATGCTCTTGTAAGAGCACATGTTGCCCCCCGGATGCTGCGCTCGTCAAATGAGCGTCGCCTGGCTCTGCCGGCCTTACAGCCACGGCAATCCAGGCTATTCTCATTTGTAGTTCCACGTTGGTGGAACGAGCTGCCAAAAATGACCAGAGCAGGGACCTCCCTCTCTGTCTTTAAGAAGCACTTGAAGACCCAGCTCTTCAGTGAGTACCTCCTGTCCTAACCTACAATTACTTAGCACTACCTAGCAGTATTTATTGTTACACTAATGTTGTTGTTACACTAATCTCTGTCGCAATGTAGCTTGAATGTTATTCTCCCTTGTAAGTCGCTTTGGATAAAAGCGTCTGCTAAATGACTAAATGTAAATGTAATGTATAACATATGAACAATCAATAAATAAAAGTCAATAGAATAAAATATACACCAGCAATATGTACAAAAGATAACTAGGCTTCATAGTGTATGGATTCTACTGAACACTCAAGATTGTTTCACTGTTAACACAGTTTTAAGTTCATGGTTTATATTAAAAAAAAAATTTAATTATCCTTTTTTGGAGCTGCAACAATTAGTCAACAGATTAGTTGCCAACTATTTCATGAATCGCCACCTTTTTTTGATAATGATTAATCGCTTTGAGTCATTATTTAAGATGTCCTATATGACAGTAAACTGAATAACCTATATAGGTTCCTCCACTACAGAGAGCCCATTGGATTGGGCGGATCGGAATTTTCACCTCTCCGTGAAATAGGGTTGATTGCTCCATTGGAATGTCAAATTTTTTGTCAATGGGTTTGTGTTTGCATATGTTTGTGTTGGGTGTGGTGGCTTCCAGACCTTGGGAGGACACAACGATTAAGTGCAAACAAAAATGTAGCCCAAGGCTTTATCTGTGGCCCACTTCGGTAGTCAATGAAAAGTGGTTATAATGTGTTAGAATATAAAAGTGGAAATAATTATTGATGTATGTGTATAAAAATATATCATCATCTGGGAATCATCGTAGACCTCACGACACGATACCATCCCGATACCGTTGTATCGTTGTGTCCTCCACGATACCATCAATCACATTGTGATTGATGGTAAATAGGTACATGAAAAAGGGAAGAAAAAGGGAGAAAAAGTAAATACCAATTGACACAAAGGAAATCTCCAGGTTAAAAAGCAATTATTACATAAATTAATAATGAAATAAATAAATAAATTAAAAAAAAAATTTAAGTCGCCTTGGTAACAGTAATAGTAATAAAAGTAATAGTAAAACACTACAGAAGGATCAACAAGTTAGGGATTCGAAGGAATGTTACAAATGTATGTGTCAGGGTTCGCCCGGGTCCTACCAGCATCAGCCACTAGATGCCGCCAGTACTGCCTTTTCAAGGTTGCTCTGCTTCACCTATTTCTGTTCCTGATTACCCTGCCTCATTAGATGATATGTTTCACCTGTGTCTCGTTTGGTCGTCCCTATTTAGACCCTGTCGTTTGTGTCCTCGGGCGCTCAGTCTTGAGTTTGCCTAACCTCATGACAACACTCTTGTTCCAAGCTCCCGAGACTTCTTATTTGTTTTTGCCCAGTTTTTGTACTTGTTTTGAGTAAACCTCTATTTTTGCCACCTCGCCTCTGCCTTGTTCTCTGCACCTGGGTTCACTCAGCACACCTCCTAACAGCAAGACTGAGCCACAACATGGACCCAGCAGAGAGCCAGCCTCCAGAGGTGGAGAGCCTGCGGGTGGCCTTGACGAACCAAGGGGCTGCGATTGGCCGACACGAGCGGCTTCTCCAACAAGTCCTGGACAACCTGCAGTCGCTCGCCCAGGCCGTCCAGCAGAGCCAGGCACAGGCTCCACCTATGGCCCCTGCGCCAGCGCTGCCTCCCATGGACCCGCGTCCTCCAGAGCACCGCGAACCACGACTGCCGGCGCCAGAGAGGTACGACGGTAACCCAGGGGGCTGTCGTGGCTTTCTGACACATTGCTCCCTGGCTTTCGAGCTCCAGCCATCACAGTTCCCCACCCAGCGCTCACAGGTGGCATACGTGGTCACGCTACTCACCGGCAAAGCACTCTCCTGGGCCACAGCCATCTGGAATCGGCAAACCCCGGCCTGCTCCAGCTACCAGGCTTTTGCCGGAGAGATGCGCCGAGTGTTCGACCACTCAGTCAGTGGGAGGGAGGCGTCGACACGGCTACTCCGGCTCCGCCAGGGGGGACAGAGCGTGGCGGACTACGCCATCGCATTCCGCACCCTCGCCGTGGCGTCTGGATGGAACAGCGAGGCACTCATCGCGGCCTTCCAGGAGGGCCTCAATGAGGGGGTCAAGGATGAGCTGGCATCCCTGGAGGCGCAGGAGGACCTGGACATGCTCATCGATGCAGCGATTTGGGTGGACAACCGCCTCCGGGAGAGACAAAGGGAACGCGATTTCCCCGCTTCACCAACACCAGCGCGCAGAGCGGCTCTGGGGACGAGGCCTCCCGAGCATCTCCTGGCTATCCCGAGCTCGCCTCCAGCATCAAGGGAGGAGCCGATGCAAGTAGGCAGCACACGGCTCTCTCGGTCCGAACGTGACCGGCGGATGAGAGAGCGCTGCCGCCTGTACTGTGGGATCCCGGGGCATTTCCGTTCTTCCTGCCCTGAGCTCTCGGGAAAAGCCAACTCTCGTCCAGGGTAGGGAGAACTGCGACGAGGCCAACCTTCTCTCCCGAGCTCGAGGCGACCAGGGTCCTGCTGGCTGCCTCCCTCGCCAGGGGAGATCAACATCACTCCCTCCAAGCTATGGTGGATTCCGGCGCTGCAGGAAGCTTACTGGATGTAGGGCTAGCAAAAGCCCTAAAGCTCCCTCTGGCACCTCTAGAGCATCCTCTCACGGTGACAGCCCTGGATGGAAGACCACTGGGTTCCGGTAGCGTGTGCCATCTCACCGCCCCACTTTGGCTGTCACTGGAGGGAAAACATTCAGAGGTAATCCAGCTCCACCTCATCCACTCTCCTGAGTTTCCACTGGTCCTGGGCTACCCATGGCTAGCCCGTCACAACCCACATCTGGACTGGGCCTCCGGGCGTCTCACCGAATGGGGCCCTGCCTGCCACACCACCTGTCTTCGTTCTAGTCCGTCTTCTCACCCTCTCGAGTCTCCAGTCCGTGTCCAAGCTCGGGCCCCTTCCCAAGCCCCTGCCCTCTCCGGAGTTCCTGTCCATGTCCTGGCTCCAGTCCGTATTCAAGGTCACATCCATCCCGAGTTTTCACGAGTGCCCCACGAGTATGCCGATCTGAGGGAGGTCTTCAGCAAGAGACGGGCCACCACGCTTCCTCCCCATCGGTCCTATGACTGCGCCATCGACCTTCTGCCTGGCACCTGCCCTCCTCGAGGACGTCTCTTCTCTCTCTCTGCCCCTGAGACTACAGCCATGGAGGAGTACATCCGGGGGGCGCTCACCTCAGGGTTCATCCGCCCTTCTACCTCCCCGGCGGGCGCAGGGTTTTTCTTCGTGGGTAAGAAGGATGGCGGCCTGCGTCCCTGCATTGATTACCGTGGTCTGAACAAGATCACGGTCAAGAATCGCTACCCCCTTCCTCTCATGTCCACATCTTTCGAGCAACTGCAAGGCGCCACCATCTTCACCAAACTCGATCTTCGAAACGCATACAATCTCGTCCGCGTCCGCGAGGGGGATGAGTGGAAGACCGCCTTCAACACACCTACCGGCCATTATGAATACCTGGTCATGCCTTTTGGATTGGCCAATGCTCCCGCTGTCTTCCAGGCCTTTGTAAACGACGTCCTCCGTGAGTTTCTCAACCGCTCCGTGTTCGTCTACATCGATGACATCCTCATCTTCTCCAGGACCCTTCCCGAACACATACAGCATGTGAGACAGGTCCTTCACCGCCTGCTCGCCAATGGCCTCTATGTGAAGCTGGAGAAGAGTGAGTTCCACGCCACCACCGTTCAGTTCCTGGGGTTCGTCATCACCGAGGGTCACGTCCAGATGGATCCTGCCAAGACCGAGGCCGTCCGGGACTGGCCACCACCCACCTCGGTCAAACAGGTGCAGCGCTTCCTCGGGTTTGCCAATTTTTACAGGCGATTCATTCGGTGTTTTAGCACGGTGGCAGCTCCCCTCACCGCCCTCACTAGGACATCCACAGCCCGCTTCGCCTGGACTGCGGAGGCTGAGGGGGCGTTCAGGGCTCTCAAGATGCGGTTCACCGCTGCCCCTGTCCTGGCCACACCAGAGCCTACCCTACCCTTCGTGGTGGAGGTGGATGCTTCCGCTGTGGGAGTGGGGGCCGTTTTGTCCCAAAGGACTCACGACAGGAAGCTCCATCCATGTGCTTTCTTCTCCCGTCGCCTCACCCCAGCGGAACGGAACTATGACATAGGGAACCGGGAGCTACTGGCAGTCAAACTGGCGTTGGAGGAGTGGCGGCACTGGCTGGAGGGGGCCCAACACCCATTTGTCGTCTGGACCGACCACAAGAACCTGACATACATTCAGGAGGCCAAACGCCTCAACTCCCGTCAAGCCCGATGGGCCTTGTTCTTCAATCGGTTCAACTTCATCCTGTCGTATCGTCCCGGGTCCAAGAACCTCAAGCCCGACGCTCTCTCCAGACAGTTTGACCCTCCTAAGCTGGTTGAACTCCCCGAGCCCATTCTCCAGAGCTCCTGCATCTTGGCTCCGGTCCGCTGGGGAATCGAGACGCAGGTCCGGCAGGCCCAAAGGAGGGAGGCGGATCCCGGCAACGGGCCCCCGGGTCACCTGTTTGTCCCGAAGGCTGTCCGATCACAAGTCCTGCAATGGGGGCATTCATCCCGCCTCACTGGCCACCCGGGGATCTCCAGGACCCTCGAGTTCCTCCGCAGGCGTTTCTGGTGGCCTACCATGGAGCAGGACATCCGGTACTTCGTCGCTGCCTGCACCATCTGCACCTAGAACAAGAACCCCCGGTCACGTCCCATGGGGCTGCTGCATCCCCTTCCCATCCCCAGTCGGCCCTGGTCACACCTCTCAGTGGACTTCATCACCGGCCATCCACCGTCTCGGGGCCACACTGTCATCTTTGTCGTTGTTGACCGGTTCTCCAAGGCTTGCCGTTTTATTCCTCTGCCCAAGCTCACCTCAGCACTGGAGACTGCTGAGCTCATGGTGCAGCACGTTTTCAGGGTGTTCGGCCTGCCCCTGGACGTGGTGTCAGACCGCGGTCCGCAGTTTGCATCCCGGTTCTGGAAAGCATTCCACCAGCTCCTCGGCGCCTCCGTCAGCCTGTCCTCCGGTTTCCACCCGCAATCCAATGGCCAGACGGAGCGGGTCAACCAGGACCTGGAGACAACACTGAGGTGCCTCGTGTCCTCCAACCCTGCCTCCTGGAGCGACCATCTAGTGTGGGCGGAATACGCTCGCAACACTCGCGCTGCTCTTCCACTGGCATGTCCCGGTTTGAGTGCCAGTTTGGGTACGTACCTCCTCTGTTTCAGGAGCAGGAGGCGGAGGTGGAGGTGCCGTCAGCCCAGCGGTTCGTCCAGCGGTGCCGACGGACCTGGCAGAGGGCTCGTCAGGTCCTGCTGAGGACATCCCGGCAGCAGCAGATCCAGGCCAACCGACGGCGCAAACCAGCGCCTATGCTCCGTCTGGGCCAGAGGGTCTGGCTGTCCACCAGGGACCTTCCATTACGGGTGGAATCACGCAAGCTCGCGCCACGGTATGTTGGGCCCTTCAAGATCGTGCGGCGGGTCAATCCTGCCGCATACCGTCTTCTGCTCCCCAGGTCCATGAGGATAAACCCCACCTTCCACGTGTCGCGGCTCCGACCGGTGGTCACCAGCACCTTGGCGCCCACCACGAGGCCTCCTCCGGCGCCTCGCATCATCGACGGTCCGCCGGCTCCTGGACTCCCGCCGGGTCCGCGGGGCCCTGCAATACCTGGTGGACTGGGAGGGTTACGGGCCGGAGGAGCGCTCCTGGGTTCCGGCCCGGGATATCCTGGACCCCTCTCTGATCCAGGATTTCCGCCGTCGCCACCCGACACTCCCTGGAGGAACGTCGGGAGCCGTTCCTAGACGGGGGGGTCCTGTCAGGGTTCGCCCGGGTCCTACCAGCATCAGTCACTAGATGCCGCCAGTACTGCCTTTTCAAGGTTGCTCTGCTTCACCTATTTCTGTTCCTGATTACCCTGCCTCATTAGATGATATATTTCACCTGTGTCTCGTTTGGTCGTCCCTATTTAGACCCTGTCGTTTGTGTCCTCGGGCGCTCAGTCTTGAGTTTGTCTAACCTCATGACAACACTCTTGTTCCAAGCTCCCGAGACTTCTTATTTGTTTTTGCCCAGTTTTTGTACTTGTTTTGAGTAAACCTCTATTTTTGCCACCTCGCCTCTGCCTTGTTCTCTGCACCTGGGTTCACTCAGCACACCTCCTAACAGTATGAGTTTGGTAGAATGGGAAAGCTCAGGTTTTCCCACAGGAGGAAGCTTTAGTCTAAATCAGCTACAGCAGCTGAAAGTTAGCTTACAAGATAAAGGAATGAAAAAGAGGAAGTACAAGGCCGATTGGTGGGCTTTTGGAGAGTGGGTAGAGGAAGCAAATAAAAGTGAAAAGAACAAAGATGAGAAGCAGGGAGAGGGAAAGGGCCTCGAGATGGAGATCAGGGAAAGAGACAGGGCCAGGAAAAGGAACAAAGAAAGCAGAAACCGTCAGCACCACCACCGTATAATGCTCATAAATGTATTTCCTTGTATCCTATGTTCCTGGTGAAAATACTGGATCTGGACCTGGACTCCTATCCTTACGTACGGGGTCAACCTCCAAATCTACCCAACCTCGTCCTTAACGACAAGCCTAACATCATCATATTCTATAAGTATTCGACTTACTGTATTACGTTTTAGGAGTCAGTTAGTTGGTCTATTAGAAATACATTTTTCCTAGGACATATTGTGTATTATTACCGGGTGCGTTGTATTACATTTCACTGCATATATGTATGAAAGTATGTACAGTATATGTATGTGACGAATAAACCTCTTGAATCTTGAATCTTGAATCAACGCAGGCATACCAGTGGTCGACCTCGACAGCGATGACGACGAGATACCTCGTCGGAGGTATCTCAAGCCTACGCCGGAGGCCTGAAAGTTGTTTTCCAAAACCACAGTTGACTGGTGAAACCTGGAAAAAAGGGGGCACTCCCCCTGACACCATATAAGACTCATCTACAGTCCACATTCATCAACGGACTGATGTTCCCATTCGGTGACATGTTGAAACGCTCGTTTGTCACCTGGAAGACGGCGACCCTCGGTGACACCATCCTCCATGCTGAACATGCCTATGAGACAAACCAAAGGGACAAAGACGGCAAACAAGATCAAAAGGCCGGACCCAACGAGGCGGAAGATTCCGTGGAAGCTGTCGCAATAGACCGAGGCCGAGGAAGTCCCAACATAGGCCGCAACACCTGTCATCGCTGCGGCCAGAAGGACACTGGACCAGCGACTGTTCCATGCTGCGACAGAAACGACCACAGGGCAACTGGGTCGGACAGGGGAATCTGGACAATATCCGAGTTGACGCCCGGAGGAGGGGACCCCAGGGAACGACCCAAGCCATGGCTCTGCACACCCTGATCAGATGACACATACACATACACACACAAATGTGAATATTGTGAATCGCACCCACACACACTAAATTATACCCGATAAAAGTAATGATGAAATACACACGTCCATGAATGAGAATGCCGTTGTCGAGTTCCCAACCATTGATTTACATATTTGAAGTCACAAATTAACCTTTCTCGTTAGTGTGCCTCACGCACACTAATATCCTCCACCAAAACACCCGTTAAACCTCCTTTGTCTGATAAAACATGTACCGCCATCGGCTGTAGCAAAATTTGAAAATAATGACACTACACTGCACTACTCATCTTTGGTGCAAAGGCTCAGAGACAGAAATTTGCAGCTCATCTCAGTTCTCTGTTTCTGGACAGCAAGAATGAAGTCAAAAATCTGGGTGTAATAATAGACGGCGATCAAAATTTTAAGAGCCATATCAATCACATCACGAAAAAAGAATAATTGTATAAAAAAAAACATTTGTAAATGAAGAGCCTTCCTGTCAAAAGCAGAATCTGATAAAATGTATCCATGCATTCATAACAGGGAGATTGTACTACTGTAATGGCCTATTCAACGGCCTCCCAAAATCAGCTGTGCAGAGGCTTCAGTTCATCCAAAATGCAGCTGCACACGTTCCCACTGGGACAAAAAATAAAAAGTGAACACATCTCACCTGTTCTTAGATCTCTACATTGGCTCCCCGTTAAAACTGGGATTGATTTTAAGATTCTGCTACTTGTATATAAAGCTATAAACGGCAAATAAAATTGCACCTCAGCAAATAAAATGAACGCTAATTATACGCAAAACAGCAAGAACTCTCAGGTCCACTGTCCACGGTCTCTTAACTATCCTCGTACCAACTCTACAGCAGGGGAGGCTGCCTTATCTATGCTCAAAGTGAATGGAACACCCTGCTGGAGGACCTGAGAGAGGCCCCCACATTCAACACTTTTAAAAGCAGGTTAAAAACTTTGCTGTTCACTACAGTCTATGACTGACATCTGCGTGTGCGTGTTCTCTATGTTGTGAGATTAGTGTGTGTGCTCCGTATGCTGTGAGATCTGTTTATTCTGCGCAGAGCCATTTTAAAAGTCTGTATTAGTGTTGACTGTCTGGGACGTGGTAAGACTTTGGTAGTTGTAGAATGTGTGTTTCCTCCTCATGTGCACTGTATTTTGTGTTGCAGCATTATTGCTGAAATTAATGTTGTTTGAGTGCTGTTGGAATAAAGATGATGGAAATATTATTGTATTGTGAGGGAAATAGAATGACATGGAAAATGGATGAGAAATGGACTGTTAAAAGTCACGAACGGAGATAGGAGGAAGTGAGCGGAGAGGGCATTGGTCGGGAACCTTTTTGGCTGGGAGAGCCAGAAAAGCCAAATATTTCGAAATGTATTTCCTTGTGAGCCATATGACATTTAATACAATTGAATGCACCTTAATGTGTGAATTTTTCAAGTAAGGCAAGTAAACACATCTCTGAGTACTTAAAAAACTGCTATACATAATCAATTTCTCTTTATTCTTCCTGTTAATTGTTGCTATACTGTAGCTAACCAATAATAAATGAAATACTTTGAACAATTAATGCGACTCCTAGTGCTGCATGGTTTTGCTGATGGCCTTGTAGTCTTGTTCATACGTAGTGAGGTTAAGCTTCATGCTGCCTTGAGGCTTCCATCAGTTAAACGTGAGCGTAGGTTGGTCTTAATGTTCCTCAGATGCGAGAAAGACTGCTCACATGAGTATGTAGAGCCAAACATGGTCAATACAGCAATACTCACAAGCTGCATTGTGTGGTATGTGACAGGAAGTAGGTTCCAAGTTTTAAGAATCAGCTGGTCTTCTGGTTCAAGTTCAAGAGATTATTTGTCACATACATATTGAACTTTATTCCATTTCTGTCCACTTGTGTTCAGCTGATTGGTCCGACTGGAGGCAGGGATTTTTCTTAATGTTTGTCTGTCTTAAAAAGGGGATCGGCGCACAGGCTCGTAAGCAGGCCAGCACTGGCACGCCATTCCTCCTGCACCCAAGAGGATCATTATTATCCACAATTATTATAATAATCCTCAGTGATATATATATTTGTGGACTGCGTGCGGCATATTGAAATGAACAATAAAACTCTCGCCATGTTGGCGCACCACGGCCAGAAGGATTCCATCTCCCTCCCTAAACACTTACATGTGGGCAGAGAGTCCTACAAGTGGCGCCTGACCACAGACCAGGGGCAGGGCGCCGAGTAAAAGGCGCCCCAGAGTCTTTCTGTGGTCCGCAGCCAGTGCCTGACTACGGCCCTTTGTCCGCCACATTTTTATTTTGAATTTCATTTCCAAAATGAAATTTCTCTTACCTGTTATACTTTAAAAAGACACAGAATAATTACTTATTACTTGTTAATTGTGATGAAAAATTTTAGCTCAAAATTGTCTGCAAGCATCATCCAAAGAGCCAGAATTAGATTGCGAGCCAAAGGTTCCCGACCCCTAGGCTAAAGGTTTGGAGCGTGCTGAGAGAAGTTTCTGGAAGAGATTCCAACTGCATGCGCTTTGCTGATGATGTGTGAATGTGTGTGTGTGTGTGTGACTAACCCCGCCCAGGATCCACAGCTTAGCCACCACTCAGCAAGATTATAACACTGAGTTGCACCCACTCCAAGCTCCACACATTTGGCATAGACACTAGTGCTGATTATTAACTAAAACCCACATATAACCACGACTGAACCCAACTGACCCCAACGGAACCACCAGAACTGTCTCCCCCGCTCACCGACATCCTTGCCAACCTGTGGACAAAACGACACCAACGCCATCAGCGCTGCATCCACCGAGGAATCCAATGCCACTGCCAAAAGCTAAGTACTCACACCCAGTGATTACACCCAGCAGAAAGCGTGAGCCGGCAAAGCACATTGCATCCATTTAACCCATTAAAACGACTCTGCAGGGTCAGAGGGACCTTAGTATTCATACTAATCACAACATCATTAATAGTACTCCAGATACTATGGCATTATGCTCAACCACTAAAAGATAATGGGGTCCTCGTACCTACGACCCCACAACCAATGGAGTACACATGGCCATACGTCTGGGACTGCACGATACACTGCGCCCATGTCAACTGAAAAATAACACAATCTGTGAACGCCCCCTGTGTCGCTCTAAATGCCTTCGTTGGCTTGTGGGCGATGGTGGCGCAGGAGGTAGAGCGTGTTGTCCAGTAATCAGAGGGTTCCTGGGGTAATGCCCCGTCACTCCTGGCAGCACGTCAAAGTATCCTTGAGGAAGACACTGAACCCTAAAGTGCCCTCGATGAGCTGGTGTGCACTGCCGCTGCCATCGATGAGTGAAATTGAGGCGTAAATTGTGAAGTGATGATTGGTGATTAATGGGACTTCTGTCGACAGGGTGAGCAGCTTCAATTACCTGGGAGTCCACATCACAGAGGATTTAACATGGACTTTACAAACAGACACTCTGGTGAGAAAGGCGAGGCTGCATTTTTACCACCTCAGGCAGCTGATGAAATTCCAGGTCTCGGTGAGGATCCTCAAGTCCTTCTACTCTGGAGCAGTGGAGAGCATCCTGACAGGGCAACATCACTGCCTGGTTTGGGAACTGTACTGCTCAGGAGAGGCAGGCCCTGCAGAAGTTGGTGCGTTCGGCTGAACGTACCACTGGAACTACACTCCCCTCCCTGCAGGACTTATAGGAGGTGTAGTAGCAGAGCCCGTAGGATTCTGAAGGATCCTCACCACCCCAACAACGGACCGTTCCAGCTGCTGCGGTCAGGCAAGCGCCTCCGCAGTCACACAGCGAGAACAGAGAGACTGAGACTGAGTTTTTTCCCGCAAGCCATAAGAACTGTCAATGCTGACCCCACCAGGGGTCCTCACTGAGCCACACACATAGGCTCCACTACCTCACTGTACTGTATGTAGCATTCTGTACCGCACACTGTGTGACTGTTCTGGGTTGTTCAGTATTACCGTATTACTGCGCCTATTCCCTTTTTCTATTCTATTTATTTTATTTTATTTTATTTTAGTCTATATATTTTTATATTATTCTATAGTATTCGACTTACTGCATTACGTTTTAGGAATCAGTTAGTTGGTCAGTAAACAGATACCTTCCAGATGATTAACAGCTTACTCAGAAGAACAAACACTGAGCTTGGCAGTTTCCAGCATGGAGCACAGCAACAGAGAGATGGTGGTCTCCTTCATCAGCTACAAATTGTCTCAGCAGAACAATCCAACACTGCAGTTGGCGCCGGAGAGCGCCAGTGAAAAGGCACTTCGGGAGTTGGCGGACAAGTTTGAGCTGCGCTATATGAAGGCCTTCAGCGACATGTCATCCCAGCTCCACATGACTACCGCCATGGCCTACAACAGCTTTGAGAACGTGATGGACGAGGTTTTTCGGGACAGGATCAACTGGGGACGCATGGTGGGCCTGTTAGCCTTTGGAGGTGCCCTCTACGTGGATTGCGTGCAGAAGCACATGATCAACACATGGTGCCCTGTATCATAGACTAGATGACCATATACCTGGGCCACCACCTTGATCCATGGATCCAGAGTCAGGGAGGATGGGTGAGTACCTCCGCTTAAACAAAGTAACCTTGTTGCCTTAACATTTTAAGTAGAGACTTTGTTATTTCAACTAATGCATTAAAATTGGGTTAGGCAAACAAAAAGAAAAAAGAAACCGACCTGGTGTCAGTTGGCCTGGTTTCAGTTGGGCCGGTTCAATGTGATCTCGTCTTTATACTACTTTTTCTTTTATTTTTTTAAACTGTGTTGTCAGCATGCTGGGCATACAACATAGAGTATTTGTATGCCATTGCATTCAGGACAGAGTTAGTCTGCAAGTGGAGTTCAAGTTCTCAACCTGCAATGCAACTCTTTATTAATTCTTAAATCATCAAGAACTGCTGCAATAACTCTGTCCTGTGGATGACCTGTAGAATGACAAGAGCACAGTTTTTGGTTATGGAGAGCCACCACCAACCCCCCTCTTTGGAGACCTATTTATCATGTTTGGGTATATAAACAACTGATCACTACTCCAAGAGGGGGACAATCATCACGGTGAGACAAATAAACATAGAAACAAACAACATTTACACCAAAACATGAACATTGGACGACAACATGTCTTGAAAAACTGAATTAGGTCAAGGAAAACTGGAACTCAAACTGGTCACGTGGCCTCTTCCTGTCATAGTTATGGTAGTAAATGAGGGAGGAAAGCAACCAGGAGGTTTCTGGGGTAACCTCCAGGCAGACGTGCGTGCGTGCGTGCGTGCGTATGTAGGATGTCCACCGGTAAGTCTACATGACTTATCCCCATAGGTACTGGTGTAGAAGGTCGGTATTATGTTGCGGCGCCTCCAAACAGTGCAAGGGGCCACGAAGCCTCCCCGAACTCCGGCTGTAATAAGTGATTTTTCTCTATCACGTTTCAATTGATTGGCAAGAAATTTACCTGATTTGTCATTGAATTCAAAAAAATTTGCTCTTGTTCCTGTCATAAGGAATTGTGTCTTTGATGGATTTCAAGTTGAGACTCCTTTAGTCGCTGTTCGAGTTTATTTGGGCATTCTTGTCCTTTCTTTTTCTCGTGAGTGGAGAATGAAATAATATTACCTCTTAGAACTGCCTTAGCTGTTTCCCAAAGTAAGGATGGTGATATTTCTGGGGAGTCATTCGGTTCAGTGAAGGAAGTCCATTCTCTTGAAAATAAATGGTTAAATTCTTTATCTGTTAAAAGTGAGGTGTTAAACCGCCACCTGCTGGGAGGGTTCCGGTTTGTCTCCTTTATCAGGTTGAAACTAATCGGCCCGTGATCGGAAATTACAATAGGGTGAATTTCTGGATTTGTGATTTTGGACAGTGCGGAGTTATTTGTCAAGAAAAGGTCGATTCGAGAGAAACTTTGGTGGGATGGTGAATAATATGTGTATTCTATAGAATGTGGGTTATTTGATCTCCAACAATCCCCAACAGCAAGATCACTCATGTATTGTTTTATAGTGTCCGGCAAACGCCAGGATTTGGGAATATTTCTGGTTTGAGAAAGGTCTAAATTTGGATCCAGTACTGTGTTGAAGTCTCCTCTCATAAATGATAGTTTATTCAGAAAATTCTAAAAGTTTTGAAAATATATTGTGAAAGAAATTTTGGTCATCTTCATTGGGGCCATAAATATTAGCTAAGGTTCATTTGATGTTACCTAAAATCCCATTCATCATTATGAAACGCACTTCTGTGTCTGATATTGTGGTTTTATTTTGATATGGGATACTTTTATTGATCAATATAGATAGACCTCTTTTTTTTGAGTTGTATGATGCCGAAAACATCTGACTAAGCCATTTAGCTTTGAGTTTGAGGTGCTCAAATGCAGTGACGTGGGTTTCTTGCAGTAGACAGAAGCTGGGGTTCATCTTGGTGAGGTGAGTTAGTATTTTGCTACGTTTAGCAGGTGAGCCCAAGCCTCTCACATTCCAGTCTCGCTGTGGAACTGTGTTCCAGGGTTGGATGATTAACAGGGCGATTGCAATGGCAAGAAGGATTATTTACAGACCTGATCATTTTTTTCCTGTTGACGGGGCGTCATCCTTTTCAAGTACGAGTTCTGTCATGGCATATCCCTTTCGTGGAGATGGAGGTTACTTGCACATATCCCGCTAGGATCGTGATCTCAGTTCACGTCCCATGATTCTCCGTTGTTGCCGTTTATCTGGTCCTCTGGAAGGTTGCAGACTTTCTTGCAATGAGATGCGTGTGCCCACGTAGGTCGGTCTGCCACCTTAACTGATGCTGCAGTGGTGAGGAGGATCTGGAACGGTCCAAGGAATCTGACAGAGTTCCTGCTTTTCCTCCTACAATTTCCCCCTCCTAAAGCACGGATTTTGGGGTCCGAGTCCCACCTGATGTGCTTGTAAGCAGAGTTGCCAGCAAAGGCATGCTGGCCCCATAACCCAGAGATTGATTGATCAAAACCATTCTCTGTAAAGGCCTGACCTTTACTATCAGTCAAACTACATTTGGACCCGACCTCTATCTAACAATATGTTGAGGAGAAAACTGCTTCCTACCTAGAAATCATCTATTTACGGCCCATAAACCAAATGTCTATGGATCAAGCCATTCTCTTACAATTTCACCTTTCGAAAACAAGAGCATGTGGGCTCAAAGCTTATCTGGGGTTCTTGAAAGCAGAGTAACCATAACCCTGATGTTGATTGATCAACACCATCCTCCACTAATCCTTCCCCTTTGCTACCATAACATGCCCACTACATGTTGAAAAGGAAACAGCTCCTTATTTACACAACGTTTATAGAACAGATGGTCATACTGGTCACAAAACAATTTAAGACCAGTCATGACAACTCAGGAACATCTTCTGACCAGTCATGACAATTCTCCCCTCCTAAACCAAGGATTGTGAATTTGAGTCCCACCTGAGGAGCTTATGAGCAGAGTTATCAGAGGAAGATGCTGGGCCCATAATCCAGAGGTCAATGGATCAAAATCATCCTCTGCTAAGGCCTTTCCTTTGCTACAAAAGGATGTGAACTCATGCAAATATGTGTTGACACGGAAAAAGCTTCCTACCTAGACAACGTGTACTTAACAGGTGTTGATGCTGATCACACAAACGTTCTTGACAATTTCACCTCCCAAACAAAACATTGTTGGTTTGAGTCCTATCTGGCTTCTTCAAAGCAGAATGATGTTTATGGATCAACACCATCCTCCATGAAGTCCTCCCCTTTGCTACCACAACATATGATTCAGGATGTGAACTCATGCCAACTATATGTTGAAAAGGAATCAGCTTCTTATCTCCATAACATTTAATGAACAGGTGGTCATGCTGTTCACAAAACAATTTCAGACCAGTCATGACAACTCATGAACATTTTATGATCAGTCATGACAAGTCTCCCCTTGTAAACCAGCTATTGTGAATTCAAGTCCCATGTAAGGTGCTTGTGAGCAAAGTTCCCAGCAGAAGCAGGCTGGGCCCATAATCCAGAGGTCAATGGATCACAACCGTCCTCATGCTCAACCCATGCTAATATATGTTGACACCGAAAAAGCTTGCTACCTAGACAACGTTTATTTAACAGTTGTTGATGCTGATCGCAAATCAATTTCAGACCAGGCATGAGAACTTTTGACCACTCATAACAATTTACAACCAGTCATGACAATTTTCCCTCACAAATGCATTCTTTGGGATGTGAACTCATGCTAATTGTTGTAATCAAAACAGCTAAGGCATGCTGCCCACATAATCCAGAGTTTGATTGCTCAAAACCATCCTCTCTTGAGAACTTACCTTTACTATCAGACCAAATGCATTTGGACCTAAACTCTAGCTAACTACATGTTGAGGAGGACACTGCTTCTTACCTATAAATCATCTATTTACCAGGTGTTGATGCTGATCGCAAAACATCTTCCAACCATTCATGAAAATCTCCCTCCACTTTTGATGATTTCACCTCCTATACAAGGGATTGTGTGCTCAAGTACCACAGGAGGCTCCCAAAAGCAGAGTGGCGCAGCGGAAGCGTGCTGGGCCCATAACCCAGAGGTCGATGGATCGAAACCATCCTCTGCTAAGGCTTTGTTTTCTGTACCTCAAGATGTGGATTGTACTGATTTCATGTTCAGAACAAAACAGCTTCTTACCAATATAATATGCTCCTAACAGGTGTTCTCTAAACTGATACTGAGTAAGCTTTGAAAAAAAGGGAGCTTCTTACATGTACTTAACAGGTGTTGATGCTGATCACACAAACGTTCTTGACAATTTCACCTCCCAAACAAAACATTGTTGGTTTGAGTCCTATCTGGCTTCTTCAAAGCAGAATGATGTTTATGGATCAACACCATCCTCCATGATGTCCTCCCCTTTGCTACCACAACATATGATTCAGGATGTGAACTCATGCCAACTATATGTTGAAAAGGAATCAGCTTCTTATCTGCTGTTCACAAAACAATTTCAGACCAGTCATGACAACTCATGAACATCTTCTGACCAGTCATGACAAGTCTCCCCTTGTAAACCAGCTATTGTTAATTCAAGTCCCATGTAAGGTGCTCATGAGCAGAGTTCCCAGCAGAAGCAGGCTGGGCCCATAATCCAGAGGTCAATGGATCACAACCGTCCTCTGCTCAACCCATGCTAATATATGTTGACACCGAAAAAGCTTGCTACCTAGACAACGTGTATTTAACAGTTGTTGATGCTGATCACAAAACAATTTCAGACCTGGCATGAGCACTTTTGACCACTCATGACAATTTACAACCGGTCATGACAATTTTCCCTCACAAATGCATTCCTTGGGATGTTACATCATGCTAATTAACAACAAGTATAAACGATGTCAACTAGAAAAAAGTATTTGCTTGCTGTATAAACTGATCATAATGGTGTTACGTAAGCTGTCAAGAATATAGCAATTTCACTGCAGTAAATTGCCAAAATTCTCTATCTTGTTGCCATTGTATATGAAAATGCAGAGTGCATGCAGGCCTCATGACCCATTGTTCAATGGATCAAAACCACAGACTCTTCAGGCCTCTAATTTGCTCCCACAGGATGTCAGCTCATGTATTTGTTGTAAAAAAAACTGCTTATTCCCGACACAACCAGAATCCAACAAGTGCTCATGCTCTTCACAAAAACACTCATGACTACTCACAAATACTTTAAAACCAGTCATGACAAGTTTCCCCTCCTTAACCAGGGATTATCAGTCCGAGTCCCACCTGATGTGCTTATGAGCCGAGCTAAATACTGAGGTTTGCTGCACCCATAATCCAGAGATTGATTGATCAAAACCATCCTCTGTTAATGCCTTTACTATCAGACCAAATGCATTTGGACCTGAACTCTAGCTGACTATATGTTGATGAGGACACTGCTTCTTACCTAGAAATCATCTGTTTACTAGGTGATCGCAAAACATTATTTAACAGATATTAATGTTGATCGCAAAGTGTATTCTTTGGAACCTACAAAAAAGTATTTGCTTGCTGATGAAACTGGTCACAATGGTGTTTCCTAAGCTGTCAAGTATATAGCAGTTTCATAACAGTAAATTGCCAAGAAATAGTTTTTCTACCTTGTTGCCTTGCTCTAAGGGCTCTCGTCTCCTGGTCTAGGTGATTATTGAGCACCTTGTGCAGCTCAACAATTTCACAATTCTTCAGCTGATCTACTTACTGTCTGAGCTGTCTGTGCAGACTCCAACTCATCCGTCAGCACCGGATTTCAATGTGGGCCTTGGCTAGTCGGCACAAAGCCCTTTCCCGCTGCAGACAGGAACCCCCAATACCGACTGCCTGGCCATACCGCAGCCTGACCTCTGCTCCATATGTATTCTCTTTCCATCCCTGGGCATCGACGTCCAGTTGGTGGCCTTGTGCAGGGATGTCCTCTTGATCCTTCAGAGCCATCTGTCTTCTCCAGCAGGGAAGTCCTCTCTCCAAGAAGGTAGACCACTTGTTCTGTAGCACTCCTGTGGATCATGTCCGTTAGTCCATGCTGGCACAGCATTTCAACCACCTTGTTTCTCTGGGTATCTTGCAGAAATATTAGCTGATGCAACTGTCCTCTCTTCTATTGCTTTGGCCAAAAGATTTTTGTCCTCTGTCAAGGCACGGATTGGTGCCAAGGACTTGATTAATTCTGCCATCTCATTGGCATATACCAGGCATGCAAACTTGTCACCTTTTGGCGAAATTTGCCGTTTTGAAACCAAAATTGGTCACCTGGGGGTGGCTTCAATCCATCTGTATGTCGATCTCTCAAAATGTGCGGGCGCCTAGTGTCGTCTGCACCCTGCTGTCACCTGGCTTCAAGAAAAGCCATGATAGGGACATACAAGCTATGTCCCATTTCAGGGGCTTCCGCCTTGTGGGCTGCATTTTAAGACCGAATGCATTACACCGGCACAACGAAGTGCTGGCCCATTCTGAAGGCTCCTTCAAATGCGGTCAAGAAATGAATCCTTGTTTTCCCCGATTTAAACAATATGTTTAAAAAAAAACAATAGATACAATACAACAATATAATCAGTAACAACAGCATCAGACATCACTCCCCTCCTTTCAGAATATTTATAATGGACAAAGAAAAACACATAAATAAATGAGTAAAATAAAAAAATATAAAATAAATAAAAATAATAATTAAGTAAATTAATAAGTGAATCATAATTATAAGAAGAGTTATAATAACAGTATTCATTGTGACAGGTATAGCATTAAAAACAGTACAGGACATACTAACAGTGTAATGCAAGCACTATATTATTCCTTTAGATATTGTTACAGTGCACTCAGCCTTTCTGGTGGTTTACCCAGACCCTTAGTGGTTTATAGAGCCATACAGCGCCCTACGCACCCACCAGGGCCAGCGACCACAGCCAACAGCCCCAGGGAGCACCCAAGACCCCCACAGAACATAACAGCTTCAAGCCTGATCATGGACATCAGTGTTAAGAGAAGTCCTATTCTGTAAAAAGGTTACAAAGCCTCCCCAGCATTCATCAAAAAGTAGTATTTTTTTCCTGAGATTAAACATAATCTTTTCCGAGGGTAAGTATGATGAAAGCTCTCTAAGCCACAAAGATACATCAGGGGGTTCCCCACTTTTCCAGCGAACGGCTATACAATTATTCGCTGCAAATCGGGTAAGCCAGATGAACCGAACATTGCACCTCATATTGATTGGTAAAACTGAGAAGTCCCCCAGAAGTGCCAGTCTCGGGTTAATCTCAACCCCCACAATTATTTTGATGATTCAAGATTCAAGATTCAAGATTTTTTATTTGTCACATACATATACATACTTTCCTACATATATGCAGTGAAATGCAATGCAACGCACCCGGTGATTGCACACAATATGTCCTAGGAAAAAAAATAAAAGTAAAAAATTCCTTAAAATGAAATAAAATGGAATAGATAGAGGGAATATGCCTATGTATATACAGATATGTGCAATTAAAGTGGCATGTGAATTAAAGTGGCATGTGAATGTGAATGAGTGAGTGAGGTAGTGTTTGGGATAATACAGCACAGTATACAACAGTACGGCGCAGCAATAGGGCATCACGAGCAACCCTGAACAGTGACACAGTATGTGGTACAGTATGCTACATACAGTACAGTAGGTAGTGGAGCCTAGTGTATGGCTCAGTTAGGACCCCTGGTGAGGTCATCATTGACAGTTCTAATGGCTTGCGGGAAAAAACTCAGTCTCAGTCTCTCTGTTCTCGCTGTGTGACTGCGGAGGCGCTTGCCTGACCGCAGCAGCTGAAACAGTCCGTTGTTGGGGTGATGAGGATCCTTCATGATCCTGCAGGCTCTGCTACTACACCTCCTGGTGTATAGCTCCTGCAAGGGGGGGAGGGTAGTTCCAGTGGTACGTTCAGCTGAACGCACCACCCTCTGCAGGGCCCGCCTGTCCTGGGCAGTACAGTTCCCAAACCAGGCAGTGATGTTGCCTGTCAGGATGCTCTCCACTGCTCCAGAGTAGAAGGACTTGAGGATTCTCACCGAGACCCGGAATTTCCTCAGATGCCTGAGGTGGTAGAGACGCTGCCTCGCCTTTCTCACCAGAGTGTCTGTGTGTACAGTCCATGTTAAGTCCTCTGTGATGTGGACTCCCAGATATCTGAAGCTGCTCACCCTATCGACAGAAGTCCCATTAATCCACAAGGGCGCGTGCGTCCTCGATTGTGATCCACGCCTAAAGTCCACAATAAGCTCCTTGGTTTTGCTGACGTTCAGGTGTAGGCTGTTGTCCTGGCACCAGAGTGACAGGTCAGCCACCTCCTCGCGGTAGGCCTTCTCATCGCAGTCGGTGATCAGGCCCACGACCACGGTGTCGTCAGCAAACTTGATGATGGTGTTGGAGCTGGACCTGGCCACACAGTCATGTGTGTACAGGGAGTACAGTAGGGGGCTGAGGACGCAGCCCTGGGGGGGATCCTGTATTCAGGGTGAGGGAGCTTGACATGTACTTCCCCACCTTGACCACCTGGGGGCGGGCTGTGAGGAAGTCCAGGATCCAGGTGCACAGCGGACCATTCAATCCGAGCTCCATCAGCTTGACAGCCAGTCTGGTGGGGACTATGGTGTTGAAAGCTGAACTATAATCGATTAACTAATCAGATGCGTTAACGTGGTGTGCAGTACCTGAGAGACCGCGTCATCCGTGGATCTGTTTTGCCGGTACGCAAACTGCAAAGGGTCTAAGGTGCGGGGAAGGGAGGCGCAGATGTAATCCTTAATCAGCCTCTCGAAACACTTCATGACCACCGAGGTGAGGGCCACCGGACGGTAGTCATTCAGGCAGGTTGGAGAGGCGATCTTCGGGACAGGAACGACGGTGGACATCTTGAAGCAGGACGGGACCACTGATTCAGCCAGGGAGATGTTGAATATTGTGGTGAACACCGGAGCTAGCTGGTTAGCACAGGTCTTCAGTACTCGCCCAGATATGCCATCTGGGCCCGCAGCTTTCCTGGTGTTCACCCGCATCAGAGCCCTCCTGACCTCGTGCACGGACATTGAGAGGGCGGGCTCATCCCCAGCGGTGTAACTCCAATGAGCCGGCGAGCCAGCGGTGTTGCTGCCAGACTCGAACCGCGCATAAAAGGAGTTCAGTTGGTTGGCTAGGGAGGCGTCCACACTCGTGGCTGGGGAGGAGCTGCTCTTGTAGTTTGTTATTGTTCGCAGCCCCTCCCCTATGGTATCCAAGATAGACCTCCAGTATTGCTCCAGACATCTACACGTCCAGAACATATGTAAAAGAGTCCCTGTTTCAGTCTTACATCTCGGACAATACTCTGAGGAACTGCTACTAATCTTATGGAGGCGTTGAGGTGTCAGGTAAACCCTGTGTATAAGGTTAAACTGTAAGAGTTTGTGTCGACTGTGTCGATATTCTGATGAGAGTAGGGCAATGGGCCTATGGGATCAACAGAGTTCTGGATCTTTGCATGGCTTTAACAGAATTGTAATCAGAGCCTGTTCTAAAGTTTTTGGCAGGTTGTGGATTTCAAGTGCATGCTTAAACATATCCATCAGTGGTGTAATCAGATTAGATGCAAATGCTTTGTAGAAGTCCATAGGAAACCCATCTGGCCCTGGCGATTTTCCTCCCGAAAGCCTTCCTATTGCACCTAGAAGTTCCTGTTTAGCAATGTCAGCTTCTAGACTGTCCCGTGTCTCCGCAGTCAACCCCGGCATGGTGAGTCCCACTAAGAAGTTATTCATTTTATGAGTATCTACACCCTGAGAGGAGTACATGTCCAGGTAGAAGTCCTTGAAGGTTTCATTAATACGTTTAGGATTATGAACGACAGTGACAGCATCATTGATCTTAACTGAGGGGATACATCTTGAGTTGTCCTCTTTTTGGATCTGCCAGGCTAGTTATTTACCACTCTTATCCCTGTGTTCAAATTTATTTTGTTTAGTTCTAGCCATTGCATTTTCAATCACTACAGTGGTTAGCACGTCATACTCATTCCCTTTGTTGTTGAGCAAGTCAAAAGTCATCCCATTTAGCATTTGAATATGCTCCTTTTCAAGATTCTTTATCTCTGATTCAAGTGTTTTGGCCTTTACAAGCTTTTGTTGCATTTTTTTCCATGATGCATAACTTCTAGTCACACCTCTTAAATAAGCCTTTAAGGATTCCCACACAGCAGTTGATGAGGCAGTCCATTTGTTAATGCTAAGAAAACTGTCAATGTTGTTTTATGATAACTTTAACATAATCTGTGTCATTGAGCAGGTGCATGGGGAATTACCAAAGTCTATGACTACTAGCGATATTCTTCTGAGACATCAGGAGCATAAGAGGAGCATGGTCTGAATAAGTTATAGGTAGATATTCACATGAGGATATGAGGTGGATTCTTTCAGCGTGAGCAAGAAATATATCATTCTGGAATAGCTTTTATGAGCATGTGAGTCAAAAGAGTATTCGTGCAACAATTTTTGTCTTTCCCTCTAGACATCTACAAGTTGGAAATCTAACATTTCTTCATGGAGTGCCTTAGCTGCTTGGGTCCATCCTTAGAAGATGACCGATCTAAGGGTGGATCCAAAACTACATTCATATCTCCACAGACTTTGGAAAATTGAGGGCTGTCATAATTCAGGCCATAATATTAACTAGTGTAGTAGATTCACCTGCTATGGTGCCTTTAAGAATCAGGTATCTGCCCTGTGTGTCTTTCTCAACGTTATCCACATGCAAACGGACATTTTTACTGTAAACGATGAATAGAAGATCTGTCCCTGCCATTGACGTGTCAGATTGGCATGTTCAGCATCTGTGAGATGTGTCTCCTGTAGTAGAGCTATGTCTATTTTATGATTTTTTTAGAAAGCTAAGTACCTTTTTACGTTTGGACAGTTTATTGATGTCATAAGTGTTCCATGTCAAATACCGAAGTGCTACAGTTGTCATTTCACGTATCTATTTTTCCCAAAAGGTAATATAAGATCCAATGAAACCAGTTAGGATATTTAGCCCAGGCCACTGTTTTATGTAAGGCGTTCATTTGTATGTCCTGTACCATAGTTGAAGGCAAATATAAAAGAAGAAACAAAAGAAATAAGAAACAAATAAAAAAAACAAAAAAACAAACAACGGCAAAAAGTCAAACCAAACCCTACATGCACCCCTTTGACCCCACTTCCTGCCCAACTGAGGAAGTGCCAAAACCTTAGTCTTATTGAGACTTTTTTTGTTGCAGCTGTAACCCAACATTATTATACATTAGTAAATGGTACCAATCCTCCTTAAAACTGAAATAGTCTATTAGCCTAATCCACTTGTCATTTAGCCAGGTTCATAACAAAACACAATTTAAACATTTTTCGAAGTAGGACAATTCCCTATAATAACACCTGGGGAGGCTATTCCGGCAACTCTCCCGGTGTGAGAAACCTTGAACATCAAAACCAGAGAAAGTAAAATAAAAACCAACTAAGAGTAAAAGAGCAGCATATGGTAGGATAATCACCTAGACCAGGAGGTGAAAGCCCTTGGAGCGAGGGTGCATTCCCTTGATGCTGAGAAGAGCTCCATGCAAGAGTGGGTGGTATCTCTGCAGGACGACGTGGATTGGCTGGAGTTTGCACTCCAACTGCAGCTGCAAGATGGTAAACAGCAGCTCCTGACTCTACAGGCACAGGCAGACCAGGCCCATGAGATGGCTAAATGTCATGCTTCTGAGTTGGCCCAGATCAACCAGATGCGCAGGATTTTAAATGAGAAGATAATTGCTCAGACAGACTGCCTTGCAAATATGGAGAAAGCAGAGGTAGCACTGCATAATAAGGTGCATCCTTTATCATTTTGAGTAAGCAGTTAGTAAAGGAAGGGATTTTCTAACAGTATAAGGCAGGAGCTACTGTAGATGGGACAAGGGTTGCACAGCAAACAATGTTTAACTTTGCAGCTCTTGGTTTTATGAATTGTTTAAAGATGACAAGACGGACAAACTGACTGTGATGGGAGTGAAAGAAGCAACTTTTTAATTGCTTGCTTATGAGGCCTAGATGTCCAATGCGCTCTCTCCATTAAGATACAGAGACAGAGACACTCTTTGAGTGCGTTCGAAAGGCACATTGACAGAAATAACAAAGAGACACTGTAGGAATTGAAATCCATGACGCCTTCATAAATGTTGCATCACCTGCTACGATGAGGATGGGACTCGAACCCACGCGTGCAGAGCACAATGGATTAGCAGTCCATCACCTTAACCACTCGGCCACCTCATCCGAAAAGGATTGGCACATCCTCAACAACAACCATGCATACCATTCTTCATCATTTTGAGTTATTCCGGGGAAAGAAAAGTACAGAGTTCTTTTTACACTCCAACTACCTTGCCAAGGACTTACACACTACATGTTTTGGTCTTGTACTGACTCAACTGATGGATAATAAGGAACTGCTCCAGCCAGATTTGAGCAACACACATTGGAGGCAAATTGACAAGATAAAGTCAGGGCAATAATGTAAGGCACGACAATCCAAGAAACCCTCACATGTTTCCCAAAATGGGCATTGGTGGTATAGTGGTGAGCATAGCTGCCTTCCAAGCAGTTGACCTGGGTTCGATTCCCAGCCAATGCAATTTGAGATCTGGTTGTTTATCTAACACTGACTTCCCAGTGTATTTTATATATTTGGAGGCAAATAAACATCAGGGTAATAATTACATTACATTTAGCAGACGCTTTTATCCAAAGCGACTTACAATCATTTAAACACCGATGGACGCAGCCATCAGGAGCAATTAGGGGGTTAAGTGTCTTGCTCAAGGACACTACAGCATGCTAGCAGGAGGAGCCTGGGATCAACCAGCAACCTTTAGATTACTTTAGAAGACTGTGGCAAGTCTGTGCTGTGCCAAGAGTGCAACAGCAACAAAGACCCATCAGCGCGTCATCCAGGGCCCGCCCCATGGAAAACCGATGCCCACGTGAGCACCGTAGATCACAGCGGGAGCGACAGCCGCTGGAAGCCATTCCGTCTGTGACATCCAAATGCACGGATATCTGTGGAAGTATGAACACGTCAAAATCATGCTCCAAAATCTGTCTTGCATTTGTGTATCCTGTGGGCCAAAGAGACCTAGCCATGAAGACCTACATTGTTCTTGATGACCAGAGCAACAAGTCCCTAGGCAAAACTGAATTCTTCCAACAATTCGGAATCCAAGGCACAGGAACAAGATATAATTTGAAGACATGTTCAGGAGTGGTGGATACGGCCGGACGGCGAGCCAGCAACTTCATGGTAGAGTCATAAGATGGCAACATTCACATTCCCTTCCCTACTCTGATTGAGTGCAACATGCTGCCAGACGACAGGTCTGAAATACCATCACCAGACGTAGCCAGACACCATCCTCACCTCAAATACTAGCAGACAAAATCCCAGTCCTGGACCCAGACGCGCCCATCCTTATTCTCCTTGGGAGAGACTTAATTCAGGTACACAATGTGCGGGAACAATGTAATGGGCCACACAACGCACTGTTTGCCCAACGACTCGACCTTGGATGGGTGATAATTGGAGATGTGTGTCTGGGAAGAGCACACAAACCCACCACTGCCAGTGTCTTCAGAACCAGTGTGCTGAGGAGTGGGCGCCAATCCCACCTCAGCCCATGCACCAGCAGCTTAACGGTCAGAGAGAAGATTGACAGCCCTGATCCACGCCACATCCCTCCATGTGTGTCTCATTCAGCCGATGAAACAGACAGCCTGGGCAGAAACCTGTTTCAAAGAACACAACGCGACGACCAATTTGGCCTCTCCATCAAAGATGAGCTGTTCCTTGACCTCATGGATAAGGAGGTTTACATGAATGAAGCACACTACTGGGTAGCACCGCTGCCATTAGGCCAAACAGGCTGCGTCTGCCCAACAACAGTAAACATGCTGTTAACCGCCTTGCCTCCCTCCGCCGCATGCTGGAAAAGAAACATGCAATGAAAGAACACTTCTTCAACTTCATGCACCTGTCACAATTCAATGAAAGGTCTTAGTCAGGGAGCTGTCTGCCGAACAAGCTGAATGGGATGCTCCCCTGCCAGCGTTAAAAGAGGAACAATGGAAAATGTGGACAAACTCACTCTGTGAGCTTGAGCAGCTTCAGATTGAAAGACCCTATGTGCCCGTTTCCTTGTGCTCCACAAAACACAGAGAACTCTGTGTCTTCTCTGATGCTTCCACTATGGCCATATCAGCAGTGGCCTATCTTAAAGCAACAGGTGAAAACGGACACATTCACATTGGATTCGTCATGAGCAAGTCAAAGCTGGCTCCTCATCCCCCACATACTGTTCCACGGCTCGAACTTTGTGGTGCTGTCTTGGCTGTTGAAATGGCGGACTTGATTATAGACAGCGCTACAACAACAAGCAGTGGAGGCAGGAACAGGCGTTGGCCGACGCATTCTGGAAACGCTGGCGTCAAGAGTACCTGGTGTCACTCCGACCAAGGAGAAATTGGCACGTGGACAAGCCAAACCTTAGCCAAGGAGATGTTGTGCTGCTCAAGGATGCACAGGTCAAGCAGAACGAATGGCCAGTCGGAGTGGGGTGAACGCCATTCCCAGCAAAGACTCTGAAGTCTGCAAAGTAGATGTGAGAGTGGTCAGACAGGGTACTCAGCAGGTGTATTCTAGACCAGTCTCTGAAGTTGTTTTACATGTAAAAGGGGAATAGTGTTATAATACATTATAACAAGCGGGGAGTGTAATGTTCTGATGTATATCTGGGGAAAGGGCGACCCTAGTGGTAACTCTAAACGCGATGTTTGTTTTACTATATATCTTGCCGTAGTTTGGGTTTGATGACAGCAGTGTGGCATGGTGGCGCAGTGCGCAGTGCATTGCACTGCTACCTCACAGCAAGAAGGTACTGGGTTCGATTCCCGCCTGGGGTGCTTTTGGCACCGTGCTCCCAAATAGGAGCCTTTCTGTGTGGAGTTTGCATGTCCTCCCCGTGCTCACATGGGGTTTCCTCCACCTCATGTCAGTAAGGACCCCCACTAAAAAACATGCGCCCATCATAGTCTGACCAGCGATGGACATTCATCACCTGGTCCCCGGGCGCGTCCACTTATGCTGCCCACTGCTCCTGGCTGTGCCCCCGGAGGAAGGACAAGCCAGGATGGGTCAAATGCAGAGGATCCATTTCACCGGCCACCATCAAAAGCGTGTGTTGGTGTGTTGCGTGACGAATAAAGACTGTTTCTTCTTCTACCATGCATGAGAATGCCGTTGTCGAGTTCCCAACCATTGATTTACATATTTGAAGTCACAAATTAACCTTTCTCGTTAGTGTGCCTCACGCACACTAATATCCTCCACCAAAACACCCGTTAAACCTCCTTTGTCTGATAAAACATGTACCGCCATCGGCTGTAGCAAAATTTGAAAATAATGACACTACACTGCACTACTCATCTTTGGTGCAAAGGCTCAGAGACAGAAATTTGCAGCTCATCTCAGTTCTCTGTTTCTGGACAGCAAGAATGAAGTCAAAAATCTGGGTGTAATAATAGACGGCGATCAAAGTTTTAAGAGCCATATCAATCACATCACAAAAAATGAATAATTGTACAAAAAAAACCATTTGGAAATGAAGAGGCTTCCTGTCAAAAGCAGAATCTGATAAAATGTATCCATGCATTCATAACAGGGAGATTGTACTACTGTAATGGCCTATTCAACGGCCTCCCAAAATCAGCTGTGCAGAGGCTTCAGTTCATCCAAAATGCAGCTGCACACGTTCCCACTGGGACAAAAAATAAAAAGTGAACACATCTCACCTGTTCTTAGATCTCTACATTGGCTCCCCGTTAAAACTAGGATTGATTTTAAGATTCTGCTACTTGTATATAAAGCTATAAACGGCCTTGCACCTCAGCAAATACAATAAACGCTAGTTATACGCAAAACAGCAAGAACTCTCAGGTCCACTGTCCACGGTCTTTTGACTATGCTCGTACCAACTCTACAGCAGGGGAGGCTGCCTTATCTATGCTCAAAGTGAATGGAACACCCTGCTGGAGGACCTGAGAGAGGCCCCCACATTCAACACTTTTAAAAGCAGGTTAAAAACTTTGCTGTTCACTACAGTCTATGACTGACATCTGCGTGTGCGTGTTCTCTATGTTGTGAGATTAGTGTGTGTGCTCCGTATGCTGTGAGATCTGTTTATTCTGCGCAGAGCCATTTTAGAATCTGTATTAGTGTTGACTGTCTGGGACGTGGTAAGGCTTTGGTAGTTGTAGAATGTGTGTTTCCTGCTCATGTGCACTGTATTTTGTGTTGCTGTTGTGAGGGAAAAATGATTACAATCAACTATTTTGAATGAGGACAAAGGCCTCTACCTCCAAAAGGGGGTTTGAAAACATTTGTCTGTCTTCCCAGAAGAATCAGATCACACGTGGCCTGTTTACCTTCTATAGAGATGGGGGACACCTAGAAGTGAATTGTCATGCAACCCCCATTCTGCATGGTCAAGTTTGCAAGTACCTGTTATTTCCCTTGTCTAGGAAGGGGGGGCACCCAGGAAGACAGTTGGGGGTGGGGGGTGGGCGCAGACCTGTTGGAGACCTCTGACCCAAACCACACCCTGTTCTCCTGTATAAAGCCTCCTGTCTCTCTCTGTGATGTTAGATTGATCCCAGCGCTGATTTGGAGCAGTACTGAATCTTCCTCTTTATTCTGCAGAATAAATAATCTTGGATACTCTCAGTCTTCTTGTAGCGGGCAGATTAACCTTACCGATCATTGCGGAAGAATTTCCTTAACACAGCATTATTGCTGAAAATAATGTTGTTTGAGTGCTGTTGGGATAAAGATGACGGAAATATTATTGTATTGTGAGGGAAAAAGAATGACATGGAAAATGGATGAGAAATGGACTGTTAAAAGTCATGAACGGAGATAGGAGGAAGTGAGCGGCGAGAGCATTGGTCGGGAACCTTTTTGCTGGGAGAGCCAGAAAGGCCAAATATTTCTAAATGTATTTCCTTGTGAGCCATATAATATTTAATACAATTGAATGCAACTTAATGTGTGAATTTTTTAAGTAAGGCATACATTTTTAATGTATAACACATCTCTGAGTACTTAAAAAACTGCTATACATAATCAATTTCTCTGTATTCTTCTTATTAATTGTTGTTATTCTGTAGCTAACCAATAATAAATGAAATACTTTGAACAATTAATGCGACTCTTAGTGCTGCATGGTTTTGCTGATGGCCTTGTACTCTTGTTCATACGTAGTGAGGTTAAGCTTCATGTTGCCTTGAGGCTTCCATCAGTTAAACGTGAGCATAGGTTGGTCTTAATGTTCCTCAGATGCGAGAAAGACTGCTCACATGAGTATGTAGAGCCAAACATGGTCAATACGGCAATACTCACAAGCTGCATTGTGTGGTATGTGACAGGAAGCTCCTTCCAAGTTTTAAGAATCAGCTGGTCTTCAGGTTCAAGTTCAAGAGATTATTTGTCACATACATATTGAACTTTATTCCATTTCTGTCCACTTGCGTTCAGCTGATTGGTCAGACTGGAGGCAGGGATTTTTCTTAATGTTTGTCTGTCTTAAAATGGGGATCGGCGCACGGGCTCGTAAGCAGGCCAGCAATGGCACGCCATTCCTCCTGCACCCAAGAGGATCATTATTATCCACAATTATTACAATAATCCTCAGTGATATATATAATTGTGGCCTGCGTGCGGCATATTGAAATGAACAATAAAACTCTCGCCATGTCGGCGCACCACGGCCAGATGGATTCCATCTCCCTCCCTAAACACTTAGCTGTGGGCAGAGAGTCCTACAAGTGGCGCCTGACCACAGACCAGGGGCAGGGCGCCGAGTAAAAGGCGCCCCGGAGTCTTTCTGTGGTCTTCAGCCGGTGCCTGACTACGCCCCTTTGTCTGCCACATATTTATTTTGAATTTCATTTTCAAAATGAAATTTCTCTTACCTGTTATACTTTAAAAAGACACAGAATAATTGTTTATTACTTGTTAATTGTGATGAAAAATGTTAGCTCATATATATATAAATATTTTTTGCAATTCGCTTTGTTATTTTGTCTGAGGTGGGGCTACCGGTGCATTTGATAGTGTAGCAGGGAGCCGCCATGTTCGGTCTCCACTCACTACTCACTTCCGCTTCCGTCTTCTCGCGAGATCACAGCATGCTCCCCCCCGAGATCTCGTCTTTATACTACAATAGACATTGTTAGAAAGAGCAGTGTTCATATAAAACTGTGAGAGACTCATTTCAAAACCCAGAGGCAATGTATTTTAAAAGCTAGCTAACATACACAAAAGGCATTTGTCCAATATAAAACAGGTAAGACATCATTCAAATAGTTGATCATATGTATTTTTTTCTCACACTCCCAACACCTCAAGGAAAAATGCAATAATGTTTTAATTTCATATACTTTCGGCAAAGGCATCAGAATATAACTATAATGGTAATTGGATACAATACAATTATACTGCAGAGATATCCTTCAATTCTATCTTATCGGAATCTACTGGGAAAACACACATCTTATACTAAATGTAACTATATAAACTCATAGCGGAATATTCCAGATATAATTCAAAGATATCTCCACCTCAACTTGGCCAAAACTCTCTTCTCACATTAGGCTACAGAAGAGTAAAAGACCAGTAAGGGTTATCTACACTATACAATGACAACGCACAAGACAAAAAACCCTTAGTCGTGCAGGAACATCCTGTGTGAAGCCATATTCTAAATTCTAACTAAAAAACAAAAATCATGAATCGCATCGTGAAATAAACAAAATAAACACAGAGATTCCACTAATACATAATACTATGCAGATAAATCAATGGTTATCACTTCATAATGACAACAGCAAAATTCATTGTTCACGTTATGACTAACACATGCAATAAGTAGGGATAACCATAATTCGACAAACATCTTCACCTTTCAAGATCTCAGTATCTCAACATTTCCGTGATCATCATAAGGTGGTTTCCAATCATCTAGTGGTATGGAAATAAACTGTCCCGCCGTCATATTAGTAGTCATCTTACCAAGGATAGGTACTACAAATGCTAGACAGCAACATAGCATTAAACACATTATCAGTACACTTATCAATATTTTTATGAACGTTCATTTCTCACTTGGGACTCTTCTTCTGTATCTGATGTGAGTGATAGTGGGTTGGATGATTCCAGGGTTGGATGATTAACAGGGCGATTGCAATGGCAAGAAGGATTATCACAAAGACGTGATCAATTTTTTCCTGTTGACGGGGCGTCATCCTTTTCAAGTACGAGTTCTGTCATGGCATATCCTCTTCGCGGAGACGGAGGTTACTAGCACATATCCCGCTAGGATCGTGATCTCAGTTCACGTCCCATGATTCTCCGTTGTTGCCGTTTATCTGGTCCTCTGGAAGGTTGCAGACTTTCTTGCAATGAGATGCGTGTGCCCACGTAGGTCGGTCGGCCACCTTAACTGATGCTGCAGTGGTGAGGAGGATCTGGAACGGTCCAAGGAATCTGGCAGAGTTCCAGCTTTTCCTCCTACAATTTCCCCCTCCTAAAGCACGGATTTTGGGTCCGAGTCCCACCTGATGTGCTTGTAAGCAGAGTTGCCAGCAAAGGCATGCTGGCCCCATAACCCAGAGATTGATGGATCAAAACCATTCTCTGTAAAGGCCTGACCTTTACTATCAGTCAAATTGCATTTGGACCCGACCTCTATCTAACAATATGTTGAGGAGAAAACTGCTTCTTACCTAGAAATCATCTATTTACCTATTTACAACTTCCAACAATTCATGAAAATCTCCTTCCTCTCTTGACGATTTCACCTCCTAAACAAGGGATTGCGGGCTCAAGTCTTACCTGGTGCCTTTCAAAAGCAGAGTGGCGCAGTGGCCCATAAACCAAATGTCTATGGATCAAGCCATTCTCTTACAATTCCACCTTTCAAACAAGAGCATGTGGGCTCAAGGCTTATCTGGGGTTCTTGAAAGCAGAGTAACCACAACCCCGATGTTGATTGATCAACACCATCCTCCTCTAATCCTTCCCCTTTGCTACCATAACATGCCCACTATATGTTGAAAAGGAAACTGATTCTTATTTACACAACGTTTAAAGAACAGATGGTCATATTGTTCACAAAACAATTTCAGACCAGTCATGACAGCTCAGGAACATTTTCTGACCAGTCATGACAAGTCTCCCCTGCTAAACCAAGGATTGTGAATTTGAGTCCCACCTGAGGAGCTTATGAGCAGAGTTATCAGAGGAAGATGCTGGGCCCATAATCCAGAGGTCAATGGATCACAACCGTCCTCATGCTCAACCCATGCTAATATATGTTGACACCGAAAAAGCTTGCTACCTAGACAACGTGTATTTAACAGTTGTTGATGCTGATCGCAAACAATTTCAGACCAGGCATGAGAACTTTTGACCACTCATAACAATTTACAACCAGTCATGACAATTTTCCCTCACAAATGCATTCTTTGTGATGTGAACTCATGCTAATTGTTGTAATCAAAACAGCTAAGGCATGCTGCCCACATAATCCAGAGTTTGATTGCTCAAAAGGCCTCAAAGGTAAGGCCTCTGTTAAGGCCTTACCTTTACTATCAGACCAAATGCATTTGGACCTAAACTCTAGCTAACTATATGTTGAGGAGGACACTGCTTCTTACCTATAAATCATCAATTTACCAGGTGTTGATGCTGATCGCAAAACATCTTCCAACCATTCATGAAAATCTCCCTCCACTCTTGATGATTTCACCTCCTAAACAAGGGATTGTGTGCTCAAGTACCACATGAGGCTCTCAAAAGCAGAGCGCGCAGCGGAAGCGTGCTGGGCCCATAACCCAGAGGTCGATGCATCGAAACCATCCTCTGCTAAAGCTTCGTGTTCCGTGACTCAAGATGTGGATTGTACTGATTTCATGTTCAGAACAAAACAGCTTCTTACCAATGTAATATGCTCCTAACAGACGTTCTCTAAACTGATGCTGAGTAAGCTTTGAACAAAAGAGAGCTTCTTACAGGTGTTGATGCTGATCACACAACCACTCTTGACAATTTCAACTCCCAAACAAAACATTGTTGGTTTGAGTCCTATCTGAGCTTCTTAAAAGCAGAGTGATGTTGATGGATCAACACCATCCTCCATGAAGGCCTCCCCTTTGCTACCACAACATATGATTCAGGATGTGAACTCATGCCAACTATATGTTGAAAAGGAATCAGCTTCTTATCTTCTGTTCACAAAACAACTCATGAACATCTTCTGACCAGTCATGACAAGTCTCCCCTTCTAAAGCAGGTATTGTGAATTCAAGTCCCATGTAAGGTGCTCGTGAGCAGAGTTCCCAGCAGATGCAGGCTGGGCCCATAATCCAGAGGTCAATGGATCACAACCGTCCTCATGCTCAACCCATGCTAATATATGTTGACACCGAAAAAGCTTGCTACCTAGACAACGTGTATTTAACAGTTGTTGATGCTGATCGCAAACAATTTCAGACCAGGCATGAGAACTTTTGACCACTCATAACAATTTACAACCAGTCATGACAATTTTCCCTCACAAATGCATTCTTTGGGATGTGAACTCATGCTAATTGTTGTAATCAAAACAGCTAAGGCATGCTGCCCACATAATCCAGAGTTTGATTGCTCAAAACCATCCTCTGTTAAGGCCTTACCTTTACTATCAGACCAAATGCATTTGGACCTAAACTCTAGCTAACTATATGTTGAGGAGGACACTGCTTCTTACCTATAAATCATCTATTTACCAGGTGTTGATGCTGATCGCGAAACATCTTCCAAAATTTCCCTCCACTCTTGATGATTTCACCTCCTAAACAATGGATTGTGTGCTCAAGTACCACAGGAGGCTCTCAAAAGCAGAGTGGCGCAGCGGACGCGTGCTGGGCCCATAACCCAGAGGTTGATGGATCGAATCCATCCTCTGCTAAGGTATTGTGTTCCGTACCACAGGATGTGACTCAAGATGTGGATTGTACTGATTTCATGTTCAGAACAAAACAGCTTCTTACCAATATAATATGCTCCTAACAGGTGTTGATGCTTATCACACAACCATTCCTGACAATTTCACCTCCCAAACAAAACATTGTTGGTTTGAGTTGTATCTGGCTTCTTAAAAGCAGAATGATGTTTATGGATCAACACCATCCTCCATGAAGGCCTCCACTTTGCTACCACAACATATGATTCAGGATGTGAACTCATGCCAACTATATGTTGAAAAGGAATCAGCTTCTTATCTCCATAACATTTAATGAACAGGTGGTCATGCTGTTCACAAGACAATTTCAGACCAGTCATGACAACTCATGAACATTTTATGACCAGTCATGACAAGTCTCCCCTTCTAAACCAGCTATTGTGAATTCAAGTCCCATGTAAGGTGCTTGTGAGCAAAGTTCCCAGCAGAAGAAGGCGGGGCCCATAATCCAGAGGTTAATGGATCACAACCGTCCTCATGTTCAACCCATGCTAATATATGTTGACACCGAAAAAGCTTGCTACCTAGACAACGTGTATTTAACAGTTGTTGATGCTGATCGCAAATCAATTTCAGGCCAGGCATGAGAACTTTTGACCACTCATTACAATTTACAACCAGTCATGACAATTTTCCCTCACAAATGCATTCTTTGGGATGTGAACTCATGCTAATTGTTGTAATCAAAACAGCTAAGGCATGCTGCCCACATAATCCAGAGTTTGATTGCTCAAAATCAGCCTCTGTTGAGGCCTTACCTTTACTATCAGACCAAATGCATTTGGTCCTAAACTCTATCTAACTATATGTTGAGGAGGACACTGCTTCTTACCTATAAATCATCTATTTTACAGGTGTTGATGCTGATCGCAAAACATCTTCCAACCATTCATGAAAATCTCCCTCCACTTTTGATGATTTCACCTCCTAAACAAGGGATTGTGTGCTCAAGTACCACAGGATGCTCCCAAAAGCAGAGTGGCGCAGCGGAAGCGTGCTGGGCCCATAACCCAGAGGTCGATGGATCGAAACCATCCTCTGCTAAGGCTTCGTGTTCCGTACCACAGTATATGACTCAAGATGTGGATATAAGTGATTTCATGTTCAGAACAAACAGCTTCTTACCAATGTAATATGCTCGTAACAGGTGTTCTCTAAACTCATGCTGAGTAAGCTTTGAACAAAAGAGAGCTTCTTACATGTACGTAACAGGTGTTGATGCTGATCACACAGCCGTTCTTGAAATTTCACCTCCCAAACAAAACATTGTTGGTTTGAGTCCTATCTGAGCTTCTTAAAAGCAGAGTGATGTTGATGGATCAACACCATCCTCCATGAAGTCCTCCCTTTTGCAACCACAACATATGATTCAGGACGTGAACTCATGCCAACTGTATGTTGAAAAGGAATCAGCTTCTTATCTGCTGCTCACAAAACAATTTCAGACCAGTCATGACAACTCATGAACATCTTCTGACCAGTCATGACAAGTCTCCCCTTCTAAACCAGGTATTGTAAATTCAAGTCCCATGTATGGTGCTCGTGAGCAGAGTTCCCAGCAGAAGCAGGCTGGGCCCATAATCCAGAGGTCAATGGATCACAACCGTCCTCATGCTCAACCCATGCTAATATATGTTGACACCGAAAAAGCTTGCTACCTGGACAACGTTTATTTACATTTAATCATTTAGCAGACGCTTTTATCCAAAGCTACTTACAAGGGAGAATAACATTCAAGCTCCATTGCAACAGAGATTAGTGTAACAACAACATTAGTGTAACAATAAATACTGCTAGGTAGTGCTAAGAAATTGTAGGTTAGGACAGGAGGTACTCATTGAAGAGCTGGGTCTTCAAGTGCAACTTAAAGACAGCGAGGGAGGTTCCTGCTCTGATCATTTTTGGCAGCTCGTTCCACCAACGTGGAACTACAAATGAGAATAGCCTGGATTGCCGTGGCTGTATGGCCGGCAGAGCCAGGCGACACTCATTTGACGAGCGAAGCATCCGGGGGGCAACATGCGCTCTTACAAGAGCATTTAAGTAGGCGGGAGCATTCCCAATAATCACTCTGTAGGCCAGCATAAGAGACTTGAACCTGATGCGAGCGGCTGCAGGCAACCAGTGGAGCTCGATGAGCAGCGGAGTGACATGTGCCCTCTTTGGCTGGTTGAACACCAGTCGCGCCGCCGCATTCTGTATCATCTGTAGTGGCTTCACCGCACAGGCCGGCAAGCCTGTTAAGAGGGCGTGGCAGTAGTCGAGACGGGACATCACCATGGTTTGTAGCAGCAGTTGAGTGGCATATTGGGTCAGGTACGGCCTGACTTTTCGGATGTTGAGTAGTGCAAAGCGGCAGGACCGGGAGACGGCGGCAACATGGTCCGAGAATGTCAGTTGATCATCAATAATGACACCAAGATTCCTTGCAGCCTTGGTAGGAACAAGAGATAGAGAGTCGATTTTAAAATCAATGTTGTGATAAATACCTTGTTTGGCCGGGGAGACCAGCAGTTCCGTTTTCGCCAGATTTAGTTGAAGATGATAATCCTTCATCCACGTGGATATGTGAGCGAGACAATCCGAGAAACCCTCACATGTTTCCCAATATGGGCATTGGTGGTATAGTGGTGAGCATAGCTGCCTTCCAAGCAGTTGACCTGGGTTCGATTCCCAGCCAATGCAATTTGAGATCTGGTTGTTTATCTAACACTGACTTTATATATTTGGAGGCAAATAAACATCAGGGTTATAATTACATTACATTTAGCAGATGCTTTTATCCAAAGCGACTTACAATTATTTAAACACCGATGGATGCAGCCATCAGGAGCAATTAGGGGGTTAAGTGTCTTGCTCAAGGACACTACAGTATGCTAGCAGGAGGAGCCTGGGATCAAACCAGCAACCTTTAGATTATTTTAGAAGACTGTGGCAATTCTGTGCTGTGCCAAGAGTGCAACAGCAACAAAGACCCATCAGCGCTTCATCCAGGGCCCGCCCCATGGAAAACCGATGCCCACGTGAGCACCGTAGATCACAGCGGGAGCGACAGCCGCTGATAGCCATTCCGTCTGTGACATCCAAATGCACGGATATCTGTGGAAGTATGAACACGTCAAAATCATGCTCCAAAATCTGGCTTGCATTCGTGTTTCCTGTGGGGCCAAAGAGACCTAGCCATGAAGACCTACATTGTTCTTGATGACCAGAGTAACAAGTCCCTAGGCAAAACCGAATTCTTCCAACAATTCGGAATCCAAGGCACAGGAACAAGATATACTTTGAAGACATGTTCAGGAGTGGTGGATACGGCCGGACAGCGAGCCAGCAACTTCATGGTGGAGTCATTAGATGGCAACATTCACATTCCCTTGCCTACTCTGATTGAGTGCAACATGCTGCCAGACGACAGGTCTGAAATACCATCACCAGACGTAGCCAGACACCATCCTCACCTCAAATACTTGGCAGACAAAATCCCAGTCCTGGACCCAGACGCGCCCATCCTTATTCTCCTTGGGAGAGACTTAATTCAGGTACACAATGTGCGGGAACAATGTAATGGGCCACACAACGCACTGTTTGCCCAACGACTCGACCTTGGATGGGTGATAATTGGAGATGTGTGTCTGGGAAGAGCACACAAACCCACCACTGCCAGCGTCTTCAGAACCAGTGTGCTGAGGAGTGGGCGCCAATCCCACCTCAGCCCATGCACCAGCAGCTTAACGGTCAGAGAGAAGATTGACAGCCCTGATCCACGCCACATCCCTCCATGTGTGTCTCATTCAGCCGATGAAACAGACAGCCTGGGCAGAAACATGTTTCAAAGAACACAACGCGACAACCAATTTGGCCTCTCCATCAAAGATGAGCTGTTCCTTGACCTCATGGATAAGGAGATTTACATGAATGAAGCACACTGCTGGGTAGCACCGCTGCCATTAAGGCCAAACAGGCCGCGTCTGCCCAACAACAGTAAACATGCTGTTAACCGCCTTGCCTCCCTCCGCCGCATGCTGGAAAAGAAACATGCAATGAAAGAACACTTCTTCAACTTCATGCACCTGTCACAATTCAAGGAAAGGTCTTAGTCAGGGAGCTGTCTGCCGAACAAGCTCAATGGGATGCTCCCCTGCCAGCGCTAAAAGAGGAACAATGGAAAATGTGGACCAACTCACTCTGTGAGCTTGAGCAGTTTCAGATTGAAAGACCCTATGTGCCCATTTCCTTGTGCTCCACAAAACACAGAGAACTCTGTGTCTTCTCTGATGCATCCACTATGGCCATATCAGCAGTGGCCTATCTTAAAGCAACAGAGGAAAACGGACACATTCACATTGGATTCGTCATGACCAAGTCAAAGCTGGCTCCTCATCCCCCACATACTGTTCCACGGCTCGAACTTTGTGGTGCTGTCTTGGCTGTTGAAATGGCGGACTTGATTATAGACAGCCCAATCGTATTGGGCTACAACAACAAGCAGTGGAGGCAGGTACAGGCTTTGGCCGACGCATTCTGGAAACGCTGGCATCAAGAGTACCTGGTGTCACTCCAACCAAGGAGAAATTGGCACGTTGACAAGCCAAACCTGAGCCAAGGAGATGTTGTGCTGCTCAAGGATGCACAGGTCAAGCAGAACGAATGGCCAGTCGGAGTGGGGTGAACGCCATTCCCAGCAAAGACTCTAAAGTCTGCAAAGTAGATGTGAGAGTGGTCAGACAGGGTACTCAGCAGGTGTATTCTAGACCAGTCTCTGAAGTGGTTTTACTTGTAAAAGAGGAATAGTGTTATTATACATTATAACAAGCGGGGAGTGTAATGTTCTGATGTATATCTGGGGAAAGGGCGACCCTAGTGGTAACTCTGAACGCGATGTTTGTTTTACTATCGATCTTGCCGTAGTTTGGGTTTGATGACACATGTGGAAGTGAGCTGCCACATGCTTTTCTTTTTTTTATCCGGTTGGCTGGATAACACGTTTGTCTTTTTACAGTGCTTTCTATGTATAAGTTTGAACGATACAAGCCGCTTCATTCTTGGAAAAACTGTTACACACACACACACTGAAGCGGAGGCAAAAAAAACCTCATATATATTTATCACTAAAGGGGCAAGAAATATTTCTTTTATGAATTATTTAACTGCTCACCACATATTTATACCTATTTAATAACCCATGTATTCTATATATCATTTATACATATACACGACCAAAACCCAAATCTCTTCACATCTCTTTAGCCGGCACACTCACACACACACACAGGCACACTCACACCCCAAAAGGAAAAAGAAGACATGTCTTTCTGGCACCACATCTGAACAGCGCTTAATTTTATACTTTAACGTCAACTCATGTATACTTTTCAAGATTTTCACTTTGGCCAAACTTTTCCCCATTTTTTCTCAAACTTATTTTTCATCTTTTAAGCCTTTAACTTGTAACTCTTTTTGCTTCACTTTTCGTCTTTTTCATCTTACTTTAGACTTTTATCTCCTTTTCACTTTTCATCCTTTTTCATCTTTATTCATATAATTTTATTTTGAGTCAATTCCCCTGGCCAGGGTTATTTCCTCTTTGTTTTTCCTACATAGATTTGATTATATTATATTTTCATTTCGCCACTTTCACGCAGCATTTAATGTACACATGTCTAACTGATTAAGGAGAAACGGGCCTTGTTTTCGTTAATCCTGCATGGTTATTTAAATAACTTTTGGCTACTCGTTCTGCCATTCTATAATTACTTTTTACTTAAACTTTCTCCACATCTTTTAAGCCTTTATCTTTTACTTTTAACTTCATCTTTTATTTCTCTCCTCTCTATTCTCTATTTCCACTTAATTCTCTTTTTCTTCGTTTATTATTCTCTTATTCCCCTTATTTACGTCTTTTACAAATTAATAAACCCCAATTTAGACGGAAACTCACTTCACACATCAACACATCATCTCCATCTCCGCACAATTTGCTCTTGTCAGTGCAGTGTATCCACCCAAAATACTACCGCTTTAAAAACCACACACAGCTCAATTTGTGAGATAACACTCACCCTGAGAGTGGTTATTCGCTGGAGCAAGCAGCATCGGCAGATGAGGCCCAGCAGATCCTAGTTCGTGACGCCACTTTGTAGTTCCTTGATGAATTTGATGTATTGATGAAGAAGAAGTGTACCCGTAGTAATTATCTTATACAATGGGGCTGTATTGGAATGTCACAATTGTTCTGGTACCTCTCTGTTGTACAGGAAGAGTAGACACGTCGAAGAAAATGCAACAGTGATCTGAAATAGCAACATCCATGACATAGGGTACAGTGATATTTAGTCCTTTTGATATGACCAAGTCCAGAGTATGCCCCTTAGTGTTGGTGGGTCCAGAAACATGCTGAGTGAGGTCAAATTTCTCCAATAGGCTAATGAATGGTTGAGCATCTGGGTCTATTTGATTGTCAACAGGAATATTAAAACCACCTGAGATTATTACACGATCATAATCAGTGGAGACCTTGGACAGTAGCTCAGAGAATTAATCAAGAAAGCAACATTTCGATTTTGGTGACCGATAAACAGCGATGATTAAAATCGGGGTACTGCAGTTCATAGATATAGCAAGGTGTTCAAATGACATGAATTGTCCGAGGAGAATTTCCTTGCAAGTATAGATATCAGAGAAGAAGACAGCAGCTATTCAACTGCCTCTCTTATCAGCTCTAGTTGTCTGAATGAAATTGAAATGAGGAGGTGCTGTCTCAATGAGGGTGACTGTGCCATTTCTATCCTGCCAGGTCTCAGTCAGGGGAGAGAAATCCAAGTTATGGGTACTTATAAGCTCATTAACTAAAAATGACTTGTTAGTTAGTGACCTGATGTTTAATAGAGACATTTTTATTGTTCTGGGTGCATGGCTTAGTGGGGTACTTAGAGTTTGAGTCTGAACTGAGAGTAAATTGTTTAGATTCCTGTATGTTACTGGGAAGTTAGGTAATTTCGGTCTATTGTTAATAGCTACAGGAATTTGTAAAGCAGAGTGACAGTCGTCAATGTCAGAGTGGATCGGACTCACCAAACATCAGCAGCGAACAGAGGATTTCAGCGTAAGTTCCATGTTCAAGGTGATGAGGCGTGATCCGTGAAAGTTTGGATGAACTCCATCATGTCTGAAGACGTTTGGATGGTTTAAGAAGGTGCAGAAGTTGTCCACAAACGGTACGTTGAGGGAGCAGCAGAATCGCTTGAACCATGTGTGTAGCTGAAGGACATGCGTGAATTTTATGTCTCCAAAGCTGGGACACGGCAGCAGGCCGGATACGATGAACCGGCGGTCCGACTGTAGAAGACTGTCAATAAGCTTCAAAATGCCTTCTTTAAGTGTCTTTGATTGTTTGTTCCTGAGATCGTTGGTTCCCATGTGGATCAGAACAGTGGAGGCAGACGGGTTTTGATCCAGCAGCTGTGGGATTCTGGAGTCTATATCCCGGACGAGAGCACCCGGGTAGCAGATGCATCCTTTATCATTTTGAGTAAGCAGTTAGTAAAGGAAGGGATTTTCTAACAGTATGAGGCAGGAGCTACAGTAGATGGGACAAGGGTTGCAGAACAAACAAAGTTTAACTTTGCAGCTCTTCGTTTTATGAATGGTGTAAGGATGACAAGACAGACACCTGACTGTGATGGGAGTGAAACAAGCAACTTTGTAATTGCTTGCTTATGAGGACTAGATGTCCAATGCGCTCTCTCCATTAAGCTACAGAGACAGAGAACATTTTTGAGTGCGTTCGACAGGAATAATAAAGAGACACTGTAGGATTGAAAGCCATGACGCCCTCATAAATGTTTTATCACCAGCTACTGTAGTGGAAAAAACTGCATCTAACAATTAAACTGAAGAAGAGAAGTTCGAGAGAGTCGAGGTCTGAAGATATAAGACTTTATTATCACTTGCAAGAAGTGACAACAGAATCTGAGTTGGTTTGGCAAAGAACTGCCGAGCCGCTCATGGACTCCTCCTTTTAACCTCTTTCTGTTGGTAGAGAAAGTACATCTGTTTACTCAATTAGGATCCCTTCCTTCCTCCTATACGGTCAATAGTGAAAAGAAGCCATTTGTCTGCATTCTTTGACATCAGTTACAACAACAAACCTCCCGACACTAGTCCAGGCCACATTTTATGATGGGATGGTTGCATTCACACACCTTCCCATGTCACATGGCCCACAGTCAACAAAGCACTTATTCATGTCTTTGCTGACCCCTGTCTCACACACACTTACTTCATTCATATAGCATATGGGCAAGATAACGAATGCTCTTTCTTATTTAATGGTAGAATATAATGAACATATTTATTTTAAATGTACTAGTAAATTTCTCCCATATATCCCCCCTTTGGGACTTATTAAGTCCCAATGTCAATTACCATTATCTTTAATAACCCAAATTTAACTGCTAGATAAACGAACAGTATTCACATTTGATTACCTGGAAAAAACGTCTTGCTTTCTTATCATCACAGGAATTTCAACCTGTTTCAGGGTTTTCAACCTGAACCTTCTACTTAAGCAAGTTAAAAAAGGTTACCAAATGTGCGATACCCTATAAGTGTTTCAATCCTCTGAGTTGGTACCCATAATGAAATATATAATCGAATATAAATACATGCAATACAAAAATTAAAAGTTAACATAAAAACCTTTAGCATACCTATATCAAATTGCATATTATTGCAAAACATCTTAACATGAGTACAAGTTAACTTAGTAAATCACTTAGCATAGTGAGTTCAGTTATAAATGTCATGTAAGCGGCAGCCTGTTATTTAAGTAGAGTCTTGCATGTGTTATTTCCTCTATAAATCGTGAAAAACATCTAAATCATTATCTCTCCACAACCCATAACCTAGATAAACATCATATAAGTACTTCAACAAATGCATAACACAAAATTAAACAAACTTTCAGCATGCATTGAAAGTCATCCTTACAGGAAGTATGTATCACAGAATAAGAAATAAAACTTAAATTCTTTCAACATGCATTGTCGTGGATGATCAGGTGATCTTCATGTATTGGTGTGCTGTATGTTTGTGGGGGGTTTTGGGCATTATTGTAGTCGTTGCTTCAGCTTTCATCAGCCTCTTCATGTCCGGTTATTTGATGAGTTCAGTGTTCATCCTGCTTAACAAGGGTGTGACCCACATGGAGAGGTTACTAGCACAATCACATGTGAGCCTCCTCAAGGCCAGGTCAAACCTTGAATTTCTCCCCTTCCATGTCGTCATCATCCCCATATTCACTCTGGCTTTTATTCCCAACATATTCCCATTCTAATCCTTTCTCCTCACCTATGCCTTTGGACATAAGGAACATTTGCTTGTTTAGCCTAGATTCTATCATGGACCTTAGTATTGGAATACAACAACAAAAAATCAGTCCCATCATTGTGAATACAATCAAAAGAACTAATCCTATTTGAGCCAATATTGTTCCCCATTTTCCCATACGCAGTTCTAGCCATGACATCCAATCATTCCCATGTCCCGCATTATCTTTAACCTCCTGTCTTAGCTTTTTAAATTTATTCATGGCAAGTGTGAATGTTCCTTCCGTCTGAAAAATGGATACGGCATCATCTGTTGTTATCACACTACCCTTTACGGTGACGCTTGTTATATTAGTATTATTATTAATTATGTCCGAATCCATAGTTAATATTTTATTTGCCTTGGTCATATCATTATTCTCTTGTATTATACAAGAGGCATTTCGTCTTAATAAGGAAAATATTTTTGTATCTTCACGTATATTTGGAATCTGCAGTTTCGTAATTTCTAATCTGTAGTGGTTTATCTCATAGTTCCATTGATTTGTAGGTTCGACTGTAAAACACCAGTATGCATGAGTCTTTGAAATACTTATTTTGCATTGTTCTTGTCCCCAGATAATTGGTTTGAAATTCTTGAGAATCATTACCGCACATTGACGTTCTCCATCTGCCATAATACTTAAGATAATTTGTTCATTGTCAAATTTTACTTCTTGTGGGGGTGTTTCAATATGTAAGGCTTCTCTCTCTGACCTCTTTTTCCTTACACTATTTACTTTTCCTGAATACCTCGGGGCTAGCCTTTCCTGCAACACTGTCATGTTTTCTCTGTTGTTACCATCTGATTCCTGGTTGTTCCAGGTCTGCTCTGTTAGTGTGATTTCATCCTTCCTCTGAATCCGTCCTTGGGCCACTGGGGTCTGCCCAAAGCCGTAGAGGATCAGGAACAGCTTCATCAGCTTCAACATCATCATCATCCTGGCTGGGCTAGGTCTGGTCTTGGGGTGGTGGGTCAGTATCGGGTGCGTCAGCATCCGACTCCTCCCCACTCTCTTCCCTCGTCCTGGGTTGCGCAGCTTTCGTGCAGTGGTTGAGGTGGTACCAGGTGGAACTCCCTTCCACCTGGATGGCAGTTGGGGTTGCATTGGTGACTTTGTATGGTCCTTCTCTCCTGGGCTCGTTCCACTTTCTCCGGAACACCCTTAGGTACACCTGGTCGCCTGGTTCCACCCCCCTTGGTGGGTCGTCTTCTGGTTCTGGTACTCGGTTCTTCTCCTGTTGGAATATATGCTTATGTATGCCAGTTAGTTGCTTGATATATTCTCTTATTTCTAATTGCAATTGTTCCAGTGGAGGACCCTTATGGGGTCCTCTGAGGTTAGGTGCAGGCATGGGTCGACCCGGAGCATTTCGTGCGGAGTTAAATGTGTCATTCTGTTAGTTTGCATGCGATAACTCATTAGTGCTAATGGGAGTGCATCTACCCAGTTCAATTTAGCACTTGCACAAATTTTGTTAATTTTTGTCTTGATTGTTCCATTCACTCTTTCCACCATTCCTTGTGATTGAGGGTGATACACACAACCCAATCTTTGTTTGACATGTAATTGCTGTATTACTTGTTTAACAGTTTTTTGGATAAACGCAGAGCCGTTGTCTGAGCTTATTTCTGTTGGAATTCCAAACCTTGGCATGACCTCTCTGGTCAAAAATTTGATTACTGTAACCGCACTCTGATCTTTTGATGGGACTGCCTCCACCCATCTGCTAAATCTGTCAATGACTACAAGCATGTATCTTTTCCCATTTACTTTTTTGATCATGTCCACATAGTCTAAGACTAGATGTCTGAATGGTCCCTCTGGTGTTGGAATGTGTCCCAATGGGGTGGTGATTGTTTTTCTTACATTATTTTTCGCACATACTTCACATTCATTGAGCTGATTTTCAACCATTGTTTGCAAGTATGGTGACCAAAAACCTTGTTTTCTGATTCTCCTTACTACTTCCCCCCTTGCGCAATGGTCAAAACCATGCGCATTAGTGATAAGCAATCCTAACAACGCGGTCGGTGCCACTAACATCCCATCATGAGTTCTCCATAACCCAGTCGGAGTGCGCACCGCACCCCTCTTCAGCCACATGTTTTGCTCATAGACACCAGCCTTCTCTTGCATGCGGACAACATCATCTTCAGTAGGTGACGCCACAGGCATAGTCAACACTGCCTGAATCAGAACACAACTGTTAGAGGCTCTCTTGGCCGCCTCATCTGCAGCACTGTTACCTTTTGTGATATAGTCATTTCCTTTCTTGTGTGCCTGACATTTGATTATCGCCACTTGCTTAGGTAGCAACAATGCCAACATCAGTTCCACAATCTGATCACAATGCATTATGGGGGACCCATCAGTCTTCTTAAAACCCCTCATTTTCCATACTGCTCCGAACAGATGACACACCATGTGCATATGCAGAATCAGTATATATGTTCACAATTTTACCTGCCCCTTCCCGGCAGGCAGCTGTAAGAGCTTTCAATTCAGCCACCTGTGCTGAACATGGTTGTTTACAATAAGAACTTTGAATGACAGCAAAAGTTCTATCCGGGTTTTGTCGTACTACTGCAAATCCTGCATGGTTACCCAAATGATCTCTGTAGCACGAACCATCTACAAACAACTCCTCCTCAGCCCCAATTAGTGGTGTTGACAACAAATCAGGCCTTAACTTGGTAAACGTCAGAGAATCAGTCACACAGTCGTGTGACGTCCCTTCAAAATCATGCAGAATTTTTTCTGCTGGGTTCACCGTTGAACACCTTCTGATGGTAACATCGGGGAACGTAAGCAAGGTCAAATATTCCAACAACCTCGCGTTTGTCAACACAAATTTCCCCTGTTCAATCAGTTCAGTAACTTTATGATGTGTAAAAATAGTTACCGGATATCCCATCGTGATGGACGAAGCTTTGTCATAAGCATACTGTACCGCAGCTAATCCCTGATAACAGGGTGGGTAGCCTTGTGCTACTGTATCCAATTTTGAGCTATAATATGCTATGGGTTGATTTCGCCTCCCACTGCAGGATTCTTGCATTAGTATTGCTGATGCGTACCCCTGACTCCTATTTGCTACATACAATAGGAATGGTTTTGTATAGTCTGGAGTTGCCAATACACTTGCTCCCTGAAGTTCTCATTTGATGCTTTCAAACGCTGCCAATGCATCTGCATCCCACATAAGTTTAGCTTGAAGGTTAGTTGTTCCTACGTTCTTCATTATTGCTCTTAATGGTGCAGTTTTAAGGGCATAGTCCTCTATCCAATCTGAACTAAACCCTGTCATCCCCAGAAATGTCATCATTTGTCGTACCGTGTCTGGTTTAGGTGCTTTGCTAATCCCCTCGAGCTGATTGGGTGCTATTTGGGGGCTTTAGTTTGGTGTGCTATCAGCCTCCCCAAGTATTCAACATCTGTCTGGCAGTATTGTAATTTTTTCCTGGACACCTTGTGCCCCCCTATTGCCAATCGTGTTAATACAGCCATGGAGTCCTCATGACACTGTTCCAATGTAGGAGAACAGATCAGGAGATCGTCCACATACTGTATCAGTGTACCATGTAGTACCAGTTCGTTCAAATCACTTTTCAACACCTGATTAAACAAATGTGGAGAATGTTTAAACCCCTATGGCATTCTTGTATAAGTGTATTGTTTACCTTTATACGTAAATGCGAACAAATGTCTGCTTTCTTCTGCAAGAGGTACACTGAAAAATGCACCACATAAATCAATCACTGTGAAATACTTGGCATCAGGAGGAACGTTGGTCAGCATCGTGTGTGGATTTGGAACTTCAGCCTGCATGTCCTCAACAACATCATTGACAGCTCGCAAATCATGCACCAACCGCCATTTTTGTTTATCTGCTTTTAGCACAGGAAGCAAAGGAGTGTTACAGTTACTTTTTGTCTCTATTATAACACCTGCCTTTATTAGTCCTTCTATGGTGGGAGCAATGCCTGCCTCTGCCTCGGATTTCATCTGTCTCGGGGTCCCCCGTCCCAGGGTGTAACTAGTCTGTCCCTGCTGCTAAATATACCTTGAATATTCTCGCTGTCCCCTATACTGGTTCTGTGTGTTCCCACTATTCTGCGTATATACATTAACCACAGGTGGGGTGAGTGACCCTTGGCTCTGAGGCTGTCGTGCCGGGGGGGGGGTAGTGTCTGTTGAAGAGGTTGGATCTGTGGCGGGGCCTGTTGGACGTTTTGCATTGTTGCAACATCTGGTTTCACAACAACCGCCTGCTTTTTCTTTTCTTTCTTCGTGAGTTCTTCTAGCTGAAGCTGAGTCAGCTTTCTCTGCACCTCTTTGCTTTGTTCTTGAATCTTCTGTTATTTTTGTCGATATCTCTCCACTGCGTGGACCAGATGATCGCTGAACTCTTTATGGGGCATTGATGAGGTCAGTCCCACCACATCTCCTAGCTTGCTTTTGACCGGGCCAGGCAATGCTTCTATTATGGCATTTCTGAACAGCATCGAGATCAATCCATCATTTTCTGGATCTTTCTCCGTCTCCAATTGCCACCTCCTAACTTGGTTCTGCAGGAATGTTGCAGGGTTCTCTGTGTCGCCTATTGTGTGACCTCTCAGGATCCTGTGGTCAATACAGACTGGGTACTCGCATCTGAGTGCTGTCCAAGTTCTTTGTCTATAAGCGTCAAATGTGGTTCCATCAGAGGCCTCGTCCAACAGTTGGCTCAAACCCCCGTTTGTTAGTATGCTCTTCATCTTCTCTATCCCCAACACTCTGGCCAACAAAGCTTTCAGATCACCCACCGCCATTATATTCCCTATGGTGTTTTCCTCAAACATCCCTATCCACTTTGCAGCCCCTTTGTTAATATTAGGTAACTTTTTTACCAATCCTTCTAAATCTTGGGACCCCCATGGGATATATTGGGCTTGTTGTCCTTTTACCAGGATAGGATATATTCCTGAATAAGTCTTAGCTGCTCTTTTCTTCCTTTGTGATCTCCTAAGTTCCTCTTGAGAGTCGAACACTAGGGGAACTTGCGCTGATATACTGCTGCTGGGCTCGGCCCCCTCCCTTTCTTTCCCTGGTGTCCCACTGAAGCTCTCTCCCTCATGGCTGCGCTCCGCTGTCATCTCCATCTGGCTATCTTTTAACCTTCTTCCTCTATTAACCACCTCGTCTCCATCACTATCACTTCCGCTATCACTACTCCACTCGTTTGCTGTCCTTCTAAGGCCTTTATAACAGTCCATCTGTAAGGGTGGTCCTCTCCCTCTCTGTGTTCTACAAGCCTTATCCCTCTCTTTGTCCAGCTGAACCTCCCCTTTAACCTCTACCGTACCTGTTATCATTGGGTACTGTCCTGTGTTATATGGAGGTGGCTGAACCTTTTCAACTTCCTCAACTCCACTCAACATTTCCCTAGCTGTTCTTTCTCTCTGCCTCCACTTTGTACCTTCTTTTTGAAACATTGCTAATATTATCCTCTCTCTTTCTCTTTTCTCAATCGCTTTTTTCCCGGTTTTATTTATTTTGTGATTCTTCATCATCACCTCCATTTCTTCACACACCGTTGCATCAAATGTTCCTCCCTCTGGCCACTTTGTTCCCAATTTGGCAGTCCTCTTACCCCATTTGGCTGAGATTTTTATTATCTCCTCTTTATTTAAAGGGTTTTTTTTAGTCAGTATTTCCACGGCTGTAGGTGCCATGATACTAATGTATGTAACTATTAATTATCTAGTTTTACTTTATTATTATTCACTACAGTTTACGTTCACGCCTTTTTCTCTGTCTTCTCCAAGTGAATGTAAAGCTGCTCCACTCCCCTTTTTTTTCTTTTCTGACTTGCGGCTCCCCCGGAGCTCCTCGACCCCCACCTTTTCTCTTGTCTCCTCTCCTCCTTTCTAACCCCTGCTCTCTACAGGCTTCCCAAGCCACTCTGCTTGGCCCTATTATTAGAAATGTATTTTATATTAGTTGTTAATTACAATACCTTATCTTCACCTATATCTCTATCTATTACTTCTAGAACTCCTTCTCTAAGCTAATTAACTACAATAGACGAAGACAAACACAATTCTCTGACTATGCAGACCCTTTCTCTCTTGAAAGGCGGTTTCCCAGATTTACCAACACATAACAAAGCTCCTAACAAACACAAAACAACACAAAATAACTCTTTCGACCAACTGGGCCCTCTCGTCAGAGGGAGAACCCCAGATTTTTAAACTTCAAAACAAACTTAAAATAGATAATCACATGAGTGATAAGCCTCTGAGCACTGTCCCTATGCTTTTAATGGACTTTCTATATGATTACCCGCAGACAAAATTAAAGAGATCTATACAGGCCGTCTCTACCCTGCTTACCAAAAATAGATCTTATACAGGAAAAACAAACTTATAATAGATAATCACATGAGTGATAAGCCTCTGAGCACTGTCCCTATGCTTTTAATGGACTTTCTATATGATTACCCGCAGACAAAATTTAAGATAGATCTATACAGGCCGTCTCTACCCTGCTTACCAAAAATAGATCTTATACAGGACGTCACTAACCTGCTTACCAGAAATAAAAGAGATCTATACAGGCCGTCTCTACCCTGCTTACCAAAAATAGATCTTATACAGGACGTCACTAACCTGCTTACCAAAATTAAAGAGAGATCTATACAGGCCGTCTCTACCCTGCTTACCAAAAATAGATCTTATACAGGAAAAACAAAACTTATAATAGATAATCACATGAGTGATAAGCCTCTGAGCACTGTCCCTATGCTTTTAATGGACTTTCTATATGATTACCCGCAGACAAAATTAAAGATAGATCTATACAGGCCGTCTCTACCCTGCTTACCAAAAATAGATCTTATACAGGACGTCACTAACCTGCTTACCAGAAATAAAAGAGATCTATACAGGCCGTCTCTACCCTGCTTACCAAAAATAGATCTTATACAGGACGTCACTAACCTGCTTACCAGAAATAAAAGAGATCTATACAGGCCGTCTCTACCCTGCTTACCAAAAATAGATCTTATAGAGGACGTCACTAACCTGCTTACCAGAAATAAAAGAGATCTATACAGGCCGTCTCTACCCTGCTTACCAAAAATAGATCTTATACAGGACGTCACTAACCTGCTTACCAGAAATAAAAGAGATCTATACAGGCCGTCTCTACCCTGCTTACCAAAAATAGATCTTATACAGGACGTCACTAACCTGCTTACCAGAAATAAAAGAGATCTATACAGGCCGTCTCTACCCTGCTTACCAAAAATAGATCTTATACAGGACGTCACTAACCTGCTTACCAGAAATAAAAGAGATCTATACAGGCCGTCTCTACCCTGCTTACCAAAAATAGATCTTATACAGGACGTCACTAACCTGCTTACCAGAAATAAAAGAGATCTATACAGGCCGTCTCTACCCTGCTTACCAAAAATAGATCTTATACAGGACGTCACTAACCTGCTTACCAGAAATAAAAGAGATCTATACAGGCCGTCTCTACCCTGCTTACCAAAAATAGATCTTATACAGGACGTCACTAACCTGCTTACCAGAAATAAAAGAGATCTATACAGGCCGTCTCTACCCTGCTTACCAAAAATAGATCTTATACAGGACGTCACTAACCTGCTTACCAGAAATAAAAGAGATCTATACAGGCCGTCTCTACCCTGCTTACCAAAAATAGATCTTATACAGGACGTCACTAACCTGCTTACCAGAAATAAAAGAGATCTATACAGGCCGTCTCTACCCTGCTTACCAAAAATAGATCTTATACAGGACGTCACTAACCTGCTTACCAGAAATAAAAGAGATCTATACAGGACCGTTTCCACACTCTGCTACAATGTGTATAATTCACAGAGCGTTGTGTGTGCATGCATGCGTCAACTTCATTCCAAGCCACTCTCTTTCTCTCTCCTCCTTCTTTACATATATGCTTTTGGTTCTTTTTGGAGAGACACAAAACCTACCACCGGGCATGAGAATCGGGCAGACAATGATCACACAAATTTACTAAACTAATAGGTAAGAACAATGCTTACCTTTTCAAATTGGGTGGCCACCCGTTTTTGTGTGACCCTTGCCGGTCCCCGACCCACAGCCCAGCAGCCGGCGGGTCCCTGTTCTTCAATCCTGCCGACAACGCCAAATATGTAGTGGAAAAAACTGCATCTAACAATTAAACTGAAGAAGAGAAGTTCGAGAGAGTCGAGGTCTGAAGATATAAGACTTTATTATCACTTGCAAGAAGTGACAACAGAATCTGAGTTGGTTTGGCAAAGAACTGCCGAGCCGCTCATGGACTCCTCCTTTTAACCTCTTTCTGTTGGTAGAGAAAGTACATCTGTTTACTCAATTAGGATCCCTTCCTTCCTCCTATACGGTCAATAGTGCAAAAAAAGCCATTTGTCTGCATTCTTTGACATCAGTTACAACAACAAACCTCCCGACACTAGTCCAGGCCACATTTTATGAGGGGATGGTTGCATTCACACACCTTCCCATGTCACATGGCCCACAGTCAACAAAGCACTTATTCATGTCTTTGCTGACCCCTGTCTCACACACACTTACTTCATTCATATAGCATATGGGCAAGATAACGAATGCTCTTTCTTATTTAAATTTCTCCCATACTACGATGAGGATGGGACTCGAACCCACGCGTGCAGCGCACAATGGATTAGCAGTCCATCGCCTTAACCACTCGGCCACCTCATCCGAAAAGGCTTGGCACATCCTCAACAACAACCGTGGATACCATCCTTCATCATTTTGAGTAATTCCAGGGAAAGGCAATTTAAAGTACAGAGTTCTTTCTACACTCTGACTACCTTGCCAAGGACATACACACTACATGTTTTGGTCTTGTACCGACTCAACTGATTTATAATAAGGAACTGCTCCAGCCAGATTTCAGCCGATTTCAACACACATTGGAGGCAAATTGACAAGATTAACGTCAGGGCAATAATGTAAGACATGACAATCCAAGAAACCCTCACATTTTTCTCAGCATGGGCATTGGTGTTATAGTGGTGAGCATAGCTGCCTTCCAAGCAGTTGACCTGGTTTGATTCCCAGCCTATGCGATTTGTGTCTGGTTGTTTATCAAACACTGGCTTTGCAGTGAATTTTATATATTTGGAGGCAAATAAACAAGATAAACATCAGCGTAATAATGTACTTAATGTATTAGAATTAAAAGTCATGTTATATTCAGTTCCCTGATGTACAATGGGAGCCACTTAAAGAGGCCGTCCAACTCAACTCTACATAATAGCTCAAATAAAGGCATAGTAGTGATTAAAATAAAACAGTATTTAAAAAAATCAAAAATGCAAAGGAGTAGTATAAATCATATTAAAGTATTTACCTAAAAGAAAAACTAGTAAAATAAAGACACTAATAAGTGATATTACATCTTTAATATCCGTGGGCCACAATAATATAGTGTCATACTGAATGGTAAGGTAGAGACATTGTTGTCAGACAAACACTGCAATTTACTACTAAGAGAGAGGTAAGTCACAGTTTTCCCTTGTTTAAAAGTGGCCAAGTGTGTAGATTTATTGGTTCTAGTCAATGGCCTTTTGATTTCAATATCAAGGTCTTTGAACTTTCTATTTTTAGGAGTTATTGGGATCAAAATAATTGTGAAATATTGCAATAGATTTCTGCATTTGCAGTGCTCTCTGAGAAACGCCTCATCCCCCCTCAACCACCCCACATTCAATAGATTAAATTTAAAATTTTCAAAAAGCAACAATAAAACAATAACACAATATCACAACATTGATATTAAAATCGACTCTCTATCTCTTGTTCCTACCAAGGCTGCAAGGAATCTTGGTGTCATTATTGATGACCAACTGACATTCTCGGACCATGTTGCCGCCGTCTCCCGGTCCTGCGGCTTCGCACTACTCAACATCCGAAAAGTCAGGCCGTACCTGACCCAATATGCCACTCAACTGCTGCTACAAACCTTGGTGGTGTCCCGTCTCGACTACTGCAACGCCCTCTTCACAGGCTTGCCGGCCTATGCGGGGAAGCCACTACAGATGATGCAGAATGCGGCGGCGCGACTGGTGTTCAACCAGCCAAAGAGGGCACATGTCACTCCGCTGCTCATCGAGCTCCACTGGTTACCTGTAGCCGCCCGCATCAAGTTCAAGTCTCTTATGCTGGCCTACAGAGTGATTGCTGGGAAGGCTCCCGCCTACTTAAATGCTCCTGTAAGAGCACATGTTGCCCCCCGGATGCTGCGCTCGTCAAATTAGCGTCGCCTGGCTCTGCCGGCCATACAGCCACGGCAATCCAGGCTATTCTCATTTGTAGTTCCACGTTGGTAGAACGAGCTGCCAAAAATGACCAGAGCAGGGACCTCCCTCTCTGTCTTTAAGAAGCACTTGAAGACCCAGCTCTTCAGTGAGTACCTCCTGTCCTAACCTACAATTACTTAGCACTACCTAGCAGTATTTATTGTTACACTAATGTTGTTGTTACACTAATCTCTGTCGCAATGTAGCTTGAATGTTATTCTCCCTTGTAAGTCGCTTTGGATAAAAGCGTCTGCTAAATGACTAAATGTAAATGTAATGTATAACATATGAACAATCAATAAATAAAAGTCAATAGAATAAAATATACACCAGCAATATGTACAAAAGATAACTAGGCTTCATAGTGTATGGATTCTGCTGAACACTCAAGATTGTTTCACTGTTAACACAGTTTTAAGTTCATGGTTTATATTAAAAAAAAATAATAATTATCCTTTTTTGGAGCTGCAACAATTAGTCAACAGATTAGTTGCCAACTATTTCATGAATCGCCACCTTTTTTTGATAATGATTAATCGCTTTGAGTCATTATTTAAGATGACCTATATGACAGTAAACTGAATAACCTATATAGGTTCCTCCACTACAGAGAGCCCATTGGATTGGGAGGATCGGAATTTTCACCTCTCCGTGAAATAGGGTTGATTGCTCCATTGGAATGTCAAATTTTTTGTCAATGGGTTTGTGTTTGCATATGTTTGTGTTAGGTGTGGTGGCTTCCAGACCTTGGGAGGACACAACGATTAAGTGCAAACAAAAATGTAGCCCAAGGCTTTATCTGTGGCCCACTTCGGTAGTCAATGAAAAGTGGTTATAATGTGTTAGAATATAAAAGTGGAAATAATTATTGATGTATGTGTATAAAAATATATCATCATCTGGGAATCATCGTAGACCTCACGACACGATACCATCCCGATATGAAGAGTTTTGCGATAGATTTTGTATTGGGATTCAATTTGTTGCGATATATCCCAATAATTTTAAATAAAATAAAGTTGGATAGAAAATATTTAATTTAAGGTGTGAGGTGCGGCTCCCGGTCAGTCTGAAAGGCTCTCAGAAATAAATGCATTAACTTTACTAATTGGACCAGCTCCAGACTTATCGATCAGATGAATCACATCCTATCTGATCAATTCTTTTATCCATCAATCACATTGTGATTGATGGTAAATAGGTACATGAAAAAGGGAATAAAAAGGGAGAAAAAGTAAATACCAATTGACACAAAGGAAATCTCCAGGTTAAAAAGCAATTATTACATAAATTAATAACGAAATAAATAAATAAATTTAAAAAAAAATTTAAGTCGCCTTGGTAACAGTAATAGTAATAAAAGTAATAGTAAAACACTACAGAAGGATCAACAAGTTAGGGATTCGAAGGAATGTTACAAATGTATGTGTCAGGGTTCGCCCGGGTCCTACCAGCATCAGCCACTAGATGCCGCCAGTACTGCCTTTTCAAGGTTGCTCTGCTTCACCTATTTCTGTTCCTGATTACCCTGCCTCATTAGATGATATGTTTCACCTGTGTCTCGTTTGGTCGTCCCTATTTAGACCCTGTCGTTTGTGTCCTCGGGCGCTCAGTCTTGAGTTTGCCTAACCTCATGACAACACTCTTGTTCCAAGCTCCCGAGACTTCTTATTTGTTTTTGCCCAGTTTTTGTACTTGTTTTGAGTAAACCTCTATTTTTGCCACCTCGCCTCTGCCTTGTTCTCTGCACCTGGGTTCACTCAGCACACCTCCTAACAGCAAGACTGAGCCACAACATGGACCCAGCAGAGAGCCAGCCTCCAGAGGTGGAGAGCCTGCAGGTGGCCTTGACGAACCAAGGGGCTGCGATTGGCCGACACGAGCGGCTTCTCCAACAAGTCCTGGACAACCTGCAGTCGCTCGCCCAGGCCGTCCAGCAGAGCCAGGTACAGGCTCCACCTATGGCCCCTGCGCCAGCGCTGCCTCCCATGGACCCGCGTCCTCCAGAGCACCGCGAACCACGACTGCCGGCGCCAGAGAGGTACGACGGTAACCCAGGGGGCTGTCGTGGCTTTCTGACACATTGCTCCCTGGCTTTCGAGCTCCAGCCATCACAGTTCCCCACCCAGCGCTCACAGGTAGCATACGTGGTCACGCTACTCACCGGCAAAGCACTCTCCTGGGCCACAGCCATCTGGAATCGGCAAACCCCGGCCTGCTCCAGCTACCAGGCTTTTGCCGGAGAGATGCGCCGAGTGTTCGACCACTCAGTCAGTGGGAGGGAGGCGTCGACACGGCTACTCCGGCTCCGCCAGGGGGGACAGAGCGTGGCGGACTACGCCATCGCATTCCGCACCCTCGCCGTGGCGTCTGGATGGAACAGCGAGGCACTCATCGCGGCCTTCCAGGAGGGCCTCAATGAGGGGGTCAAGGACGAGCTGGCATCCCGGGAGGCGCAGGAGGACCTGGACACGCTCATCGATGCAGCGATTCGGGTGGACAACCGCCTCCGGGAGAGACAAAGGGAACGCGATTTTCCCGCTTCACCAACACCAGCGCGCAGAGCGGCTCTGGGGACGAGGCCTCCCGAGCAGCTCCTGGCTATCCCGAGCTCGCCTCCAGCATCAAGGGAGGAGCCGATGCAAGTAGGCAGCACACGAATCTCTCGGTCCGAACGTGACCGGCGGATGAGAGAGCGCTGCTGCTTGTACTGTGGGATCCCGGGGCATTTCCGTTCTTCCTGCCCTGAGCTCTCGGGAAAAGCCAACTCTCGTCCAGGGTAGGGAGAACTGCGACGAGGCCAACCCGAGCTCGAGGCGACCAGGGTCCTGCTGGCTGCCTCCCTCGCCTGGGGAGATCAACATCACTCCCTCCAAGCTATGGTGGATTCCGGCGCTGCAGGAAGCTTACTGGATGTAGGGCTAGCAAAAGCCCTAAAGCTCCCTCTGGCACCTCTAGAGCATCCTCTCACGGTGACAGCCCTGGATGGAAGACCACTGGGTTCCGGTAGCGTGTGCCATCTCACCGCCCCACTTTGGCTGTCACTGGAGGGAAAACATTCAGAGGTAATCCAGCTCCACCTCATCCACTCTCCTGAGTTTCCACTGGTCCTGGGCTACCCATGGCTAGCCCGTCACAACCCACATCTGGACTGGGCCTCCGGGCGTCTCACCGAATGGGGCCCTGCCTGCCACACCACCTGTCTTCGTTCTAGTCCGTCTTCTCACCCTCTCGAGTCTCCAGTCCGTGTCCAAGCTCGGGCCCCTTCCCAAGCCCCTGCCCTCTCCGGAGTTCCTGTCCGTGTCCTGGCTCCAGGTCCCATCCATCCCGAGTTTTCACGAGTGCCCCACGAGTATGCCGATCTGAGGGAGGTCTTCAGCAAGAGACGGGCCACCACGCTTCCTCCCCATCGGTCCTATGACTGCGCCATGGACCTTCTGCCTGGCACCTGCCCTCCTCGAGGACGTCTCTTCTCTCTCTCTGCCCCTGAGACTACAGCCATGGAGGAGTACATCCGGGGGGCGCTCACCTCAGGGTTCATCCGCCCTTCTACCTCCCCGGCGGGCGCAGGGTTTTTCTTCGTGGGTAAGAAGGATGGCGGCCTGCGTCCCTGCATTGATTACCGTGGTCTGAACAAGATCACGGTCAAGAATCGCTACCCCCTTCCTCTCATGTCCACATCTTTCGAGCAACTGCAAGGCGCCACCATCTTCACCAAACTCGATCTTCGAAACGCATACAATCTCGTCCGCGTCCGCGAGGGGGATGAGTGGAAGACCGCCTTCAACACACCTACCGGCCATTATGAATACCTGGTCATGCCTTTTGGATTGGCCAATGCTCCCGCTGTCTTCCAGGCCTTTGTAAACGACGTCCTCCGTGAGTTTCTCAACCGCTCCGTGTTCGTCTACATCGATGACATCCTCATCTTCTCCAGGACCCTTCCCGAACACATACAGCATGTGAGACAGGTCCTTCACCGCCTGCTCGCCAATGGCCTCTATGTGAAGCTGGAGAAGAGTGAGTTCCACGCCACCACCGTTCAGTTCCTGGGGTTCTTCATCACCGAGGGTCACGTCCAGATGGATCCTGCCAAGACCGAGGCCGTCCGGGACTGGCCACCACCCACCTCGGTCAAACAGGTGCAGCGCTTCCTCGGGTTTGCCAATTTTTACAGGCGATTCATTCGGTGTTTTAGCACGGTGGCAGCTCCCCTCACCGCCCTCACTAGGACATCCACAGCCCGCTTCGCCTGGACTGCGGAGGCTGAGGGGGCGTTCAGGGCTCTCAAGATGCGGTTCACCGCTGCCCCTGTCCTGGCCACACCAGAGCCTACCCTACCCTTCGTGGTGGAGGTGGATGCTTCCGATGTGGGAGTGGGGGCCGTTTTGTCCCAAAGGACTCACGACAGGAAGCTCCATCCATTTGCTTTCTTCTCCCGTCGCCTCACCCCAGCGGAACGGAACTATGACATAGGGAACCGGGAGCTACTGGCAGTCAAACTGGCGTTGGAGGAGTGGCGGCACTGGCTGGAGGGGGCCCAACACCCATTTGTCGTCTGGACCGACCACAAGAACCTGACATACATTCAGGAGGCCAAACGCCTCAACTCCCGTCAAGCCCGATGGGCCTTGTTCTTCAATCGGTTCAACTTCATCCTGTCGTATCGTCCCGGGTCCAAGAACCTCAAGCCCGACGCTCTCTCCAGACAGTTTGACCCTCCTGAGCTGGTTGAACTCCCCGAGCCCATTCTCCAGAGCTCCTGCATCTTGGCTCCGGTCCGCTGGGGAATCGAGACGCAGGTCCGGCAGGCCCAAAGGAGGGAGGCGGATCCCGGCAACGGGCCCCCGGGTCACCTGTTTATCCCGAAGGCTGTCCGATCACAAGTCCTGCAATGGGGGCATTCATCCCGCCTCACTGGCCACCCGGGGATCTCCAGGACCCTCGAGTTCCTCCGCAGGCGTTTCTGGTGGCCTACCATGGAGCAGGACGTCCGGTCCTTCGTCGCTGCCTGCACCATCTGCACCTAGAACAAGAACCCCCGGTCACGTCCCATGGGGCTGCTGCATCCCCTTCCCATCCCATCCCCAGTCGGCCCTGGTCACACCTCTCAGTGGACTTCATCACCGGCCTTCCACCGTCTCGGGGCCACACTGTCATCTTTGTCGTTGTAGACCGGTTCTCCAAGGCTTGCCGTTTTATTCCTCTGCCCAAGCTCCCCTCAGCACTGGAGACTGCTGAGCTCATGGTGCAGCACGTTTTCAGGGTGTTCGGCCTGCCCCTGGACGTGGTGTCAGACCGCGGTCCGCAGTTTGCATCCCGGTTCTGGAAAGCATTCCACCAGCTCCTCGGCGCCTCCGTCAGCCTGTCCTCCGGTTTCCACCCGCAATCCAATGGCCAGACGGAGCGGGTCAACCAGGACCTGGAGACAACACTGAGGTGCCTCGTGTCCTCCAACCCTGCCTCCTGGAGCGACCATCTAGTGTGGGCGGAATACGCTCACAACACTCTGCGCTGCTCTTCCACTGGCATGTCCCCGTTTGAGTGCCAGTTTGGGTACGTACCTCCTCTGTTTCAGGAGCAGGAGGCGGAGGTGGAGGTGCCGTCAGCCCAGCGGTTCGTCCAGCGGTGCCGACGGACCTGGCAGAGGGCTCGTCAGGTCCTGCTGAGGACAGCTCCGTCTGGGCCAGAGGGTCTGGCTGTCCACCAGGGACCTTCCATTACGGGTGGAATCACGCAAGCTCGCGCCACGGTATGTTGGGCCCTTCAAGATCGTGCGGCGGGTCAATCCTGCCGCATACCGTCTTCTGCTCCCCAGGTCCATGAGGATAAACCCCACCTTCCACGTGTCGCGGCTCCGACCGGTGGTCACCAGCACCTTGGCGCCCACCACGAGGCCTCCTCCGGCGCCTCGCATCATCGACGGTCAGCCCGCCTACACGGTCCGCCGGCTCCTGGACTCCCGCCGGGTCCGTGGGGCCCTGCAATACCTGGTGGACTGGGAGGGTTACGGGCCGGAGGAGCGCTCCTGTGTTCCGGCCCGGGATATCCTGGACCCCTCTCTGATCCAGGATTTCCGCCGTCGCCACCCGTCGGGAGCCGTTCCTAGACGGGGGGGTCCTGTCAGGGTTCGCCCGGGTCCTACCAGCATCAGCCACTAGATGCCGCCAGTACTGCCTTTTCAAGGTTGCTCTGCTTCACCTATTTCTGTTCCTGATTACCCTGCCTCATTAGATGATATGTTTCACCTGTGTCTCGTTTGGTCGTCCCTATTTAGACCCTGTCGTTTGTGTCCTCGGGCGCTCAGTCTTGAGTTTGTCTAACCTCATGACAACACTCTTGTTCCAAGCTCCCGAGACTTCTTATTTGTTTTTGCCCAGTTTTTGTACTTGTTTTGAGTAAACCTCTATTTTTGCCACCTCGCCTCTGCCTTGTTCTCTGCACCTGGGTTCACTCAGCACACCTCCTAACAGTATGAGTTTGGTAGAATGGGAAAGCTCAGGTTTTCCCACAGGAGGAAGCTTTAGTCTAAATCAGCTACAGCAGCTGAAAGTTAGATTACAAGATAAAGGAATGAAAAAGAGGAAGTACAAGGCCGATTGGTGGGCTTTTGGAGAGTGGGTAGAGGAAGCAAATAAAAGTGAAAAGAACAAAGATGAGAAGCAGGGAGAGGGAAAGGGCCGAGAGATGGAGATCAGGGAAAGAGACAGGGCAGGATACAGGATACCACAAGCCTACGCCGGAGGCCTGAAAGTTGTTTTCCACAACCACAGTTGACTGGTGAAACCTGGAAAAAAGGGGGCACTTCCCCTGACACCATATAAGACTCATCTACAGTCCACATTCATCAATCGACTGATGTTCCCACTCGGTGACATGTTGAAACGCTCGTTTGTCACCTGGAAGACGGCGACCCTCGGTGACACCATCCTCCATGCTCAACACGCCTATGAGACAAACCAAAGGGACAAAGAAGGCAAACAAGATCAAAAGGCCAGAGCCCACGAGGCGGAAGATTCCGTGGAAGCTGTCGCAATAGACCGAGGCCGAGGAAGTCCCAACATAGGCCGCAACACCTGCCATCGCTGCGGCCAGAAGGACACTGGACCAGCGACTGTTCCATGCTGCGACAGAAACGACCACAGGGCAACTGGGTCGGACAGGGGAATCTGGACAATATCCGAGTTGATGCCCGGAGGAGGGGACCCCAGGGAACGACCCAAGCCATGGCTCTGCACACCCTGATCAGATGACACATACACATACACACACAAATGTGAATATTGTGAATCGCACCCACACACACTCAATTACACCCGATAAAAGTAATGATGAAATACACACGTCCATGAATGAGAATGCCGTTGTCGAGTTCCCAACCATTGATTTACATATTTGAAGTCACAAATTAACCTTTCTCGTTAGTGTGCCTCACGCACACTAATATCCTCCACCAAAACACCCGTTAAACCTCCTTTGTCTGATAAAACATGTACCGCCATCGGCTGTAGCAAAATTTGAAAATAATGACACTACACTGCACTACTCATCTTTGGTGCAAAGGCTCAGAGACAGAAATTTGCAGCTCATCTCAGTTCTCTGTTTCTGGACAGCAAGAATGAAGTCAAAAATCTGGGTGTAATAATAGACGGCGATCAAAATTTTAAGAGCCATATCAATCACATCACGAAAAAAGAATAATTGTATAAAAAAAAACATTTGTAAATGAAGAGCCTTCCTGTCAAAAGCAGAATCTGATAAAATGTATCCATGCATTCATAACAGGGAGATTGTACTACTGTAATGGCCTATTCAACGGCCTCCCGAAACCAGCTGAGAAGAGGCTTCAGTTCATCCAAAATGCAGCTGCACACGTTCCCACTGGGACAAAAAATAAAAAGTGAACACATCTCACCTGTTCTTAGATCTCTACATTGGCTCCCCGTTAAAACTGGGATTGATTTTAAGATTCTGCTACTTGTATATAAAGCTATAAACGGCAAATAAAATTGCACCTCAGCAAATAAAATGAACGCTAATTATACGCAAAACAGCAAGAACTCTCAGGTCCACTGTCCACGGTCTTTTAACTATCCTCGTACCAACTCTACAGCAGGGGAGGCTGCCTTATCTATGCTCAAAGTGAATGGAACACCCTGCTGGAGGACCTGAGAGAGGCCCCCACATTCAACACTTTTAAAAGCAGGTTAAAAACTTTGCTGTTCACTACAGTCTATGACTGACATCTGCGTGTGCGTGTTCTCTATGTTGTGAGATTAGTGTGTGTGCTCCGTATGCTGTGAGATCTGTTTATTCTGCGCAGAGCCATTTAAAATATCTGTATTAGTGTTGACTGTCTGGGACGTGGTAAGACTTTGGTAGTTGTAGAATGTGTGTTTCCTCCTCATGTGCACTGTATTTTGTGTTGCAGCATTATTGCTGAATTAATGTTGTTTGAGTGCTGTTGGGATAAAGATGATGGAAATATTATTGTATTGTGAGGGAAATAGAATGACATGGAAAATGGATGAGAAATGGACTGTTAAAAGTCATGAACGGAGATAGGAGGAAGTGAGCGGAGAGGGCATTGGTCGGGAACATTTTTGGCTGGGAGAGCCGGAAAAGCCAAATATTTCGAAATGTATTTCCTTGTGAGCCATATGACATTTTATACAATTGAATGCAACTTAATGTGTGAATTTTTCAAGTAAGGCAAGTAAACACATCTCTGAGTACTTAAAAAACTGCTATACATAATCAATTTCTCTTTATTCTTCTTATTAATTGTTGCTATACTGTAGCTAACCAATAATAAATGAAATACTTTGAACGATTAATGCGACTCCTAGTGCTGCATGGTTTTGCTGATGGCCTTGTAGTCTTGTTCATACGTAGTGAGGTTAAGCTTCATGCTGCCTTGAGGCTTCCATCAGTTAAACGTGAGCGTAGGTTGGTCTTAATGTTCCTCAGATGCGAGAAAGACTGCTCACATGAGTATGTAGAGCCAAACATGGTCAATACAGCAATACTCACAAGCTGCATTGTGTGGTATGTGACAGGAAGTAGGTTCCAAGTTTTAAGAATCAGCTGGTCTTCTGGTTCAAGTTCAAGAGATTATTTGTCACATACATATTGAACTTTATTCCATTTCTGTACACTTGTGTTCAGCTGATTGGTCCGACTGGAGGCAGGGATTTTTCTTAATGTTTGTGTTAGGAGGTGTGCTGAGTGAACCCAGGTGCAGAGAACAAGGCAGAGGCGAGGTGGCAAAAATAGAGGTTTTACTCAAAACAAGTACAAAACTGGGCAAAAACAAATAAGAAGTCTCGGGAGCTTGGGACAAGAGCGTTGTCACGAGGTTAGACAAACTCAAGACTGAGCGCCCGAGGACACAAACGACAGGGTCTAAATAGGGACGACCAAACGAGACACAGGTGAAACATATCATCTAATGAGGCAGGGTAATCAGGAACAGAAATAGGTGAAGCAGAGCAACCTTGAAAAGGCAGTACTGGCGGCATCTAGTGGCTGATGCTGGTAGGACCCGGGCGAACCCTGACAGGACCCCCCCGTCTAGGAACGGCTCCCGACGTTCCTCCAGGGAGTGTCGGGTGGCGACGGCGGAAATCCTGGATCAGAGAGGGGTCCAGGATATCCCGGGCCGGAACCCAGGAGCGCTCCTCCGGCCCGTAACCCTCCCAGTCCACCAGGTATTGCAGGGCCCTGCGGGAGTCCAGGAGCCGGCGGACCGTGTAGGCGGGCTGACCGTCGATGATGCGAGGCGCCGGAGGAGGCCTCGTGGTGGGCGCCAAGGTGCTGGTGATCACCGGTCGGAGCCGCGACACGTGGAAGGTGGGGTTTATCCTCATCGACCTGGGGAGCAGAAGACGGTATGCGGCAGGATTGACCCGCCGCACGATCTTGAAGGGCCCAACATACCGTGGCGCGAGCTTGCGTGATTCCACCCGTAATGGAAGGTCCCTGGTGGACAGCCAGACCCTCTGGCCCGGACGGAGCATAGGCGCTGGTCTGCGCCGTCGGTTGGCCTGGATCTGCTGCTGCCGGGATGTCCTCAGCAGGGCCTGACGAGCCCTCTGCCAGGTCCGTCGGCACCGCTGGACGAACCGCTGGGCTGACGGCACTCCCACCTCCGCCTCCTGCTCCTGAAACAGAGGAGGTACGTACCCAAACTGGCACTCAAACGGGGACATGCCAGTGGAAGAGCAGCGCAGAGTGTTGTGAGCGTATTCCGCCCACACTAGATGGTCGCTCCAGGAGGCAGGGTTGGAGGACACGAGGCACCTCAGTGTTGTCTCCAGGTCCTGGTTGACCCGCTCAGTCTGGCCATTGGATTGCGGGTGGAAACCGGAGGACAGGCTGACGGAGGCGCCGAGGAGCTGGTGGAATGCTTTCCAGAACCGGGATGCAAACTGCGGACCGCGGTCTGACACCACGTCCAGGGGCAGGCCGAACACCCTGAAAACGTGCTGCACCATGAGCTCAGCAGTCTCCAGAGCTGAGGGGAGCTTGGGCAGAGGAATAAAACGGCAAGCCTTGGAGAACCGGTCTACAACGACAAAGATGACAGTGTGGCCCCGAGACGGTGGAAGGCCGGTGATGAAGTCCACTGAGAGGTGTGACCAGGGCCGACTGGGGATGGGAAGGGGATGCAGCAGCCCCATGGGACGTGACCGGGGGTTCTTGTTCTGGGTGCAGATGGTGCAGGCAGCGACGAAGGACCGGACGTCCTGCTCCATGGTAGGCCACCAGAAACGCCTGCGGAGGAACTCGAGGGTCCTGGAGATCCTCGGGTGGCCAGTGAGGCGGGATGAATGCCCCCATTGCAGGACTTGTGATCGGACAGCCTTCGGGACAAACAGGTGACCCGGGGGCCCGTTGCCGGGATCCGCCTCCCTCCTTTGGGCCTGCCGGACCTGCGTCTCGATTCCCCAGCGGACCGGAGCCAAGATGCAGGAGCTCTGGAGAATGGGCTCGGGGAGTTCAACCAGCTCAGGAGGGTCAAACTGTCTGGAGAGAGCATCGGGCTTGAGGTTCTTGGACCCGGGACGATACGACAGGATGAAGTTGAACCGATTGAAGAACAAGGCCCATCGGGCTTGACGGGAGTTGAGGCGTTTGGCCTCCTGAATGTATGTCCGGTTCTTGTGGTCGGTCAGACGACAAATGGGTGTTGGGCCCCCTCCAGCCAGTGCCGCCACTCCTCCAACGCCAGTTTGACTGCCAGTAGCTCCCGGTTCCCTATGTCATAGTTCCGTTCCGCTGGGGTGAGGCGACAGGAGAAGAAAGCACATGGATGGAGCTTCCTGTCGTGAGTCCTTTGGGACAAAACGGCCCCCACTCCCACATCGGAAGCATCCACCTCCACCACGAAGGGTAGGGTAGGCTCTGGTGTGGCCAGGACAGGGGCAGCGGTGAACCGCATCTTGAGAGCCCTGAACGCCCCCTCAGCCTCCGCAGTCCAGGCGAAGCGGGCTGTGGATGTCCTAGTGAGGGCGGTGAGGGGAGCTGCCACCGTGCTAAAACACCGAATGAATCGCCTGTAAAAATTGGCAAACCCGAGGAAGCGCTGCACCTGTTTGACCGAGGTGGGTGGTGGCCAGTCCCGGACGGCCTCGGTCTTGGCTAGATCCATCTGGACGTGACCCTCGGTGATGACGAACCCCAGGAACTGAACGGTGGTGGCGTGGAACTCACTCTTCTCCAGCTTCACATAGAGGCCATTGGCGAGCAGGCGGTGAAGGACCTGTCTCACATGCTGTATGTGTTCGGGAAGGGTCCTGGAGAAGATGAGGATGTCATCGATGTAGACGAACACGGAGCGATTGAGAAACTCACGGAGGACGTCGTTTACAAAGGCCTGGAAGACAGCGGGAGCATTGGCCAATCCAAAAGGCATGACCAGGTATTCATAATGGCCGGTAGGTGTGTTGAAGGCGGTCTTCCACTCATCCCCCTCGCGGACGCGGACGAGATTGTATGCGTTTCGAAGATCGAGTTTGGTGAAGATGGTGGCGCCTTGCAGTTGCTCGAAAGATGTGGACATGAGAGGAAGGGGGTAGCGATTTTTGACCGTGATCTTGTTCAGACCACGGTAATCAATGCAGGGACGCAGGCCGCCATCCTTCTTACCCACGAAGAAAAACCCTGCGCCCGCCGGGGAGGTAGAAGGGCGGATGAAACCTGAGGTGAGCGCCCCCCGGATATACTCCTCCATGGCTGTAGTCTCAGGGGCAGAGAGAGAGAGAAGAGACGTCCTCGAGGAGGGCAGGTGCCAGGCAGAAGGTCGATGGCGCAGTCATAGGACCGATGGGGAGGAAGCGTGGTGGCCCGTCTCTTGCTGAAGACCTCCCTCAGATCGGCATACTCGTGGGGCACTCGTGAAAACTCGGGATGGATGGGACCTTGAATACGGACTGGAGCCAGGACACGGACAGGAACTCCGGAGTGGGCAGGGGCTTGGGAAGGGGCCCGAGCTTGGACACGGACTGGAGACTCGAGAGGGTGAGAAGACGGACTAGAACGAAGACAGGTGGTGTGGCAGGCAGGGCCCCATTCGGTGAGACACCCGGAGGCCCAGTCCAGATGTGGGTTGTGACGGGCTAGCCATGGGTAGCCCAGGACCAGTGGAAACTCAGGGGAGTGGATGAGGTGGAGCTGGATTACCTCTGAATGTTTTCCCTCCAGTGACAGCCAAAGGGGGGCGGTCCGATGGCACACGCTACCGGACCCCAGTGGTCTTCCATCCAGGGCTGTCACCGTGAGAGGATGCTCTAGAGGTGCCAGAGGGAGCTTTAGGGCCTTTGCTAGCCCTACATCCAGGAAGCTTCCTGCAGCGCCGGAATCCACCATAGCTTGGAGGGAGTGATGTTGATCTCCCCAGGCGAGGGAGGCAGCCAGCAGGACCCTGGTCGCCTCGAGCTCGGGAGAGAAGGTTGGCCTCGTCGCAGTTCTCCCTACCCTGGACGAGAGTTGGCTTTTCCCGAGAGCTCAGGGCAGGAAGAACGGAAATGCCCCGGGATCCCACAGTACAAGCAGCAGCGCTCTCTCATCCGCCGGTCACGTTCGGACCGAGAGAGCCGTGTGCTGCCTACTTGCATCGGCTCCTCCCTTGATGCTGGAGGCGAGCTCGGGATAGCCAGGAGCTGCTCGGGAGGCCTCGTCCCCAGAGCCGCTCTGCGCGCTGGTGTTGGTGAAGCGGGGAAATCGCGTTCCCTTTGTCTCTCCCGGAGGCGGTTGTCCACCCGAATCGCTGCATCGATGAGCGTGTCCAGGTCCTCCTGCGCCTCCCGGGATGCCAGCTTGTCCTTGACCCCCTCATTGAGGCCCCCCTGGAAGGCCGCGATGAGTGCCTCGCTGTTCCATCCAGACGCCACGGCGAGGGTGCGGAATGCGATGGCGTAGTCCGCCACGCTCTGTCCCCCCTGGCGGAGCCGGAGTAGCCGTGTCGACGCCTCCCTCCCACTGACTGAGTGGTCGAACACTCGGCGCATCTCCCCGGCAAAAGCCTGGTAGCTGGAGCAGGCCGGGGTTTGCCGATTCCAGATGGCTGTGGCCCAGGAGAGTGCTTTGCCGGTGAGTAGCGTGACCACGTATGCCACCTGTGAGCGCTGGGTGGGGAACTGTGACGGCTGGAGCTCGAAAGCCAGGGAGCATTGTGTCAGAAAGCCACGACAGCCCCCTGGGTTACCGTCGTACCTCTCTGGCGCCGGCAGTCGTGGTTCGCGGTGCTCTGGAGGACGCGGGTCCATGGGAGGCAGCGCTGGCGCAGGGCCCATAGGTGGAGCCGGTGCCTGGCTCTGTTGGACGGCCTGGGCGAGCGACTGCAGGTTTTCCAGGACCTGTTGGAGAACCCGCTCGTGTCGGCCAATCGCAGCACCCTGGTGCGTCAAGGCCACCCGCAGGCTTTCCACCTCTGGAGGCTGGCTCTCTGCTGGGTCCATGTTGTGGCTCAGTCTTGCTGTTAGGAGGTGTGCTGAGTGAACCCAGGTGCAGAGAACAAGGCAGAGGCGAGGTGGCAAAAATAGAGGTTTTACTCAAAACAAGTACAAAACTGGGCAAAAACAAATAAGAAGTCTCGGGAGCTTGGGACAAGAGCGTTGTCATGAGGTTAGACAAACTCAAGACTGAGCGCCCGAGGACACAAACGACAGGGTCTAAATAGGGACGACCAAACGAGACACAGGTGAAACATATCATCTAATGAGGCAGGGTAATCAGGAACAGAAATAGGTGAAGCAGAGCAACCTTGAAAAGGCAGTACTGGCGGCATCTAGTGGCTGATGCTGGTAGGACCCGGGCGAACCCTGACAGTTTGTCTGTCTTAAAAACGGGATCGGCGCACAGGCTCGTAAGCAGCCCAGCACTGGCACGCCATTCCTCCTGCACCAAGAGGATCATTAATATCCACAATTATTATAATAATCCTCAGTGATATATATATTTGTGGCCTGCGTGCGGCATATTGAAATGAACAATAAAACTCTCGCCATGTCGGCGCACCACGGCCAGAAGGATTCCATCTCCCTCCCTAAACACTTACCTGTGGGCAGAGAGTCCTACAAGTGGCGCCTGACCACAGACCAGGGGCAGGGCGCCGAGTAAAAGGCACCCCGGAGCCTTTCTGTGGTCCGCAGCCGGTGCCTGACTACGCCCCTTTGTCCGCCACATTTTTATTTTGAATTTCATTTTCAAAATGAAATTTCTCTTACCTGTTATACTTTGAAAAGACACAGAATAATTACTTATTACTTGTTAATTGTGATGAAAAATTTTAGCTCAAATTGTCTGCAAGCAGCATCCAAAGAGGCAGAATTAGATTGCGAGCCAAAGGTTCCCGACCCCTAGGCTAAAGGTTTGGAGCGTGCTGAGAGAAGTTTCTGGAAGAGATTCCAACTGCATGCGCTTTGCTGATTAGCCACCACTCAGCAAGATTATAACACTGAGTTGCACCCAATCCAAGCTACACACATTTGGCATAGACAATCGTGCTGATTATTAACTAAAACCCACATATAACCACGACTGAACCCAACTGACCCCAACGGAACCACCAGAACTGTCTCCCCCGCTCACCGACATCCTTGCCAACCTGTGGACAAAACTACACCAACGCCATCAGCGAAGCACATTGCATCCATTTAACCCATTAAAACGACTCTGCAGGGTCAAAGGGACCCTAGTATTCATACTAATCACAACATTATTAATAGTACTCCAGATACTATGGCATGATGCTCAACCACTAAAAGATAATGGGGTCCTCGTACCTACGACCCCACAACCAATGGAGTACACGTGGCCATACGTCTGGGACTGCACGATACACTGCGCCCATGTCAACTGAAAAATAACACAATCTGTGAACGCCCCCTGTGTCTCTATAAATGCCTTCGTTGGCTTGTGGGCGATGGTGGTGCAGGAGGTAGAGCGGGTTGTCCAGTAATCAGAGAGTTCCTGGGGTAATGCCCCGTCACTCCTGGCAGCACGTCAAAGTATCCTTGAGCAAGACACTGAGCCCTAAAGTGCCCTCGATGAGCTGGTGTGCACTGCCGCTGCTATCGATGAGTGAAATTGAGGCGTAAATTGTGAAGTGATGGTTGGTGATTAATGGGACTTCTGTCGACAGGGTGAGCAGCTTCAATTACCTGGGAGTCCACATCACAGAGGATTTAACATGGACTTTACAAACAGACACTCTGGTGAGAAAGGCGAGGCTGCGTTTTTACCACCTCAGGCAGCTGAGGAAATTACAGGTCTCGGTGAGGATCCTAAAGTCCTTCTACTCTGGAGCAGTGGAGAGCATCCTGACAGGCAACATCAATGCCTGGTTTGGGAACTGTACTGCTCAGGAGAGGCAGGCCCTGCAGAAGTTGGTGCGTTCGGCTGAACGTACCACTGGAACTACACTCCCCTCCCTGCAGGACTTATACAGCAGGAGGTGTAGTAGCAGAGCCCGTAGGATTCTGAAGGATCCTCACCACCCCAACAACGGACCGTTCCAGCTGCTGCGGTCAGGCAAGCGCCTCCGCAGTCACACAGCGAGAACAGAGAGACTGAGACTGAGTTTTTTCCCGCAAGCCATAAGAACTGTCAATGATGACCTCACCAGGGGTCCTCACTGAGCCACACACATAGGCTCCACTACCTCACTGTACTGTATGTAGCATACTGTACCGCACACTGTGTGACTGTTCTGGGTTGTTCAGTATTACCGTATTGCTGCGCCTATTCCCTTTTTCTATTCTATTTATTTTATTTTATTTTATTTTAGTCTATATATTTTTATATTATTCTATAGTATTCGACTTACTGCATTACGTTTTAGGAATCAGTTAGTTGGTCAGTAAACAGATACCTTCCAGATGATTAACAGCTTACTCAGAAGAACAAACACTGAGCTTGGCAGTTTCCAGCATGGAGCACAGCAACAGAGAGATGGTGGTCTCCTTCATCAGCTACAAATTGTCTCAGCAGAACAATCCAACACTGCAGTTGGCGCCGGAGAGCGCCAGTGAAAAGGCACTTCGGGAGTTGGCGGACAAGTTTGAGCTGCGCTATATGAAGGCCCTCAGCGACATGTCATCCCAGCTCCACATGACTACCGCCATGGCCTACAACAGCTTTGAGAATGTGATGGACGAGGTTTTTCGGGACAGGATCAACTGGGGACGCATGGTGGGCCTGTTAGCCTTTGGAGGTGCCCTCTACGTGGATTGCGTGCAGAAGGACATGATCAACACATGGTGCCCTGTATCATAGACTAGATGACCATATACCTGGGCCACCACCTTGATCCATGGATCCAGAGTTAGGGAGGATGGGTGAGTACCTCCGTTTAAACAAAGTAACCTTGTTGCCTTAACATTTTAAGTAGAGACTTTGTTATTTCAACAAATGCATTAAAATTGGGTTAGGCAAACAAAAAGAAAAAAGAAACCGACCTGGTGTTAGTTGGCCTGGTTTCAGTTGGGCCGGTACAATGTGATCTCGTCTTTATACTACTTTTTCTTTTATTTTTTTAAACTGTGTTGTCAGCATGCTGGCCATACAACATAGAGTATTTGTATGCCATTGCATTCAGGACAGAGTTAGTCTGCAAGTGGAGTTCAAGTTCTTAACCTGCAATGCAACTCTTTATTAATTCTTAAATCTTCAAGAACTGCTGCAATAACTCTGTCCTGTGGATGACCTGTAGAATGACAAGAGCACAGTTTTTGGTTATGGAGAGCCACCACCAACCCCCCTCTTTGGAGACCTATTTATCATGTTTGGGTATATAAACAACTGATCACTACTCCAAGAGGGGGACAATCATCACGGTGAGAAAAATAAACATAGAAACAAACAACATTTACACCAAAACATGAACATTGGACGACAACATGTCTTGAAAAACTGAATTAGGTCAAGGAAAACTGGAACTCAAACTGTTCACGTGGCCTCTTCCTGTCATAGTTATGGTAGTAAATGAGGGAGGAAAGCAACCAGGAGGTTTCTGGGGTAACCTCCAGGCAGACGTGCGTGCGTGCGTGCGTGCGTGCGTGCGTGCGTGCGTGCGTGCGTGCGTGCGTGCGTGCGTGCGTGCGTGCGTGCGTGCGTGCGTGCGTGCGTGCGTGCGTGCGTATGTAGGATGTCCACCGGTAAGTCTACATGACTTATCCCCATAGGTACTGGTGTAGAAGGTCGGTATTATGTTGCGGCGCCTCCAGACAGTGCAAGGGGCCACGAAGCCTCCCCGAACTCCGGCTGTAATAAGTGATTTTTCTCTATCACGTTTCAATTGATTGGCAAGAAATTTACCTGATTTGTCATTGAATTCAAAAAAATTTGCTCTTGTTCCTGTCATAAGGAATTGTGTCTTTGATGGATTTCAAGTTGAGATGTAATTGTTCTGATCTCATTTCGGATTTGCTCAGAAGATGAGTGGGATTGTTGGGAATGCAACTCCTTTAGTCGCTGTTCGAGTTTATTTGGGCATTCCTGTCCTTTCTTTTTCTCGTGAGTGGAGAATGAAACAATATTACCTCTTAGAACTGCCTTAGCTGTTTCCCAAATTAAGGATGGTGATATTTCTGGGGAGTCATTCAGTTCAGTGAAGGAAGTCCATTCTCTTGAAAATAAATGGTTAAATTCTTTATCTGTTAAAAGTGAGGTGTTAAACCGCCACCTGCTGGGAGGGTTCCGGTTTGTTTCCTTTATCAGGTTGAAACTAATCGGCCCGTGATCGGAAATTACAATAGGGTGAATTTCTGGATTTGTGATTTTGGACAGTGCGGAGTTAGTTGTCAAGAAAAGGTCGATTCGAGAGAAACTTTGGTGGGATGGTGAATAATATGTGTATTCTATAGAATGTGGGTTATTTGATCTCCAACAATCCCCAACAGCAAGATCACTCATATATTGTTTTATAGTGTCCGGCAAACGCCAGGATTTGGGAATATTTCTGGTTTGAGAAAGGTCTAAATTTGGATCCAGTACTGTGTTGAAGTCTCCTCTCATAAATGATTATTTATTCAGAAAATTTTAAAAGTTTTGAAAATATATTGTGAAAGAAATTTCGGTCATCTTCATTGGGGCCATAAATATTAGCTAAGGTTCATTTGATGTTACCTAAAATCCCATTCATCATTATGAAACGCACTTCTGTGTCTGATATTGTGGTTTCATTTTGATATGGGATACTTTTATTGATCAATATAGATAGACCTCTTTTTTTTGAGTTGTATGATGCCGAAAACATCTGACTAAGCCATTTAGCTTTGAGTTTGAGGTGCTCAGATGCAGTGAGGTGGGTTTCTTGCAGTAGACAGAAGCTGGGGTTCATCTTGGTGAGGTGAGTTAGCATTTTGCTACGTTTAGCAGGTGAGCCCAAGCCTCTCACATTCCAACCAACAAACTTAATGGGTGTCATTGAAGCGAGTTAGGGGGTGATGGCACAGTGCATCCAAGGCAATAGCTATACTTCCGTTCCCATGCTTTCCCATGGATAAGTCTGGGGTTTCCTCCTTTATATTCCTTTTCATTGCCATAGTATTGTAGGAAGTTTGTAGGGATACATAACTACACAAACAAATGATGAGTAGACAACGATAAACACAGAACATTGCCGGATTAGACATACATAAAGTGAAAGACATTATAGAGTGAGAGTGATAGGAGAAGTAAGGAGAGAGGGATTAGGGAGGTGAGATAATGCTAGAAGTATGGAGGGGGAATTAGGAAGGTGAGATGAGAGTGTGCAATATTTTAAATCCTGACATAGATAGCATGCCTATACCTACATCTTTCAGTATATAATAACTGGAATTATAAGAATACGTACATTATGATAAGAATAACCAGGGTGTGGTGGAGAAGTCTCGGTATAACAGACCGTCTATATATAATTTGTCAACAACCATCGATCCGTGTTTAGCTCCCGCCCTTTGCTTTTAACCAGCTCCTTGTGATGAAGTGTTCGAACTTAGCAATGATGGAGCGGGGATGGTACCCCACGCAGTGTCCCAGTCGATGAACTCGGTGAAAGGTGATCTGCTTCATGGTGTCCGTCGGGAGTTTCAGGGCGGTGCGGAGAAAGTCTTTCACCATATTTTTTGGGGACTCGGTGATGTTCTCTGGGATCCCAGAAAAGATAAGGTTGTCCCCATACTTCTGATTTGAATATCCAGGATAGTCTCTTTCATTATTTTATTTTATTTTTTTACAACTTCCATCTCTGCTGTGAGACGCTTCACGGAGATTTTAAGATCCACGTTGTCTTTTTGCATCTCGCCGACCGTGTGATGCTGGAAATCAAGGCTGGCTTGGATCTCGGTAATGTCTCGGAGAAGTGGACCGAGCATGTTCAGCCTCGTGTTAATCTCATCCAAGACACTAACCTCTACTGCACACGGTATGAGATCGTCAGTGTCCGTTGCTGAGTCGGTCTTCTTCCATTTTGCGGGATAATTGGAGTCCTGGTCCTCTTCCATCACGTAGGCGTTATAAAAAAAATCGAAATAATCCTTGAGGTCCTCCACTATGGTTTTGCACGGTGTTCCCTTTTTTTATATATATATATATATATATATATATATATATATATATATATATATATATATATATATATAAATATTATTTGCAATTCGCTTTGTTATTTTGTCTGAAGTGGGGCTACCGGTGCATTAGTTAGTGTAGCAGGGCGCCGCCATGTTCGGTCTCCACTCACTACTCCCTTCCGCTTCCGTCTTCTCGCGAGATCACAGCATGCTCCCCCCCGAGATCTCGTCTTTATACTACAATAGACATTGTTAGAAAGAGCAGTATCTTCATATAAAACTGTGAGAGACTCATTTCAAAACCCAGAGGCAATGTATTTTAAAAGCCAGCTAACATACACAAAAGGCATTTGTCAAATATAAAACAGGTAAGACATCATTCAAATAGTTGATCATATGTATTTTTTTCTCACACTCCCTCATTTTGCTCCTACTGGAACAACACCTCAAGGAAAAATGCAATAATGTTTTAATTTCATATACTTTCGGCAAAGGCATCAGAATATAACTATAATGTTAATTGGATACAATACAATTATACTGCAGAGATATCCTTCAATTCTATCTTATCGGAATCTACTGGGAAAACACACATCTTATACTAAATGTAACTATATAAACTCATAGTGTTATATTCCAGATATAATTCAAAGATATCTCCACCTCAACTTGGCCAAAACTCTCTTCTCACATTAGGCTACAGAAGAGTAAAAGACCAGTAAGGGTTATCTACACTATACAATGACAACGCACAAGACAAAAAAACCCTTAGTAGTGCAGGAAAATCCTGTGTGACGCCATCTTCTAAATTCTAACTAGAAAACAAAAATCATGAATCGCATTGTGAAATAAACAAAATAAACACAGAGATTCCACTAATACATAATACTATGCAGATTAATCAATGGTTATCACTTCATAATGACAACAGCAAAATTTATTGTTCACGTTAGGACTAACACATCCAATAATTCGAAACATAATTCAAACATAATTCGACAAACATCTTCACATTTCAACATCTCAGTATCTCAACATTTCCGTGATCATCATAAGGTGGTTTCCAATCATCTAGTGGTATGGAGACAAACTGTTCCGCCGTCATATTAGTAGTCATCTTACCAAGGATAGGTACTACAAATGCTAGACAGCAACATAGCATTAAACACATTATCACTACAGGTATCAATATTTTTATGAACGTTCATTTCTCACTTGGGACTCTTCTTCTGTTTCTGATGTGAGTGAGAGTGGGTTGGAGCAGTGGCTATTTTTTAAGTCTCGCTGTGGAACTGTGTTCCAGGGTTGGATGATTAACAGGGCGATTGCAATGGCAAGAAGGATTATTTACAGACCTGATCAATTTTTTCCTGTTGACGGGGCGTCATCCTTTTCAAGTACGAGTTCTGTTATGGCATATCCCTTTCGTGGAGATGGAGGTTACTTGCACATATCCCGCTAGGATCGTGATCTCAGTTCACGTCCCATGATTCTCCGTTGTTGCCGTTTATCTGGTCCTCTGGAAGGTTGCAGACTTTCTTGCAATGAGATGCGTGTGCCCACGTAGGTCGGTCTGCCACCTTAACTGATGCTGTCTATGGATAAAGCCATTCTCTTACAATTTCACCTTTCAAACAAGAGCATGTGGGCTCAAGGCTTATCTGGGGTTCTTGAAAGCAGAGTAACCATAACCCCGATGTTGATTGATCAACACCATCCTCCACTAATCCTTCCCCTTTGCTACCATAACATGGCCACTACATGTTGAAAAGGAAACAGCTCCTTATTTACACAACGTATATAGAACAGATGGTCATACTGTTCACAAAACAATTTCAGACCAGTCATGACAACTCAGGAACATCATCTGACCAGTCATGACAATTCTCCCCTCCTAAACCAAGGATTGTGAATTTGAGTCCCACCTGAGGAGCTTATGAGCACAGTTTTCAGAGGAAGATGCTGGGCCCATAATCCAGAGGTCAATGGATTAAAATCGTGCTCTGCTAAGGCCTTTCCTTTGCTACAAAAGGATGTGAACTCATGCATGACACGGAAAAAGCTTCCTACCTAGACAACGTGTATTTAACAGTTGTTGATGCTGATCGCAAAACAATTTCAGACCAGGCATGAGAACTTTTGACCACTCATAACAATTTACAACCAGTCATGACAATTTTCCCTCACAAATGCATTCTTTGGGATGTGAACTCATGCTAATTGTTGTAATCAAAACAGCTAAGGCATGCTGCCTACATAATCCAGAGTTTGATTGCTCAAAACCATCCTCTGTTAAGGCCTTACCTTTACTATCAGACCAAATGCATTTCGACCTAAACTCTAGCTAACTATATGTTGAGGAGGACACTGCTTCTTACCTATAAATCATCTATTTACCAGGTGTTGATGCTGATCGCAAAACATCTTCCAACCATTCATGAAAATCTCCTTCAACTCTTGATGATTTCACCTCCTAAACAAGGGATTGTGTGCTCAAGTACCACAGAAGGCTCCCAAAAGCAGAGTGGCGCAGCGGAAGCGTGCTGGGCCCATAACCCAGAGGTCGATGGATCGAAACCATCCTCTGCTAAGGCGTTGTATTCCGTACCTCAAGATGTGGATTGTACTGATTACATGTTCAGAACAAAACAGCTTCTTACCAATACAATATGCTCTTAACAGGTGTTCTCTAAACTGATGCTGAGTAAGCTTTGAACAAAAGAGATCTTCTTACATGTACTTAACCGGTGTTGATGCTGATCACACAACCATTCTTGACTTTTCACCTCCCAAACAAAACATTGGTGATTTGAGTTCTATCTGAGCTTCTTAAAAGCAGAGTGATGTTGATGGATCAACACCATCCTCCATGAAGGCCTCCCCTTTGCTACCACAACATATGATTCAGGATGTGAACTCATGCCAACTATATGTTGAAAAGGAATCAGCTTCTTATCTGCTGTTCACAAGACAATTCATGAATATTTTCTGACCAGTCATGACAAGTCTCCCCTTCTAAAGCAGGTATTGTGAATTCAAGGTGCTTGTGAGCAGAGTTCCCAGCAGAAGCAGGCTGGGCCTATAATCCAGAGGTCAATGGATCACAACCGTCCTCATGCTCAACCCATGCTAATATATGTTGACACCGAAAAAGCTTGCTACCTAGACAACGTGTATTTAACAGTTGTTGATGCTGATCGCAAAACAATTTCAGACCAGGCATGAGAACTTTTGACCACTCATAACAATTTACAACCAGTCATGACAATTTTCCCTCACAAATGCATTCTTTGGGATGTGAACTCATGCTAATTGTTGTAATGAAAACAGCTAAGGCATGCTGCCCACATAATCCAGAGTTTGATTGCTCAAAACCATCCTCTGTTGAGGCCTTACCTTTACTATCAGACCAAATGCATTTGGACCTAAACACTAGCTAACTATATGTTGAGGAGGACGCTGCTTCTTACCTATAAATCATCAATTTACCAGGTGTTGATGCTGATCGCAAAACATCTTCCAACCATTCATGAAAATCTCCCTCCACTCGATGATTTCACCTCCTAAACAAGGGATTGTGTGCTCACGTACCACAGAAGGCTCTCAAAAGCAGAGTGGCGCAGCGGAAGCGTGCTGGGCCCATAACCCAGAGGTCGATGGATCGAAACCATCCTCTGCTAAGGCGTTGTGTTCCGTACCACAGGATGTGACTCAAGATGTGGATTGTACTGATTTCATGTTCAGAACAAAACAGCTTCTTACCAATACAATATGTTCTTAACAGGTGTTCTCTAAACTGATGCTGACAAAGCTTTGAACAAAAGAGAGCTTCTTACATGTACTTAACAGGTGTTGATGCTGATCACACAACCATTCTTGACAATTTCACCTCCCAAACAAAACATTGTTGGTTTGAGTCCTATCTGAGCTTCATAAAAGCAGAGTGATGTTGATGGATCAACACCATCCTCCATGAAGGCCTCCCCTTTGCTACCACAACATATGATTCAGGATGTGAACTCATGCCAACTATGTGTTGAAAAGGAATCAGCTTCTTATCTGCTGTTCACAAAACAATGTCAGACCAGTCATGACAACTCATGAACATCTTCTGACCAGTCATGACAAGTCCCCCCTTCTAAACCAGGTATTGTGAATTCAAGTCCCATGTAAAGTGCTCGTGAGCAGAGTTCCCAGCAGAAGCAGGCTGGGCCCATAATCCAGAGGTCAATGGATCACAACCGTCCCCATGCTAATATATGTTGACACCGAAAAAGCTTGCTACCTAGACAACGTGCATTTACATTTAGTATTTTAGCAGACACTTTTATCCAAAGCGACTTACAAGGGAGAATGACATTCAAGCTACATTGCGACAGAGATTAGTGTAACAACATTAGTGTAACAATAAATACTGCTAGGTAGTGCTAAGGAATTATAGGTTAGGACAGGAGATACTCACTGAAGAGCTGGGTCTTCAAGTGCTTCTTAAAGACAGAGAGGGAGGTCCCTGCTCTGGTCATTTTAGGCAGCTGGTTCCACCAACGTGGAACTACAAATGAGAATAGCCTGGATTGCCGTGGCTTTATGGCCGGCAGAGCCAGGCGACGCTCATTTGACGAGCGCAGCATCCGGGGGGCATTCTGTATCATCTGTAGTGGCTTCACCGCACAGGCCGGCAAGCCTGTTAAGAGGGCGTTGCAGTAGTCGAGACGGGACATCACCAAGGTTTGTAGCAGCAGTTGAGTGGCATATTGGGTCAGGTACGGCCTGACTTTTCGGATGTTGAGTAGTGCGAAGCGGCAGGACCGGGAGACGGCAGCAACACGGTCCGAGAATGTCAGTTGGTCATCAATAAAGACACCAAGATTCGTTGCAGCCTTGGTAGGAACAAGAGATAGGGAGTCGATTTTAATATCAATGTTGTGATAAATACCTTGTTTGGCCGGGAAGACCAGCAGTTCCGTTTTCGCCAGATTTAGTTGAAGATGATAATCCTTCATCCACGCGGATATGTCAGCGAGACAATCCGAGATCCGCGTCGAGACAGTGGGGTCATTGGGCGGGAAGGACAGATAGATTTGAGTATCATCCGCATAGCAGTGATATGAAAAGCCATGTGAGCGGATGATCGGGCCCAGTGAGGAGGTGTATATGGCAAAGAGGAGGGGTCCTAGCACCGAGCCTTGGGCAACCCCTGTGGTGAGGTTGTGAGGCACAGACAGCTGGCCTTGCCATGTCACACTGAACGAGCGCCCAGAAAGGTAAGATTCGAACCAGGAAAGTGCACTGCCCGTTATGCCCATACTTGAGAGTATGGACAGGAGAATGCTGTGATTGACAGTGTCAAAAGCACCTGATAAGTCGAGCAGAGTGAGAACCGAGGATTTGGCAGCAGCTCTAGCAGTTTTTAAGGCCTCTGTCACAGACAACAGGGCTGTTTCGGTGGAGTGACCACTTTTGAAGCCAGATTGAAGTGTATCGAGAAGGTTGTTTCTTGACAGATATTCTGTAACCTGTCTAGAGACCGCCCTCTCTAAGGTTTTGGAAAGGAATGGGAGGAGAGAGACCGGCCGATAGTTTTCTACTTGATTGGGATTGAATGAGGGTTTTTTGAGCAGTGGTGCGACCCGAGCCGCTTTGAAAGCGGAAGTGGGGCGGAAGAGAAGAGGAGAGCACAGAGGAGAAGTGGGTGGGAGACAGGTTGCGAAGATTGCGGCGGATAGTAACCATGGGTGGGGGGTTGTTTTGGTAGCTGGACATTGAAGTGGATGAAGAAGTGGTCAGAGAGATGAAGAGGAGTGACCCTTAGGTTGTCCGTGGTGCAGCTCCGAGCAAGAATGAGATCAAGCTCTTTTCCAGCCTTGTGAGTCGGTGGAGTCGGGACCTGTCTTAGGTCGAATGAGCGAACCAAAGACAGGAAGTCAGCCGAGCTCGCACTGTCCAAGTGGATGTTCATGTCTCCGAGGACGAGCATGGGACACTCATGCTCAGGAATTGATGACAGCAGGGTGTCAAGCTCATGCAGGAAGTCACCTAGTTGTCCTGGTGGATGGAAGATGACGACCACATAGGCTTTCACCGGAGCAGTCACCAAGACGGCGTGATATTCAAAGGAGGCAAAGTTGTTTAAAGGCAGCAGTGGATTAAATTTCCATGTGTTGGAAATAAGCAGTCCAGACCCACCACCACGGCCAGATGGTCTGGATGTGTGGGAGAATGTGTACAGCTGTTGATGCTGATCGCAAAACAATTTCAGACCAGGCATGACAACTTTTGACCACTCATGACAAATTACAACCGGTCATGACAATTTTCCCTCACAAATGCATTCTTTGGGATGTTACATCATGCTTATTAACAAGTATATATGATGTCAACTAGAAAAAAGTATTTGCTTGCTAGCAATTTCATTGAAGTCTAACTGCAGCCCCAGTGGCCTAATGGATAAGGCACTAGCCTCCTAAGGCAGGGATGGTTGGTTCAAGTCCAATCTGGTGTGCTGAGTGCATTCTCTTTAGGCCTCTACTTTGCTCCCACAGGATGTCAACTCATGCTATTTGTTGTAAAAAAACTGCTTATTCCCTACACAACCAGAATCCAACGAGTGCTCATGCTCTTCACAAAAACACTCATGACTACACACAAATACTTTAAAACCAGTCATGACACCCCTCCTTAACCAGGGATTATCAGTGCGAGTCCCACCTGATGTGCTTATGAGCAGAGCTAAATGCTGAGGTTTGCTGCACCCATAATCCAGAGATTGATTGATCAAAACCATCCTCTGTTAATGCCTTTACTATCAGACCAAATGCATTTGGACCTGAACTCTAGCTGACTATATGTTGAGGAGGACACTGCTTCTTACCTAGAAATCATCTGTTTACTAGGTGATCACAAAACATTATTTAACAGATATTAATGTTGATCGCAAAACAATTTCAGATCACGCATGAAAACTTTTGACCACCATTTACAACCATTCATGACAATTTTCCCTCACAAATGCATTCTTTGGGATATTACATCATGCTTATTAACAAGAAGTGTATTCTTTGTAACCTACAAAAAAGTATTTGCTTGCTGATGAAACTGATCACAGTGGTGTTACCTAAGCTGTGAAGTATATAGCAGTTTCATAACAGTAAATTGCCAAGAAATAGTTTTTCTCCCTTGTTGCCTCGCTCTAAGGGCTCTCGTCTCCTGGTCTAGGTGATTATTGAGCACCTTGTGCAGCTCAAAAATTTCACAATCCTTCAGCTGATCTACTTCCTGTCTGAGCTGTCTGTGCAGACTCCAACTCATCCGTCAGCACCGGATTTCAATGTGGGCCTTGGCTAGTCGGCACAAAGCCTTTTCCCGCTGCAGACAGGAACCCCCAATACCGACTGCCTGGCCATACCGCAGCCTGACCTCTGCTCCATATGTATTCTCTCTCCATCCCTGGGCATCGACGTCCAGTTGGTGGCCTTGTGCAGGGATGTCCTCTTGATCCTTCGGAGCCATCTGTCTTCTCCAGCAGGGAAGTCCTCTCTCCAAGAAGGTAGGCCACTTGTTCTGTAGCACTCCTGTGGATCATGTCCGTTAGTCCATGCTGGCACAGCATTTCAACCACCTTGTTTCTCTGGGTATCTTGCAGAAATATTAGCTGATGCAACTGTCCTCTCTTCTTCTATTGCTTTGGCCAAAAGATTTTTGTCCTCTGTCAAGGCACGGATTGGTGCCAAGGACTTGATTAATTCTGCCATCTCATGTACCAGGCATGCAAACTTGTCACCTTTTGGCGAAATTTGCCGTTTTGAAACCAAAATTGGTCACCTGGGGGTGGCTTCAATCCATCTGTATGTCGATCTCTCAAAATGCGCCGGCGCCTAGTGGCATCTGCACCCTGCTGTCACCTGGCTTCAAGAAAAGCCATGATAGGGACATACAAGCTATGTCCCATTTCAGGGGCTGCCGCCTTGTAGGCTGCATTTTAAGACCGAATGCATTACACCGGCACAACGAAGTGCTGTCCCATTCCGGAGGCTCCTTCAAATGCGGTCGAGAAATGAAGCCTTGTTTTCCCCGATTTAAACAATATGTTTAAAAAAAACAATAGATACAATACAACAATATAATCAGTAACAACAGCATCAGACATCACTCCCCTCCTTTCAGAATATCTATAATGGACAAAGAAAAACACATAAATGAGTAAAATAAAAAAATATAAAATAAATAAAAATAATAATTAAGTAAATAAATAAAGTGTAAGTAAAATAAAGAACTGTAAAGAACAGCTGTAACCCAGCTGTAACCCAACATTATTATACATTATTAAATTGTACCAATCCTCCTTAAAACTGAAATAGTCTATTAGCCTAATCCACTTGTCATTTAGCCAGGTTTATAACAAAAATGGACACTGAGTTGATGCGAAAACACAATTTAAACATTTTACTAAGTAGAACAATTCCCTATAATAACACCTGGGGAGGCTCTTCCGGCAACTCTCCCGGTGTGAGAAACCTTGAACATCATAACCAGAGAAAGTAAAAAAAAAAACATCTAAGAGTAAATGAGCAGCATATGGTAGGATAATCACCTAGACCAGGAGATGAAAGCCCTTGGAGCGAGGGTGCATTCCCTTGATGCTGAGAAGAGCTCCATGCAAGAGTGGGTGGTATCTCTGCAGGATGACGTGGATTGGCTGGAGTTTGCACTCCAACTGCAGCAGCAAGATGGTAAATAGCAGCCCCTAACTCTACAGGCACAGGCAGACCAGGCCCATGAGATGGCTAAATGTCATGCTTCTGAGTTGGCCCAGATCAACCAGACGTGGAGCATTTTAAATAAGAAGATAATTGCTCAGACAGACTGCCTTGCAAATATGGAGAAAGCAGAGTTAACACTGCAGAATGAGGTGCACAGACTGGAGTCTGCCCTCCAAGATCAGAGAGAACGGACTAAAAATCAGCTCCTTGCTCTCCAGATCCAAGCTGGCCAGGCCCAAGAGCTGGCTGAATCTCCTCCGTCTGAGCTGGTCCAGAGGAACCACAAATGCAGGATCTTAAACAAGGAGCATATTACTCAAATAGACTTCCTTGCAAAGAAGGAGCAATCGGTGGGATCACTGAAGAAGGAGGTGGACAGACCGAGGTCTGCCCGACAGCTAGGGATGGGCGATACCAACATTTTTTCCTTTCAATACCATTGGTAAAGTACCTATATGGTACTTTTTTATCGATACCCAAACATAAACTTTTTGCCCCTTAAAGGGAAATCACATGATTGCACAGTGTTCATTCACAACTTTATTGCAAGGGCAATACAAAATACAAATAAAACTCATTTAAATAAACACTTGAAAGAAATGCTTATATAATGAGAATGAAATAGATCAATGAGTTAATAAAATTAAAATAAGATGAAAATAAATATTTTTTTAATAATAATGGAATAATAAAAATAATTAGACTTCGAATAAATACAAAATAACATTTCTTAAATTAAAACATCATAACACATAATTATCACCAACACTAGCAGCATCATCATCAACATAAGCAGCAACAACATCATCAACAACAAAATGCCAATTTCACTTGTTTTTATTACACTGAAAGAGAATTCAGACGTTAACCTTATTGTGACTTCTCATCATCCCTTGTCTGAATTATGAACAGCACTTGGGGATCTCCCCAAGTGCAGAGCACAATGGATTAGCAGTCCATCACCTTAACCACTCGGCCACCTCATCCGAAAAGACTTGGCACATCCTCAACAACAACCGTACATACCATCCTTCATCATTTTGAGTTATTCCGGGGAAAGGCAAAGTACAGAGTTCTTTTTACACTCCAACTACCTTGCCAAGGACTTACACACTACATGTTTTGGTCTTGTACTGACTCAACTGATGGATAATAAGGAACTGCTGCAGCCAGATTTGAGCAACACACATTGGAGGCAAATTGACAAGATAAAGTCAGGGCAATAATGTAAGACACGACAATCCAAGAAACCCTCACATGTTTCCCAATATGGGCATTGGTGGTATAGTGGTGAGCATAGCTGCCTTCCAAGCAGTTGACCTGGGTTCGATTCCCAGCCAATGCAATTTGAGATGTGGTTGTTTATCAAACAATGACCTCACAGTGTATTTTATATATTTGGAGGCAAATAAACATCAGGGTAATAATTACATTACATTTAGCGGACGCTCTTATCCAAAGCGACTTACAATTATTTAAACACCGATGGACGCAGCCATCAGGAGCAATTAGGGGGTTAAGTGTCTTGCTCAAGGACACTACAGCATGCTAGCAGGAGGAGCCTGGGATCAAACCAGCAACCTTTAGATTACTTTAGAAGACTGTGGCAAGTCTGTGCTGTGCCAAGAGTGCAACAGCAACAAATACCCATCAGCGCTTCATCCAGGGCCCGCCCCATGGAAAACCGATGCCCACGTGAGCACCGTAGATCACAGCGGGAGCGACAGCCACTGGAAGCCATTCCGTCTATGACATCCAAATGCACGGATATCTGTGGAAGTATGAACACGTCAAAATCTTGCTCCAAAATCTGTCTTGCATTCGTGTATCCTGTGGGCCAAAGAGACCTAGCCATGAAGACCTACATTGTTCTTGATGACCAGAGTAACAAGTCCCTAGGCAAAACTGAATTCTTCCAACAATTCGGAATCCAAGGCACAGGAAAAAGATATACTTTGAAGACATGTTCAGGAGTGGTGGATACGGCCGGACGGCGAGCCAGCAACTTCATGGTGGAGTCATTAGATGGCAACATCCACATTCCCTTGCCCACTCTGATTGAGTGCAACATGCTGCCAGACGACAGGTCTGAAATACCATCACCAGACGTAGCCAGACAGCATCCTCACCTCAAATACTTGGCAGACAAAATCCCAGTCCTGGACCCAGACGCGCCCATCCTTATTCTCCTTGGGAGAGACTTAATTCAGGTGCACAAAGTGCGGGAACAATGTAATGGGCCACACAACGCACTGTTTGCCCAACGACTCGACCTAGGATGGGTGATAATTGGAGATGTGTGTCTGGGAAGAGCACACAAACCCACCACTGCCAGTGTCTTCAGAACCAGAGTGCTGAGGAGTGGGCGCCAATCCCACCTCAGCCCATGCACCAGCAGCTTAACGGTCAGAGAGAAGATTGACAGCCCTGATCCACGCCACATCTCTCCATGTGTGTCTCATTCAGCCGATGAAAAAGACAGCCTTGGCAGAAACGTGTTTCAAAGAACACAACGCGACGACCAATTTGGCCTCTCCATCAAAGATGAGCTGTTCCTTGACCTCATGGATAAGGAGGTTTACATGAATGAAGCACACTGCTGGGTAGCACCGCTGCCATTAAGGCCAAACAGGCCGCGTCTGCCCAACAACAGTAAACATGCTGTTAACCGCCTTGCCTCCCTCCGCCGCATGCTGGAAAAGAAACATGCAATGAAAGAACACTTCTTCAACTTCATGCAACTGTCACAATTCAAGGAAAGGTCTTAGTCAGGGAGCTGTCTGCCGAACAAGCTGAATGGGATGCTCCCCTGCCAGCGTTAAAAGAGGAACAATGGAAAATGTGGACCAACTCACTCTGTGAGCTTGAGCAGCTTCAGATTGAAAGACCCTATGTGCCCGTTTCCTTGTGCTCCACAAAACACAGAGAACTCTGTGTCTTCTCTGATGCTTCCACTATGGCCATATCAGCATTGGCCTATCTTAAAGCAACAGATGAAAACGGACACATTCACATTGGATTCGTCATGAGCAAGTCAAAGCTGGCTCCTCATCCCCCACATACTGTTCCACGGCTCGAACTTTGTGGTGCTGTCTTGGCTGTTGAAATGGCGGACTTGATTATAGACAGCCCAATCGTATTGGGCTACAACAACAAGCAGTGGAGGCAGGAACAGGCGTTGGCCGACGCATTCTGGAAACGCTGGCGTCAAGAGTACCTGGTGTCACTCCAACCAAGGAGAAATTGGCACGTGGACAAGCCAAACCTTAGCCAAGGAGATGTTGTGCTGCTCAAGGATGCACAGGTCAAGCAGAACGAATGGCCAGTCGGAGTGGGGTGAACGCCATTCCCAGCAAAGACTGTAAAGTCTGCAAAGTAGATGTGAGAGTGGTCAGACAGGGTACTCAGCAGGTGTATTCTAGACCAGTCTCTGAAGTTGTTTTACTTGTAAAAGGGGAATAGTGTTATAATACATTATAACAAGCGGGGAGTGTAATGTTCTGATGTATATCTGGGGAAAGGGCGACCCTAGTGGTAACTCTAAACGCGATGTTTGTTTTACTATCGATCTTGCCGTAGTTTGGGTTTGATGACACATGCGGAAGTGAGCTGCCACATGCTTTTCTTTTTTGATCCGGTTGGCTGGAAAACACGTTTGTCTTTTTACAGTGCTTTCTAAGTAAAAGTTTGAACGATACAAGCTGCTTCATTCGTGGAAAAACTGTTACACACACACACTGAAGCGGAGGCAAAAAATACGTCATATATATTTATCACTAAAGGGGCAAGAAATATTTATTTTATGAATTATTTAACTGCTCACCACATATTTATACCTATTTAATAACCCATGTATTCTATATATCATTTATACATATACACGACCAATACACAAATCTCTTCACATCTCTTTAGCCGGCACACTCACACACACACACAGGCACACTCACACCCCAAAAGGAAAAAGACAAGCCTTTCTGGCACCACATCTGAACAGCGCTTAATTTTATACTTTAACGTCAACTCATGTATACTTTTCAAGATTTTCACTTTGGCCAAACTTTTCCCCATTTTTTCCTCAAACTTATTTTTCATCTTTTAAGCCTTTAACTTGTAACTCTTTTTGCATCACTTTTCATCTTTTTCATCTTACTTTAGGCTTTTCACTTTTCTCTCCTTTTCACTTTTCATCTTTTTCTTCTTACTTTAGATTTTTAACTTTTATCTCTTTTTCACTTGTCATCCTTTTTCATCTTTAATCATATCATTTTATTTTGAGTCAATTCCCCTGGCCAGCGTTATTTCCTCTTTGTTTTTCCTACATAGATTTGATTATATTATATTTTCATTTGGCCACTTTCACGCAGAATTTAATGTACACATGTCTAACTGATTAAGGAGATACGGGCCTTGTTTTCGTTAATCTTGCATGGTTATTTTAAATAACTTTTGGCTACTCGTTCTGCCATTCTATAATTACTTTTTACTTAAACTTTCTCCACATCTTTTAAGCCTTTATCTTTTACTTTTAACTTCATCTTTTATTTCTCCGTCTCTATTCTCTATTTCCACTTAATTCTGTTTTTCTTCGTTGATTATTCTCTTATTCCTCTTATTTACGTCTTTCACAAATTAATAAACCCCAATTTAGACGGAAACTCACTTCACACATCAACACATCATCTCCATCTCCGCACAATTTGCCCTTGTCAGTGCAGTCTATCCACCCAAAATACTACCGCTTCAAAAACCACACACAGCTCAATTTGTGAGATAACACTCACCCTGAGAGTGGTTTTTCGCTGGAGCAAGCAGCATCGGCAGATGAGGCCCAGCAGATCCTAGTTTGTGATGCCACTTTGTAGTTCCTTGATGAATTTGATGTATTGATGAAGAAGAAGTGTACTCGTAGTAATTATCTTTTACAATGGGGCTGTATTGGGATGCCACAATTGTTCTGGTACCTCTCTGTTGTACAGGAAGAGCAGACATGTCAAAGAAAATGCAACAGTGCTCTGAAATAGCAACATCCATGACATAGGGTACAGTGATATTTAGTCCTTTTGATATGACCAAGTCCAGAGTATGCACCTTAGTGTGGGTGGGTCCAGAAACATGCTGAGTGAAGTCAAATTTCTCCAATAGGCTAATGAAGGGTTGAGCATCTGGGTTAATTTGATTGTCAACAGGAATATTAAAACCATCTGAGATTATTACACGATCATAATCAGTGCAGACCTTGGACAGTAGCTCAGAGAATTCATCAAGAAAGCAACATTTAGATTTTGGTGACTGATAAACAGCGATGATTAAAATCGGGGTACTGCAGTTCATAGATATTGCAAGGTGTTCAAATGACGTGAATTGTCCGAGGAGAATTTCCTTGCAAGTATAGATATCAGAGAAGAAGACAGCAGCTATTCGACTGCCTCTCTTATCAGCTCTAGTTGTCTGAATGAAATTGAAATTAGGAGGTGTTGTCTCAATGAGTGCGACCGTGCCATTTCTATCCAGCCAGGTCTCAGTCAGTGGAGAGAAATCCAAGTTATGGGTACTTATAAGCTCATTAACTAAAAATGACTTGTTAGTTAGTGACCTGACGTTTAATAGAGACATTTTTATTGTTCTGGGTGCATGGCTTTGTGGGGTATTAGAGTTTGAGTCTGAACTGAGAGTAAATTGTTTGGATTCCTGTATGGAATCCAAACAATTTACAGGGAACTCCTGTACAGGGAAGTTACGTAATTTCGTCTATGGTTAATAGCTACAGGAATTTGTAAAGCAGAGTGACAGTCGTCAATGTCAGAGTGGATCGGACTCACCAAACATCAGCAGCGAACAGAGGATTTCAGCGTAAGTTCCATGTTCAAGGTGAGGAGGCTTGATCCGTGAAAGTTTGGATGAACTCCATCATGTCTGAAGACGTTTGGATGGTTTAAGAAGGTGACAAAGTTGTCCACAAACGGTACGTTGAGGGAGCAGCAGTATCGCTTGAACCATGTGTGTAGCTGAAGGACATGCGTGAATTTTATGTCTCCAAAGCTGGGACACGGCAGCAGGCCGGATACGATGAAGAGGCGGTCCGACTGTAGAAGACTGTCAATAATCTTCGAAATGCCTTCTTTAAATGTCTTCGATTGTTTGTTCCTGAGATCGTTGGTTTTCATGTGGATCAGAACAGTGGAGGCAGATGGGTTTTGATCTAGCAGCTATGGGATTCTGGAGTCTATATCCTGGACGAGAGCACCCGGGTAGCAGATGCATCCTTCATCATTTTGAGTAAGCAGTTAGTAAAGGAAGGAATTTTCAAACAGTATGAGGCAGGGGCTACTCTAGATGGGACAAGGGTTGCACAGCAAACAAAGTTTAACTTTGCAGCTCTTCGTTTTATGAATGGTGTAAGGATGACAAGACAGACACCTGACTGTGATGGGAGTGAAAGAAGCAACTTTTCAATTGCTTGCTTATGAGGACTAGATGTCCAATGCGCTCTCTCCATTAAGCTACAGAGACAGAGAAACTTTTTGAGTGCGTTCGACAGGAATAATTTAGAGACACTGTAGGATTGAAAGCCATGACGCCCTCATAAATGTTCTATCACCAGCTACGATGAGGATGGGATTCGAACCCACGCGTGCAGAGCACAATGGATTAGCAGTCCATCGCCTTAACCACTCGGCCACCTCATCCGAAAAGGCTTGGCACATCCTCAACAACAACCGTACATACCATCCTTCATCATTTTGAGTATTTCCAGGGAAAGGCAATTTAAAGTACAGAGTTCTTTCTACACTCTGACTACCTTGCCAAGGACTTACACACTATATGTTTTGGTCTTGTACCGACTCAACTGATATATAATAAGGAACTGCTCCAGCCAGATTTGAGCAACACACATTGGAGGCAAATTGACAAGATTAACGTCAGGGCAATAATGTAAGACACGACAATCCAAGAAACCCTCACATTTTTCTCAGCATGGGCATTGGTGGTATAGTGGTGAGCATAGCTGCCTTCCAAGCAGTTGACCTGGTTTGATTCTCAGCCTATGGGATTGGTGTCTGGTTGTTTATCAAACACTGGCTTTGCAGTGAATTTTATATATTTGGAGGCAAATAAACAAGATAAACATCAGCGTAATAATGTACTTAATGTATTAGAATTAAAAGTCATGTTATATTCAGTTCCCTGATGTACAATGGGAGCCACTTAAAGAGGCCGTCCAACTCAACTCTACATAATAGCTCAAATAAAGGCATAGTAGTGATTAAAATAAAACTGTATTTAAAAAAATCAAAAATGCAAAGGAGTAGTATCAATCATATTAAAGTATTTACCTAAAAGAAAATCTAGTAAAATAAAGACACTAATAAGTGATTTTCAACGTGGTTGTGGACATCTTTAATATCCGTGGGCCACAATAATATAGTGTCATACTGAATGGTAAGATAGACACATTGTTGTCAGACAAACACTGCAATTTACTACTAAGAGAGAGGTAAGTCACAGTTTTCCTTTGTTTAAAAGTGGCCAAGTGTGTAGATTTATAGGTTCTAGTCAATGGCCTTTTGATTTCAATATCAAGGTCTTTGAACTTTCTATTTTTAGGAGTTATTGGGATCAAAATAATTGTGAAATATTGCAATTGATTTCTGCATTTGCAGTGCTCTCTGAGAAACACCTCATCCCCCCTCAACCACCCCACATTCAATAGATTAAATTTAAAATTTTCAAAAAGCAACAATAACACAATATCACAACATTGATATTAAAATCGACTCTCTATCTCTTGTTCTTACCAAGGCTGCAAGGAATCTTGGTGTCATTATCGATGACCAACTGACATTCTCGGACCATGTTGCCGCCGTCTCCCGGTCCTGCCGCTTCGCACTACTCAACATCCGAAAAGTCAGGCCGTACCTGACCCAATATGCCACTCAACTGCTGCTACAAACCTTGGTGGTGTCCCGTCTTGACTACTGCAACGCCCTCTTAACAGGCTTGCCAGCCTGTGCAGGGAAGCCACTACAGATGATACAGAATGCGGCGGCGCGACTGGTGTTCAACCAGCCAAAGAGGGCACATGTCACTCCGCTGCTCATCGAGCTCCACTGGTAACCTGTAGCCGCCCGCATCAAGTTCAAGTCTCTTATGCTGGCCTACAGAGTGATTGCTGGGAATGCTCCCGCCTACTTAAATGCCCTTGTAAGAGCACATGTTGCCCCCCGGATGCTGCGCTCGTCAAATGAGCGTCGCCTGGCTCTGCCGGCCATACAGCCACGGCAATCCAGGCTATTCTCATTTGTAGTTCCACGTTGGTGGAACGAGCTGCCAAAAATGACCAGAGCAGGGACCTCCCTCTCTGTCTTTAAGAAGCACTTGAAGACCCAGCTCTTCAGTGAGTACCTCCTGTCCTAACCTACAATTACTTAGCACTACCTAGCAGTATTTATTGTTACACAAATGTTGTTGTTACACTAATCTCTGTCGCAATGTAGCTTGAATGTTATTCTCCCTTGTAAGTCGCTTTGGATAAAAGCGTCTGCTAAATGACTAAATATAAATGTAATGTATAACATGTGAACAATCAATAAATAAAAGTCAATAGAATAAAATATACACCAGCAATATGTACAAAAGATAACTAGGCTTCATAGTGTATGGATTCTACTGAACACTCAAGATTGTTTCACTGTTAACACAGTTTTAAGTTCATGGTTTATATTAAAAAAAAAATAATAATTATCCTTTTTTGGAGCTGCAACAATTAGTCAACAGATTAGTTGCCAACTATTTCATGAATCGCCACCTTTTTTGATAATGATTAATCGCTTTGAGTCATTATCTAAGATGTCCTATATGACAGTAAACTGAATAACCTATATAGGTTCCTCCACTAAAGAGAGCCCATTGGATTGGGAGGATCGGAATTTTCACCTCTCCGTGAAATAGGGTTGATTGCTCCATTGGAATGTCAAATTTTTTGTCAATGGGTTTGTGTTTGCATATGTTTGTGTTAGGTGTGGTGGCTTCCAGACCTTGGGAGGACACAACGATTAAGTGCAAACAAAAATGTAGCCCAAGGCTTTATCTGTGGCCCACTTCGGTAGTCAATGAAAAGTGGTTATAATATGTTAGAATATAAAAGTGGAAATAATTATTGATATATGTGTATAAAAATATATCATCATCTGGGAATCATCGTAGACCTCACGACACGATACCATCCCTATATGAAGAGTTTTGCGATAGATTTTGTATTGGGATTCAATTTGTTGCGATATCTCCCAATAATTTTAAATAAAATAAAGTTGGATAGAAAATATTTAATTTAAGGTGTGAGGTGCGGCTCCCGGTCAGTCTGAACGGCTCTCAGAAATAAATGCATTAACTTTACTAATTGGACCAGCTCCAGACTTATCGATCAGATGAATCACATCCTATCTGATCAATTCTTTTATCCATCAATCACATTGTGATTGATGGTAAATAGGTACATGAAAAAGGGAATAAAAAGGGAGAAAAAGTAAATACAAATTGACACAAAGGAAATCTCCAGGTTAAAAAGCAATTATTACATAAATTAATAACGAAATAAATAAATAAATTTAAAAAAAAATTAAAGTCGCCTTAGTAATAGTAATAGTAATAAAAGTAATAGTAAAACACTACAGAAGGATCAACAAGTTAGGGGATCGAAGGAATGTTACAAATGTATGAGTTTGGTAGAATGGGAAAGCTCAGGTTTTCCCACAGGAGGAAGCTTTAGTCTAAATCAGCTACAGCAGCTGAAAGTTAGATTACAAGATAAAGGAATGAAAAAGAGGAAGTACAAGGCCGATTGGTGGGCTTTTGGAGAGTGGGTAGAGGAAGCAAATAAAAGAGAAAAGAACAAAGATGAGAAGCAGGGAGAGGGAAAGGGCCGAGAGATGGAGATCAGGGAAAGAGACAGGGCCAGGAAAAGGAACAAAGAAAGCAGAAACCGTCAGCACCACCACCGTATAATGCTCATAAATGTATTTCCTTGTATCCTATGTTCCTGGTGAAAATACTGGATCTGGACCTGGACTCCTATCCTTACGTACGGGGTCAACCTCCAAATCTACCCAACCTCGTCCCTAACGACAAGCCTAACATCATCATATTCTATAAGTATTCGACTTACTGTATTACGTTTTAGGAGTCAGTTAGTTGGTCTATTAGAAATACATTTTTCCTAGGACATATTGTGTATTATTACCAGGTGCGTTGTATTACATTTCAATGCATATATGTATGAAAGTATGTATATGTATGTGACGAATAAACCTCTTCAATCTTGAATCTTGAATCAACGCAGGCATACCAGTGGTCGACCTCGACAGCGATGACGACGAGATACCACAAGCCTACGCCGGAGGCCTGAAAGTTGTTTTCCACAACCACAGTTGACTGGTGAAACCTGGAAAAAAGGGGGCACTCCCCCTGACACCATATAAGACTCATCTACAGTCCACATTCATCAACGGACTGATGTTCCCATTCGGTGACATGTTGAAACGCTCGTTTGTCACCTGGAAGACGGCGACCCTCGGTGACACCATCCTCCATGCTGAACATGCCTATGAGACAAACCAAAGGGACAAAGACGGCAAACAAGATCAAAAGGCCAGACCCAACGAGGCGGAAGATTCCGTGGAAGCTGTCGCAATAGACCGAGGCCGAGGAAGTCCCAACATAGGCCGCAACACCTGTCATCGCTGCGGCCAGAAGGACACTGGACCAGCGACTGTTCCATGCTGCGACAGAAACGACCACAGGGCAACTGGGTCGGACAGGGGAATCTGGACAATATCCGAGTTGACGCCCGGAGGAGGGGACCCCAGGGAACGACCCAAGCCATGGCTCTGCACACCCTGATCAGATGACACATACACATACACACACAAATGTGAATATTGTGAATCGCACCCACACACACTCAATTATACCCGATAAAAGTAATGATGAAATACACACGTCCATGAATGAGAATGCCGTTGTCGAGTTCCCAACCATTGATTTACATATTTGAAGTCACAAATTAACCTTTCTCGTTAGTGTGCCTCACGCACACTAATATCCTCCACCAAAACACCCGTTAAACCTCCTTTGTCTGATAAAACATCTACCGCCATTGGCTGTAGCAAAATTTGAAAATAATGACACTACACTGCACTACTCATCTTTGGTGCAAAGGCTCAGAGACAGAAATTTGCAGCTCATCTCAGTTCTCTGTTTCTGGACAGCAAGAATGAAGTCAAAAATCTGGGTGTAATAATAGACGGCGATCAAAATTTTAAGAGCCATATCAATCACATCACGAAAAAAGAATAATTGTATAAAAAAAAACATTTGTAAATGAAGAGCCTTCCTGTCAAAAGCAGAATCTGATAAAATGTATCCATGCATTCATAACAGGGAGATTGTACTACTGTAATGGCCTATTCAACGGCCTCCCGAAACCAGCTGAGAAGAGGCTTCAGTTCATCCAAAATGCAGCTGCACACGTTCCCACTGGGACAAAAAATCAAAACACATCTCACCTGTTCTAAGATCTCTGCATTGGCTCCCCGTTAAAACTGGGATTGATTTTAAGATTCTGCTACTTGTATATAAAGCTATAAACGGCAAATAAAATTGCACCTCAGCAAATAAAATAAACGCTAATTATACGCAAAACAGCAAGAACTCTCAGGTCCACTGTTCACGGTCTTTTAACTATGCTCGTACCAACTCTACAGCAGGGGAGGCTGCCTTATCTATGCTCAAAGTGAATGGAACACCCTGCAGGTGGACCTGAGAGAGGCCCCCACATTCAACACTTTTAAAAGCAGGTTAAAAGCTTTGCTGTTCAATACAATCTATGACTGACATCTGCGTGTGCGTGTTCTCTATGTTGTGTGATTAGTGTGTGTGTGCTCCGTATGCTGTGAGATCTGTTTATTCTGCGCAGAGCCATTTTAAAAATCTGTATTAGTGTTGACTGTCTGGGACGTGGTAAGACTTTGGTAGTTGTAGAATGTGTGTTTCCTCCTCATGTGCACTGTATTTTGTGTTGCAGCATTATTGCTGAAATTAATGTTGTTTGAAGACTGTTGGGATAAAGATGACGGAAATATTATTGTATTGTGAGGGAAATAGAATGACATGGAAAATGGATGAGAAATGGACTGTTAAAAGTCATGAACGGAGATAGGAGGACGTGAGCGGAGAGAGCATTGGTCGGGAACCTTTTTGGCTGGGAGAGCCAGAAAAGCCAAATATTTCTAAATGTATTTCCTTGTGAGCCATATGACATTTAATACAATTGAATGCAACTTAATGTGTGAATTTTTCAAGTAAGGCATACATTTTTAATGTATAACACATCTCTGAGTACTTAAAAAACTGCTATACATAATCAATTTCTCTTTATTCTTCTTATTAATTGTTGCTATACTGTAGCTAACCAATAATAAATGAAATACTTTGAACAATTATTGCGACTCCTAGTGCTGCATGGTTTTGCTGATGGCCTTGTAGTCTTGTTCATACGTAGTGAGGTTAAGCTTCATGCTGCCTTGAGGCTTCCATCAGTTAAACGTGAGCGTAGGTTGGTCTTAATGTTCCTCAGATGCGAGAAAGACTGCTCACATGAGTATGTAGAGCCAAACATGGTCAATACAGCAATACTCACAAGCTGCATTGTGTGGTATGTGACAGGAAGTCGGTTCCAAGTTTTAAGAATCAGCTGGTCTTCTGGTTCAAGTTCAAGAGATTATTTGTCACATACATATTGAACTTTATTCCATTTCTGTCCACTTGTGTTCAGCTGATTGGTCCGACTGGAGGCAGGGATTTTTCTTAATGTTTGTCTTTCTTAAAAAGGGGATCGGCGCACAGGCTCGTAAGCAGGCCAGCACTGGCACGCCATTCCTCCTGCACCCAAGAGGATCATTATTATCCACAATTATTATAATAATCCTCAGTGATATATATATTTGTGGCAGGCGTGCGGCGTATTGAAATGAACAATAAAACTCTCGCCATGTTGGCGCACCACGGCCAGAAGCATTCCATCTCCCTCCCTAAACACTTACCTGTGGGCAGAGAGTCCTACAAGTGGCGCCTGACCACAGACCAGGGGCAGGGCGCCGAGTAAAAGGCGCCCCGGAGTCTTTCTGTGGTCCGCAGCCGGTGCCTGACTACGCCCCTTTGTCCGCCACATTTTTATTTTGAATTTCATTTTCAAAATGAAATTTCTCTTACCTGTTACACTTTAAAAAGACACAGAATAATTTCTTATTACTTGTTAATTGTGATGAAAAATTTTAGCTCAAAATTGTCTGCAAGCATCATCCAAAGAGCCAGAATTAGATTGTGAGCCAAAGGTTCCCGACCCCTAGGCTAAAGGTTTGGAGCGTGCTGAGAGAAGTTTCTGGAAGAGATTCCAACTGCATGCGCTTTGCTGATGATGTGTGAATGTGTGTGTGTGTGTGTGTGACTAACCCCGCCCAGGATCCACAGCTTAGCCACCACTCAGCAAGATTATAACACTGAGTTGCACCCAATCCAAGCTACACACATTTGGCATAGACAATCGTGCTGATTATTAACTAAAACCCACATATAACCACGACTGAACCCAACTGACCCCAACGGAACCACCAGAAGTCTCCCCCGCTCACTGACATCCTTGCCAACCTGTGGACAAAACGACGCCAACGCCATCAGCGAAGCACATTGCATCCATTTAACCCATTAAAACGACTCTGCAGGGTCAAAGGGACCCTAGTATTCATACTAATCACAACATTATTAATAGTACTCCAGATACTATGGCATGATGCTCAGCCACTAAAAGATAATGGGGTCCTCGTACCTACGACCCCACAACCAATGGAGTACACGTGGCCATACGTCTGGGACTGCACGATACACTGCGCCCATGTCAACTGAAAAATAACACAATCTGTGAACGCCCCCTGTGTCTCTATAAATGCCTTCGTTGGCTTGTGGGCGATGGTGGCGCAGGAGGTAGAGCGGGTTGTCCAGTAATCAGAGGGTTCCTGGGGTAATGCCCCGTCACTCCTGGCAGCACGTCAAAGTATCCTTGAGCAAGACACTGAAGTGCCCTCGATGAGCTGGTGTGCACTGCCGCTGCTATCGATGAGTGAAATTGAGGCGTAAATTGTGAAGTGATGGTTGGTGATTAATGGGACTTCTGTCGACAGGGTGAGCAGCTTCAATTACCTGGAGTCCACGTCACAGAGGATTTAACATGGACTTTACAAACAGACACTCTGGTGAGAAAGGCGAGGCTGCGTTTTTACCACCTCAGGCAGCTGAGGAAATTCCAGGTCTCGGTGAGGATCCTAAAGTCCTTCTACTCTGGAGCAGTGGAGAGCATCCTGACAGGCAACATCAATGCCTGGTTTGGGAACTGTACTGCTCAGGAGAGGCAGGCCCTGCAGAAGTTGGTGCGTTCGGCAGAACGTACCACTGGAACTACACTCCCCTTCCTGCAGGACTTATACAGCAGGAGGTGTAGTAGCAGAGCCCGTAGGATTATGAAGGATCCTCACCACCCCAACAACGGACTGTTCCAGCTGCTGCGGTCAGGCAAGCGCCTCCGCAGTCACACAGCGAGAACAGAGAGACTGAGACGGATTTTTTTCCCGCAAGCCATAAGAACTGTCAATGATGACCTCACCAGGGGTCCTCACTGAGCCACACACATAGCCTCCACTACCTCACTGTACTGTATGTAGCATACTGTACCGCACACTGTGTGACTGTTCTGGGTTGTTCAGTATTACCGTATTGCTGCGCCTATTCCCTTTTTCTATTCTATTTTTTTTTTTTTAGTCTATATATTTTTATATTATTCTATAGTATTCGACTTACTGCATTACGTTTTAGGAATCAGTTAGTTGGTCAGTAAACAGATACCTTCCAGATGATTAACAGCTTACTCAGAAGAACAAACACTGAGCTTGGCAGTTTCCAGCATGGAGCACAGCAACAGAGAGATGGTGGTCTCCTTCATCAGCTACAAATTGTCTCAGCAGAACAATCCAACACTGCAGTTGGCGCCGGAGAGCGCCAGTGAAAAGGCACTTCGGGAGTTGGCGGACAAGTTTGAGCTGCGCTATATGAAGGCCTTCAGCGACATGTCATCCCAGCTCCACATGACTACCGCCATGGCCTACAACAGCTTTGAGAACGTGATGGACGAGGTTTTTCGGGACAGGATCAACTGGGGACGCATGGTGGGCCTGTTAGCCTTTGGAGGTGCCCTCTACGTGGATTGCGTGCAGAAGGACATGATCAACACATGGTGCCCTGTATCATAGACTAGATGACCATATACCTGGGCCACTACCTTGATCCATGGATCCAGAGTTAGGGAGGATGGGTGAGTACCTCCGCTTAAACAAAGTAACCTTGTTGCCTTAACATTTTAAGTAGAGACTTTGTTATTTCAACTAATGCATTAAAATTGGGTTAGGCAAACAAAAAGAAAAAAGAAACCGACCTGCTGTCAGTTGGCCTGGTTTCAGTTGGGCCGGTACAATGTGATCTCGTCTTTATACTACTTTTTCTTTTATTTTTTTAAACTGTGTTGTCAGCATGCTGGGCATACAACATAGAGTATTTGTATGCCATTGCATTCAGGACAGAGTTAGTCTGCAAGTGGAGTTCAAGTTCTTAACCTGCAATGCAACTCTTTATTAATTCTTAAATCTTCAAGAACTGCTGCAATAACTCTGTCCTGTGGATGACCTGTAGAATGACAAGAGCACAGTTTTTGGTTATGGAGAGCCACCACCAACCCCCCTCTTTGGAGAACTATTTATCATGTTTGGCTCTATAAACAACTGATCACTACTCCAAGAGGGGGACAATCATCACGGTGAGACAAATAAACATAGAAACAAACAACATTTACACCAAAACATGAACAATGGACGACAACATGTCTTGAAAAACTGAATTAGGTCAAGGAAAACTGGAACTCAAACTGGTCACGTGGTCTCTTCCTGTCATAGTTATGGTAGTAAATGAGGAAGGAAAGCAACCAGGAGGTTTCTGGGGTAACCTCCAGGCAGACGTGCGTGCGTGCGTGCGTGCGCGCGTGCGTATGTAGGATGTCCACCGGTAAGTCTACATGACTTATCCCCATAGGTACTGGTGTAGAAGGTCGGTATTATGTTGCGGCGCCTCCAAACAGTGCAAGGGGCCACGAAGCCTCCCCGAACTCCGGCTGTAATAAGTGATTTTTCTCTATCACTTTTCAATTGATTGGCAAGAAATTTACCTGATTTGTCATTGAATTCAAAAAAATTTGCTCTTGTTCCTGTCATAAGGAATTGTGTCTTTGATGGATTTCAAGTTGAGACTCCTTTAGTCGCTGTTCGAGTTTATTTGGGCATTCTTGTCCTTTCTTTTTCTCGTGAGTGGAGAATGAAATAATATTACCTCTTAGAACTGCCTTAGCTGTTTCCCAAAGTAAGGATGGTGATATTTCTGGGGAGTCATTCAGTTCAGTGAAGGAAGTCCATTCTCTTGAAAATAAATGGTTAAATTCTTTATCTGTTAAAAGTGAGGTGTTAAACCGCCACCTGCTGGGAGGGTTCCGGTTTGTTTCCTTTATCAGGTTGAAACTAATCGGCCCGTGATCGGAAATTAAAATAGGGTGAATTTCTGGATTTGTGATTTTGGACAGTGCGGAGTTAGTTGTCAAGAAAAGGTCGATTCGAGAGAAACTTTGGTGGGATGGTGAATAATATGTGTATTCTATAGAATGTGGGTTATTTGATCTCCAACAATCCCCAACAGCAAGATCACTCATGTATTGTTTTATAGTGTCCGGCAAACGCCAGGATTTGGGAATATTTCTGGTTTGAGAAAGGTCTAAATTTGGATCCAGTACTGTGTTGAAGTCTCCTCTCATAAATGATAGTTTATTCAGAAAATTCTAAAAGTTTTGAAAATATATTGTGAAAGAAATTTTGGTCATCTTCATTGGGGCCATAAATATTAGCTAAGGTTCATTTGATGTTACCTAAAATCCCATTCATCATTATGAAACGCACTTCTGTGTCTGATATTGTGGTTTTATTTTGATATGGGATACTTTTATTGATCAATATAGATAGACCTCTTTTTTTTGAGTTGTATGATGCCGAAAACATCTGACTAAGCCATTTAGCTTTGAGTTTGAGGTGCTCAAATGCAGTGACGTGGGTTTCTTGCAGTAGACAGAAGCTGGGGTTCATCTTGGTGAGGTGAGTTAGTATTTTGCTACGTTTAGCAGGTGAGCCCAAGCCTCTCACATTCCAGTCTCGCTGTGGAACTGTGTTCCAGGGTTGGATGATTAACAGGGCGATTGCAATGGCAAGAAGGATTATTTACAGACCTGATCATTTTTTTCCTGTTGACGGGGCGTCATCCTTTTCAAGTACGAGTTCTGTCATGGCATATCCCTTTCGTGGAGATGGAGGTTACTTGCACATATCCCGCTAGGATCGTGATCTCAGTTCACGTCCCATGATTCTCCGTTGTTGCCGTTTATCTGGTCCTCTGGAAGGTTGCAGACTTTCTTGCAATGAGATGCGTGTGCCCACGTAGGTCGGTCTGCCACCTTAACTGATGCTGCAGTGGTGAGGAGGATCTGGAACGGTCCAAGGAATCTGGCAGAGTTCCAGCTTTTCCTCCTACAATTTCCCCCTCCTAAAGCACGGATTTTGGGTCCGAGTCCCACCTGATGTGCTTGTAAGCAGAGTTGCCAGCAAAGGCATGCTGGCCCCATAACCCAGAGATTGATGGATCAAAACCATTCTCTGTAAAGGCCTGACCTTTACTATCAGACAAACTACATTTGGACCCGACCTCTATCTAACTATATGTTGAGGAGAAAACTGCTTCTTACCTATAAATCATCTATTTACCTATTTACAACTTCCAACAATTCATGAAAATCTCCTTCCTCTCTTGACGATTTCACCTCCTAAACAAGGGATTGCGGGCTCAAGTCTTACCTGGTGCCTTTCAAAAGCAGAGTGGCGCAGCGGCCCATAAACCAAATGTCTATGGATCAAGCCATTCTCTTACAATTCCACCTTTCAAACAAGAGCATGTGGGCTCAAGGCTTATCTGGGGTTCTTGAAAGCAGAGTAACCATAACCCCGATGTTGATTGATCAACACCATCCTCCTCTAATCCTTCCCCTTTGCTACCATAACATGCCCACTATATGTTGAAAAGGAAACAGATTCTTATCTACACAACGTTTAAAGAACAGATGGTCATACTGTTCACAAAACAATTTCAGACCAGTCATGACAACTCAGGAACATTTTCTGACCAGTCATGACAAGTCTCCCCTGCTAAACCAAGGATTGTGAATTTGAGTCCCACCTGAGGAGCTTATGAGCAGAGTTATCAGGGGAAGATGCTGGGCCCATAATCCAGAGGTCAATGGATCACAACCGTCCTCATGTTCAACCCATGCAAATATATGTTGACACCGAAAAAGCTTGCTACCTAGACAACGTGTATTTAACAGCTGTTGATGCTGATCGCAAAACAATTTCAGACCAGGCATGAGAACTTTTGACCAATCATTAAAATTTACAACCAGTCATGACAATTTTCCCTCACAAATGCATTCTTTGGGATGTGAACTCATGCTAATTGTTGTAATCAAAACAGCTAAGGCATGCTGCCCACATAATCCAGAGTTTGATTGCTCAAAACCATCCTCTGTAAAGGCCTTACCTTTACTATCAGACCAAATGCATTTGGACCTAAACTCTAGCTAACTATATGTTGAGGAGGACACTGCTTCTTACCTATAAATCATCAATTTACCAGGTGTTGATGCTGATCGCAAAAAGTCTTCCAACCATCCATGAAAATCTCCCTCCACTTTTGATGATTTCACCTCCTGAACAAGGGATTGTGTGCTCAAGTACCACTGGAGGCTCCCAAAAGCAGAGTGGCGCAGCGGAAGCGTGCTGGGCCCATAACCCAGAGGTCGATGGATCGAAACCATCCTCTGCTAAGGCGTTGTATTCCGTACCTCAAGATGTGGTTTGTACTGATTTCATGTTCAGAACAAAACAGCTTCTTACCAATACAATATGCTCCTAACAGGTGTCCTCTAAGCTGATGCTGAGTAAGCTTTGAACAAAAGAGAGCTTCTTACATGTACTTAACAGGTGTTGATTCCATACCATTCTTGACAATTTCAACTCCCAAACAAAACATTGTTGGTTTGAGTCCTATCTGAGCTTCTTAAAAGCAGAGTGATGTTGATGGATCAACACCATCCTCCATGAAGGCCTCCCCTTTGCTACCACAACATATGATTCAGGATGTGAACTCATGCCAACTATATGTTGAAAAGGAATCAGCTTCTTATCTGCTGTTCACAAAACAATTTCAGACCAGTCATGACAACTCATGAACATCTTCTGACCAGTCATGACAAGTCTCCCCTTGTAAACCAGCTATTGTGAATTCAAGTCCCATGTAAGGTGCTAGTGAGCAGAGTTCCCAGCAGAAGCAGGCTGGGCCCATAATCCAGAGGTCAATGAATCACAACCGTCCTCTGCTCAACCCATGCTAATATATGTTGACACCGAAAAAGCTTGCTACCTAGACAACGTGTATTTAACAGTTGTTGATGCTGATCACAAAACAATTTCAGACCTGGCATGAGAACTTTTGACCACTCATGACAATTTACAACCGGTCATGACAATTTTCCCTCACAAATGCATTCCTTGGGATGTTACATCATGCTAATTAACAACAAGTATAAACGATGTCAACTAGAAAAAAGTATTTGCTTGCTGTTTAAACTGATCATAATGGTGTTACGTAAGCTGTCAAGAATATAGCAATTTCATTGCAGTAAATTGCCAAAATTCTCTATCTTGTTGCCATTGTACATGAAAATTCGGTGTTTTGTTCAGGTTCTTGTCCGCGGCAGCCCCAGTGGCCTAATGGATAAGGCACTGGCCTCCTAAGCCAGGGATTGTGGGTTCAAGTCCCATCTGGGGTGCAGAGTGCATGCAGGCCTCATGACCCATAGTTCAATGGATCAAAACCACATACTCTTTAGGCCTCTAATTTGCTCCCACAGGATGTCAACTCATGCTATTTGTTGTAAAAAAAACTGCTTATTCCCTTCACAACCAGAATCCAACAAGTGCTCATGCTCTTCACAAAAACACTCATGACTACTCACAAATACTTTAAAACCATTCATGACAATTTTCCCCTCCTTAACCAGGGATTATCAGTCCGAGTCCCACCTGATGTGCTTATGAGCCGAGCTAAATACTGAGGTTTGCTGCACCCATAATCCAGAGATTGATTGATCAAAACCATCCTCTGTTAATGCCTTTACTATCAGACCAAATGCATTTGGACCTGAACTCTAGCTGACTATATGTTGATGAGGACACTGCTTCTTACCTAGAAATCATCTGTTTACTGGGTGATCGCAAAACATTATTTATCAGATATTGATGTTGATCGCAAAACAATTTCAGATCAGGCATGAAAACTTTTGACCACTCATGACCATTTACAACCATTCATGACAATTTTCCCTCACAAATGCATTCTTTGGGATATTACATCATGCTTATTAACAACAAGTGTAATCTTTGGAACCTACAAAAAAGTATTTGCTTGCTGATGAAACTGGTCACAATGGTGTTTCCTAAACTGTAAGTATATAGCAGTTTCATAACAGTAAATTGCCAAGAAATAGTTTTTCTACCTTGTTGCCTTGCTCTAAGGGCTCTCGTCTCCTGGTCGAGGTGATTATTGAGCACCTTGTGCAGCTCAACAATTTCACAATTCTTCAGCTGATCTACTTCCTGTCTGAGCTGTCTGTGCAGACTCCAACTCATCCGTCAGCACCGGATTTCAATGTGGGCCTTGGCTAGTCGGCACAAAGCCTTTTCCCGCTGCAGAAAGGAACCCCCAATACCGACTGCCTGGCCATACCGCAGCCTGACCTCTGCTCCATATGTATTCTCTTTCCATCCCTGGGCATCGACGTCCAGTTGGTGGCCTTGTGCAGGGATGTCCTCTTGATCCTTCAGAGCCATCTGTCTTCTCCAGCAGGGAAGTCCTCTCTCCAAGAAGGTAGACCACTTGTTCTGTAGCACTCCTGTGGATCATGTCCGTTAGTCCATGCTGGCACAGCATTTTAACCACCTTGTTTCTCTGGGTATCTTGCAGAAATATTAGCTGATGCAAACTGTCCTCTCTTCTATTGCTTTGGCCAAAAGATTTTTGTCCTCTGTCAAGGCACGGATTGGTGCCAAGGACTTGATTAATTCTGCCATCTCATGTACCAGGCATGCAAACTTGTCACCTTTTGGCGAAATTTGCCGTTTTGAAACCAAAATTGGTCACCTGGGGGTGGCTTCAATCCATCTGTATGTCGATCTCTCAAAATGCGCCGGCGCCTAGTGGCATCTGCACCCTGCTGTCACCTGGCTTCAAGAAAAGCCATGATAGGGACATACAAGCTATGTCCCATTTCAGGGGCTGCCGCCTTGTAGGCTGCATTTTAAGACCGAATGCATTACACCGGCACAACGAAGTGCTGTCCCATTCCGGAGGCTCCTTCAAATGCGGTCGAGAAATGAAGCCTTGTTTTCCCCGATTTAAACAATATGTTTAAAAAAAACAATAGATACAATACAACAATATAATCAGTAACAACAGCATCAGACATCACTCCCCTCCTTTCAGAATATCTATAATGGACAAAGAAAAACACATAAATAAATGAGTAAAATAAAAAAATATAAAATAAATAAAAATAATAATTAAGTAAATAAATAAAGTGTAAGTAAAATAAAGAACTGTAAAGAACAGCTGTAACCCAGCTGTAACCCAACATTATTATACATTATTAAATTGTACCAATCCTCCTTAAAACTGAAATAGTCTATTAGCCTAATCCACTTGTCATTTAGCCAGGTTTATAACAAAAATGGACACTGAGTTGATGCGAAAACACAATTTAAACATTTTACTAAGTAGAACAATTCCCTATAATAACACCTGGGGAGGCTCTTCCGGCCTAAACCCTAACCCTAAACCCTAACCCCTAACCCTAACCCCTAACCCTAACCTTAAGCCTAACTTGAAATTAGGAGGTGCTGTCTCAATGAGTGCGACTGTGCCAATTCTCTCCGGCCAGGTATCAGTCAGTGGATAGAAATCCAGGTTATGGGTACTTATAAGCTCATTCACTAAAAATTAATTGTTAGTTAGTGACCTGACGTTTAATAGAGACATTTTTATTGTTCTGGGTGCATGGCTTTGCGGGGTACTTAGAGTTTGAGTCTGAACTGAGAGTAAATTGTTTAGATTCCTGTATGTTACAGGGAAGTTACGTAATTTCGGTCTATGGTAAATAGCTACAGGAATTTGTAAAGCAGAGTGACAGTCGTCAATGTCAGAGTGGATCGGACTCACCAAATATCAGCAGCGAACAGAGGATTTCAGCCTAAGTTCCATGTTCAAGGTGAGGAGGCGTGATCCGTGAAAGTTTGGATGAACTCCATCATGTCTGAAGACATTTGGATGGTTTAAGAAGGTGCCGAAGTTGTCCACAAACGGTACGTTGAGGGAGCAGCAGAATCCCTTGAACCATGTGTGTAGCTGAAGGACATGCGTGAATTTTATGTCTCCAAAGCTGGGACACGGCAGCAGGCCGGATACGATGAACCGGCGGTCCGACTGTAGAAGACTGTCAATAAGCTTCAAAATGCCTTCTTTAAGTGTCTTTGATTGTTTGTTCCTGAGATCGTTGGTTCCCATGTGGATTAGAACAGTGGAGGCAGACGGGTTTTGATCCAGCAGCTGTGGGATTCTGGAGTCTATATCCCGGACGAGAGCACCCGGGTAGCAGATGCATCCTTCATCATTTTGAGTAAGCAGTTAGTAAAGGAAGGGATTTTCTAACAGTATGAGGCAGGAGCTACTGTAGATGGGACAAGGGTTGCACAACAAACAAAGTTTAACTTGGCAGCTCTTTGTTTTATGAATGGTGTAAGGATGACAAGACAGACACCTGACTGTGATGGGAGTGAAAGAAGCAACTTTTTAATTGCTTGCTTATGAGGCCTAGATGTCCAATGCGCTCTCTCCATTAAGATACAGAGACAGAGACACTCTTTGAGTGCGTTCGAAAGGCGCATTGACAGCAATATCAACGAGACACTAGGAATTGAAATCCATGACGCCTTCATAAATGTTGCATCACCTGCTACGATGAGGATGGGACTCAAACCCACGCGTGCAGAGCACAATGGATTAGCAGTCCATCACCTTAACCACTCGGCCACCTCATCCGAAAAGACTTGGCACATCCTCAACAACAACCGTACATACCATCCTTCATCATTTTGAGTTATTCCGGGGAAAGGCAAAGTACAGAGTTCTTTTTACACTCCAACTACCTTCTCAAGGACTTACACACTACATGTTTTGGTCTTGTACTGACTCAACTGATGGATAATAAGTAACTGCTCCAGCCAGATTTGAGCAACACACATTGGAGGCAAATTGACAAGATAAAGTCAGGGCAATAATGTAAGACACGACAATCCAAGAAACCCTCACATGTTTCCCAATATGGGCATTGTTGGTATAGTGGTGAGCATAGCTGCCTTCCAAGCAGTTGACCTGGGTTTGATTCCCAGCCAATGCAATTTGAGATGTGGTTGTTTATCAAACAATGACCTCACAGTGTATTTTATATATTTGGAGGCAAATAAACATCAGGGTAATAATTACATTACATTTAGCCGACGCTAAACACCGATGGACGCAGCCATCGGGAGCAATTAGGGGGTTAAGTGTCTTGCTCAAGGACACTACAGCATGCTAGCAGGAGGAGCCTGGGATCAAACCAGCAACCTTTAGATTACTTTAGAAGACTGTGGCAAGTCTGTGCTGTGCCAAGAGTGCAACAGCAACAAATACCCATCAGCGCTTAATCCAGGGCCCGCCCCATGGAAAACCGATGCCCACGTGAGCACCGTAGATCACAGCGGGAGCGACAGCCACTGGAAGCCATTCCGTCTATGACATCCAAATGCACGGATATCTGTGGAAGTATGAACACGTCAAAATCATGCTCCAAAATCTGTCTTGCATTCGTGTATCCTGTGGGCCAAAGAGACCTAGCCATGAAGACCAACATTGTTCTTGATGACCAGAGTAACAAGTCCCTAGGCAACACTGAATTCTTCCAACAATTCGGAATCCAAGGCACAGGAACAAGATATACTTTGAAGACATGTTCAGGAGTGGTGGATACGGCCGGACGGGGAGCCAGCAACTTCATGGTGGAGTCATTAGATGGCAACATCCACATTCCCTTGCCTACTCTGATTACAACATGCTGGCAGACAACAGGTCTGAAATACCATCACCAGATGTAGCCAGACAGCATCCTCACCTCAAATACTTGGCAGACAAAATCCCAGTCCTGGACCCAGACGCGCCCATCCTTATTCTCCTTGGGAGAGACTTAATTCAGGTGCACAAAGTGCGGGAACAATGTAATGGGCCACACAACGCACTGTTTGCCCAACGACTCGACCTAGGATGGGTGATAATTGGAGATGTGTGTCTGGGAAGAGCACACAAACCCACCACTGCCAGTGTCTTCAGAACCAGAGTGCTGAGGAGTGGGCGCCAATCCCACCTCAGCCCATGCACCAGCAGCTTAACGGTCAGAGAGAAGATTGACAGCCCTGATCCACGCCACATCTCTCCATGTGTGTCTCATTCAGCCGATGAAACAGACAGCCTGGGCAGAAACGTGTTTCAAAGAACACAACGCGACGACCAATTTGGCCTCTTCATCAAAGATGAGCTGTTCCTTGACCTCATGGATAAGGAGGTTTACATGAATGAAGCACACTGCTGGGTAGCACCGCTGCCATTAAGGCCAAACAGGCCGCGTCTGCCCAACAACAGTAAACATGCTGTTAACCGCCTTGCCTCCCTCCGCCGCATGCTGGAAAAGAAACATGCAATGAAAGAACACTTCTTCCACTTCATGCACCTGTCACAATTCAAGGAAAGGTCTTAGTCAGGGAGCTGTCTGCCGAACAAGCTGAATGGGATGCTCCCCTGCCAGCGTTAAAAGAGGAACAATGGAAAATGTGGACCAACTCACTCTGTGAGCTTGAGCAGCTTCAGATTGAAAGACCCTATGTGCCCGTTTCCTTGTGCTCCACAAAACACAGAGAACTCTGTGTCTTCTCTGATGCTTCCACTATGGCCATATCAGCAGTGGCCTATCTTAAAGGAACAGATGAAAACGGACACATTTTCATTGGATTCGTCATGAGCAAGTCAAAGCTGGCTCCTCATCCCCCACATACTGGCGTCAAGAGTACCTGGTGTCACTCCAACCACGGAGAAATTGGCACGTGGACAAGCCAAACCTGAGCCAAGGAGATGTTGTGCTGCTCAAGGATGCACAGGTCAAGCGGAACGAATGGCCAGTCGGAGTGGGGTGAACGCCATTCCCAGCAAAGACTCTAAAGTCTGCAAAGTAGATGTGAGAGTGGTCAGACAGGGTACTCAGCAGGTGTATTCTAGACCAGTCTCTGAAGTTGTTTTACTTGTAAAAGGGGAATAGTGTTATAATACATTATAACAAGCGGGGAGTGTGATGTTCTGATGTATATCTGGGGAAAGGGCGACCCTAGTGGTAACTCTAAACGCGATGTTTGTTTTACTATCGATCTTGCCGTAGTTTGGGTTTGATGACACATGCGGAAGTGAGCTGCCACATGCTTTTCTTTTTGGATGCGGTTGGCTGGAAAACACGTTTGTCTTTTTACAGTGCTTTCTAAGTAAAACTTTGAACAATACAAGCTGCTTCATTCGTGGAAAAACTGTTACACACACAGACTGAAGCGGAGGCAAAAAAAATGTCATATATATTTATCACTAAAGGGGCAAGAAATATTTCTTTTATGAATTATTTAACTGCTCACCACATATTTATACCTATTTAATAACCCATGTATTCTATATATCATTTATACATATACACGACCAATACACAAATCTCTTCACATCTCTTTAGCCGGCACACTCACACACACACACAGGCACACTCACACCCCAAAAGGAAAAAGACATGCCTTTCTGGCACCACATCTGAACAGCGCTTAATTTTATACTTTAACGTCAACTCATGTATACTCTTCAAGATTTTCACTTTGGCCAGACCTTTACATTTTCACTTTGGCCAAACTTTACCCCATTTTTTCTCAAACTTATTTTTCATCTTTGTAACTCTTTTTGCTTCACTTTTCGTCTTTTTCATCTTACTTTAGGCTTTTAACTTTTATCTCTTTTTCACTTTTCATCCTTTTTCATCTTTATTCATATAATTTTATTTTGAGTCAATTCCCCTGGCCAGGGTTATTTCCTCTTTGTTTTTCCTACATAGATTTGATTATATTATATTTTCATTTGGCCACTTTCACGCAGCATTTAATGTACACATGTCTAACTGATTAAGGAGATATGGGCCCTGTTGTCGTAAATCTTGCATGGTTATTTAAATAACTTTTGGCTACTCGTTCTGCCATTCTATAATTACTTTTTACTTAAACTTTCTCCACATCTTTTAAGCCTTTATCTTTTACTTTTAACTTCATCTTTTATTTCTCTCGTCGCTATTCTCTATTTCCACTTAATTCTCTTTTTCTTCGTTTATTATTATCTTATTCCCCTTATTTACGTCTTTTACAAATTAATAAACCCCAATTTAGACGGAAACTCACTTCACACATCAACACATCATCTCCATCTCCGCACAATTTGCTCTTGTCAGTGCAGTCTATCCACCCAAAATACTACCGCTTCAAAAATCACACACAGCTCAATTTGTGAGATAACACTCACCCTGAGAGTGGTTATTCGCTGGAGCAAGCAGCATCGGCAGATGAGGCCCAGCAGATCCTAGTTCGTGACGCCACTTTGTAGTTCCTTGATGAATTTGATGTATTGATGAAGAAGAAGTGTACCCGTAGTAATTATCTTATACAATGGGGCTGTATTGGAATGTCACAATTGTTCTGGTACCTCTCTGTTGTACAGGAAGAGTAGACACGTCGAAGAAAATGCAACAGTGATCTGAAATAGCAACATCCATGACATAGGGTACAGTGATATTTAGTCCTTTTGATATGACCAAGTCCAGAGTATGCCCCTTAGTGTGGGTGGGTCCAGAAACATGCTGAGTGAGGTCAAATTTCTCCAATAGGCTAATGAATGGTTGAGCATCTGGGTCTATTTGATTGTCAACAGGAATATTAAAACCACCTGAGATTATTACACGATCATAATCAGTGGAGACCTTGGACGGTAGCTCAGAGAATTAATCAAGAAAGCAACATTTCGATTTTGGTGACCGATAAACAGCGATGATTAAAATCGGGGTACTGCAGTTCATAGATATTGCAAGGTGTTCAAATGACGTGAATTGTCCGAGGAGAATTTCCTTGCAAGTATAGATATCAGAGAAGAAGACAGCAGCTATTCAACTGCCTCTCTTATCAGCTCTAGTTGTCTGAATGAAATTGAAATGAGGAGTGCTGTCTCAATGAGGGTGACTGTGCCATTTCTATCCTGCCAGGTCTCAGTCAGTGGAGAGAAATCCAAGTTATGGGTACTTATAAGCTCATTAACTAAAAATGACTTGTTAGTTAGTGACCTGATGTTTAATAGAGACATTTTTATTGTTCTGGGTGCATGGCTTAGTGGGGTACTTAGAGTTTGAGTCTGAACTGAGAGTAAATTGTTTAGATTCCTGTATGTTACTGGGAAGTTACGTAATTTCGGTCTATTGTTAATAGCTACAGGAATTTGTAAAGCAGAGTGACAGTCGTCAATGTCAGAGTGGATCGGACTCACCAAACATCAGCAGCGAACAGAGGATTTCAGCGTAAGTTCCATGTTCAAGGTGATGAGGCGTGATCCGTGAAAGTTTGGATGAACTCCATCATGTCTGAAGACGTTTGGATGGTTTAAGAAGGTGCCGAAGTTGTCCACAAACAGTACGTTGAGGGAGCAGCAGTATCGCTTGAACCATGTGTGTAGCTGAAGGACATGCGTGAATTTTATGTCTCCAAAGCTGGGACACGGCAGCAGGCCAGATACGATGAACCGGCGGTCCGACTGTAGAAGACTGTCAATAAGCTTCAAAATGCCTTCTTTAAGTGTCTTTGATTGTTTGTTCCTGAGATCGTTGGTTCCCATGTGGATCAGAACAGTGGAGGCAGACGGGTTTTGATCCAGCAGCTGTGGGATTCTGGAGTCAATATCCCGGACGAGAGCACCCGGGTAGCAGATGCATCCTTTATCATTTTGAGTAAGCAGTTAGTAAAGGAAGGGATTTTCTAACAGTATGAGGCAGGAGCTACAGTAGATGGGACAAGGGTTGCACAACAAACAAAGTTTAACTTTGCAGCTCTTCGTTTTATGAATTGTTTAAAGATGACAAGACGGACAAACTGACTGTGATGGGAGTGAAAGAAGCAACTTTTTAATTGCTTGTTTATGAGGACTAGATGTCCAATGCGCTCTCTCCATTAAGATACAGAGACAGAGACACTCTTTGAGTGCGTTCGAAAGGCACATTGACAGAAATAACAAAGAGACACTGTAGGAATTGAATTCCATGACGCCTTCATAAATCACCTGCTACGATGAGGATGGGACTCGAACCCACGCGTGCAGAGCCCAATGGATTAGCAGTCCATCACCTTAACCACTCGGCCACCTCATCCGAAAAGGCTTGGCACATCCTCAACAACAACCGTGCATACCATTCTTCATCATTTTGAGTTATTCCGGGGAAAGAAAAGTACAGAGTTCTTTTTACACTCCAACTACCTTGCCAAGGACTTACACACTACATGTTTTGGTCTTGTACTGACTCAACTGATGGATAATAAGGAACTGCTCCAGCCAGATTTGAGCAACACACATTAGAGGCAAATTGACAAGATAAAGTCAGGGCAATAATGTAAGGCACGACAATCCAAGAAACCCTCACATGTTTCCCAATATGGGCATTGGTGGTATAGTGGTGAGCATAGCTGCCTTCCAAGCAGTTGACCTGGGTTCGATTCCCAGCCAATGCAATTTGAGATCTGGTTGTTTATCTAACACTGACTTCACAGTGTATTTTATATATTTGGAGGCAAATAAACATCAGGGTAATAATTACATTACATTTAGCAGACGCTTTTATCCAAAGCGACTTACAATTATTTAAACACCGATGGATGCAGCCATCAGGAGCAATTAGGGGGTTAAGTGTCTTGCTCAAGGACACTACAGCATGCTAGCAGGAGGAGCCTGGGATCAACCAGCAACCTTTAGATTACTTTAGAAGACTGTGGCAAGTCTGTGCTGTGCCAAGAGTGCAACAGCAACAAAGACCCATCAGCGCTTCATCCAGGGCCCGCCCCATGGAAAACCGATGCCCACGTGAGCACCGTAGATCACAGCGGGAGCGACAGCCGCTGGAAGCCATTCTGTCTGTGACATCCAAATGCACGGATATCTGTGGAAGTATGAACACGTCAAAATCATGCTCCAAAATCTGTCTTGCATTCGTGTATCCTGTGGGCCAAAGAGACCTAGCCATGAAGACCTACATTGTTCTTGATGACCAGAGCAACAAGTCCCTAGGCAAAACTGAATTCTTCCAACAATTCGGAATCCAAGGCACAGGAACAAGATATACTTTGAAGACATGTTCAGGAGTGGTGGATACGGCCGGACGGCGAGCCAGCAACTTCATGGTAGAGTCATTAGATGGCAACATTCACATTCCCTTCCCTACTCTGATTGAGTGCAACATGCTGCCAGACGACAGGTCTGAAATACCATCACCAGACGTAGCCAGACACCATCCTCACCTCAAATACTAGCAGACAAAATCCCAGTCCTGGACCCAGACGCGCCCATCCTTATTCTCCTTGGGAGAGACTTAATTCAGGTACACAATGTGCGGGAACAATGTAATGGGCCACACAACGCACTGTTTGCCCAATGACTCGACCTAGGATGGGTGATAATTGGAGATGTGTGTCTGGGAAGAGCACACAAACCCACCACTGCCAGTGTCTTCAGAACCAGTGTGCTGAGGAGTGGGCGCCAATCCCACCTCAGCCCATGCACCAGCAGCTTAACGGTCAGAGAGAAGATTGACAGCCCTGATCCACGCCACATCCCTCCATGTGTGTCTCATTCAGCCGATGAAACAGACAGCCTGGGCAGAAACCTGTTTCAAAGAACACAACGCGACGACCAATTTGGCCTCTCCATCAAAGATGAGCTGTTCCTTGACCTCATGGATAAGGAAGTTTACATGAATGACGCACACTGCTGGGTAGCACCGCTGCCATTAAGGCCAAACAGGCTGCGTCTGCCCAACAACAGACAACATGCTGTTAACCGCCTTGCCTCCCTCCGCCGCATGCTGGAGAACAAACATGCAATGAAAGAACACTTCTTCAACTTCATGCAAGCAATGTTCGATGCAGACACATTCACTTTCCATTAATCCAAAGAGAAAAAGCCATTCACTAGATGGGGAATCCTGTCTACTTTCAATGGGCTTCATGACCCCCTGGGCTATGTGGCACCTGTCACAATTCAAGGAAAGGTCTTAGTCAGGGATCTGTCTGCCAAACAAGCTCAATGGGATGCTCCCCTGCCAGCGTTAAAAGAGGAACAATGGAAAATGTGGACCAACTCACTCTGTGAGCTTGAGCAGCTTCAGATTGAAAGACCCTATGTGCCCGTTTCCTTGTGCTCCACAAAACACAGAGAACTCTGTGTCTTCTCTGACGCTTCCACTATGGCCATATCAGCAGTGGCCTATCTTAAAGCAACAGATGAAAACGGACATTGTCACGGGCAAGTCAAAGCTGGCTCCTCATCCCCCACATACTGTTCCATGGCTCAAACTTTGTGGTGCTGTCTTGGCTGTTGTAATGGCGGACTTGATTATAGACAGCCGAATCGTATTTGGCTACAACAACAAGCAGTGGAGGCAGGTACAGGCATTGGCCTACGCATTCTGGAAACGCTGGCGTCAAGAGTACCTGGTGTCACTCCAACCAAGGAGAAAGTGGCACGTGGACAAGCCAAACCTGAGCCAAGGAGATGTTGTGCTGCCCAAGGATGCACAGGTCAAGCAGAAGGAATGGCCAGTCGGAGTGTGGTGAACGCCATTCCCAGCAAAGACTCTAAAGTCTGCAAAGTAGATGTGAGAGCGGTCAGACAGGGTACTCAGCAGGTGTATTCTAGACCAGTCTCTGAAGTTGTTTTACTTGTAAAAGGGGAATAGTGTTATAATACATTATAACAAGCGGGGAGTGTGATGTTCTGATGTATATCTGGGGAAAGGGCGACCCTAGTGGTAACTCTAAACGCGATGTTTGTTTTACTATCGATCTTGCTGTAGTTTGGGTTTGATGACAGCAGTGTGGCACGGTGGCGCAGTGCGCAGTGCATTGTACTGCTGCCTCACAGCAAGAAGGTCCTGGGTTCGATTCCCACCTGGGGCGCTTTTGGCACCGTGCTCCCAAATAGGAGCCCTTCAGTGTGGAGTTTGCATGTCCTCCCCGTGCTCACATGGGGTTCCCTCCACCTCATGTCAGTAAGGACCCCTAATAAAAAAACATGCACCCATCATCGTCTGACCAGCGATGGACATTTATCACCTGGTCCCCGGGCGCGTCCACGTATGCTGCCCACTGCTCCTGGCTGTGCCCCCGGAGGAAGGACAAGCCAGGATGGATCAAATGAAGAGGATCCATTTCAACGGCCACCATCAAAAGCGTGAGTTGGTGTCTTGCGTGACGAATAAAGACTGTTTCTTCTTCTTTCATGCACGAGAATGCCGTTGTCGAGTTCCCAACCATTGATTTACATATTTGAAGTCACAAATTAACCTTTCTCGTAAGTGTGCCTCACGCACACTAATCTCCTCCACCGAAACACCCGTTAAACCTCCTTTGTCTGATAAAACATGTACCGCCATCGGCTGTAGCAAAATTTGTGACACTACACTGCACTACTCATCTTTGTTGCAAAGGCTCAGAGACAGACATTTGCATCTCATCTCAGTTCTCTGTTTCTGGACAGCAAGAATTAAGTCAAAAATCTGGGTGTAATAATAGACGGCGAACAAAATTTTAAGAGCCATATCAATCACATCACAAAAAAAAAATAATTACAAAAAGAAACCCATTTCAAAATGAAGAGGCTTCCTGTCAAAAGCAGAATCTGATAAAATGTATCCATGCATTCATAACAGGTAGATTGTACTACTGTAATGGCCTATTCAACGGCCTCCCGAAATCAGCTGTGCAGAGGCTTCAGTTCATCCAAAATGCAGCTGCACACGTTCCCACTGGGACAAAAAATAAAAAGTGAACACATCTCACCTGTTCTTAGATCTCTACATTGGCTCCCCGTTAAAACTGGGATTGATTTTAAGATTCTGCTACTTGTATATAAAGCTATAAACGGCCTTGCACCTCAGCAAATACATTAAACGCTAATTATACGCAAAACAGCAAGAACTCTCAGGTCCACTGTTCACGGTCTTTTAACTATGCTCGTACCAACTCTACAGCAGGGGAGGCTGCCTTATCTAAGCTCAAAGTGAATGGAACACCCTGCTGGAGGACCTGAGAGAGGCCCCCACATTCAACACTTTTAAAAGCAGGTTAAAAACTTTGCTGTTCACTACAGTCTCTGACTGACATCTGCGTGTGCGTGTTCTCTATTTTGTGAGATTCGTGTGTGTGCTCCGTATGCTGTGAGATCTGTTTATTCTGCGCAGAGCCATTTTAAAAATCTGTATTAGTGTTGACTGTCTGGGACGTGGTAAGACTTTGGTAGTTGTAGAATGTGTGTTTCCTCCTCATGTGCACTGTATTTTGTGTTGCAGCATTATTGCTGAAATTAATGTTGTTTGAATGCTGTTGGGATAAAGATGATGGAAATAATATTGTATTGTGAGGGAAATAGAATGACATGGAAAATGGATGAGAAATGGACTGTTAACGGAGATAGGAGGAAGTGAGCGGCGAGAGCATTGGTCGGGACCCTTTTGGGCTGGGAGAGTCAGAAAAGCCAAATATTTCTAAATGTGTTTCCTTGTGAGCCATATGACATTTAATACAATTGAATGCAACTTAATGTGTGAATTTTTCAAGTAAGGCATACATTTTTAATGTATAACACATCTCTGAGTACTTAAAAAACTGCTATACATAATCAATTTCTCTTTATTCTTCTTATTAATTGTTGCTATACTGTAGCTAACCAATAATAAATGAAATACTTTGAACAATTAATGCGACTCCTGGTGCTGCATGGTTTTGCTGATGGCCTTGTAGTCTTGTTCATACGTAGTGAGGTTAAGCTTCATGCTGCCTTGAGGCTTCCATCAGTTAAACGTGAGCGTAGGTTGGTCTTAATGTTCCTCAGATGCGAGAAAGATTGCTCACATGAGTATGTAGAGCCAAACATGGTCAATACGGCAATACTCACAAGCTGCATTGTGTGGTATGTGACAGGAAGCTCGTTCCAAGTTTTAAGAATCAGCTGGTCTTCAGGTTCAAGTTCAAGAGATTATTTGTCACATACATATTGAACTTTATTCCATTTCTGTCCACTTCTGTTCAGCTGATTGGTCCGACTGGAGGCAGGAATTTTTCTTAATGTTTGTCTGTCTTAAAAAGGGGATCGGCGCACGGGCTCGTAAGCAGGCCAGCACTGGCACGCCATTCCTCCTGCACCCAAGAGGATCATTATTATCCACAATTATTATAATAATCCTCAGTGATATATATAATTGTGGCCTGCGTGCGGCATATTGAAATGAACACTAAAACTCTCGCCATGTCGGCGCATCACGGCCAGAAGCATTCCATCTCCCTCCCTAAACACTTACCTGTGGGCAGAGAATCCTACAAGTGGCGCCTGACCACACACCAGGGGCAGGGCGGCGAGTAAAAGGCACCCCGGAGTCTTTCTGTGGTCCGCAGCCGGTGCCTGACTACGCCCCTTTGTCCGCCACATTTTTATTTTGAATTTCATTTTCAAAATGAAATTTCTCTTACCTGTTATACTTTGAAAAGACACAGAATAATTATTTATTACTTGTTAATTGTGATGAAAAACGTTTAGCTCAAAATTGTCTGCGAGCATCATCCAAAGAGCCAGAATTAGATTGCGAGCCAAAGGTTCCTGACCCCTAGGCTAAAGGTTTGGAGCGTGCTGAGAGAAGTTTCTGGAAGAGATTCCAACTGCATGCGCTTTGCTGATGATGTGTGAATGTGTGTGTGTGTGTGTGACTAACCCCGCCAGGATCCACAGCTTAGCCACCACACAGCAAGATTATTACACTGAGTTGCACCCACTCCAAGCTACACACATTTGGCATAGACAATAGTGCTGATTATTAACTAAAGCCCACATATAACCACGACTGAACCCAACTGACCCCAACGGAACCACCAGAACTGTCTCCCCGACATCCTTGCCAACCTGTGGACAAAACGGCACCAACGCCATCAGCGCTGCATCCACCGAGGAATCCAATGCCACTGCCAAAAGCTAAGTACTCACACCCAGTGATTACACCCAGCAGAAAGCGTGAGCCGGCAAAGCACATTGCATCCATTTAACCCATTAAAACGACTCTGCAGGGTCAGAGGGACCCTAGTATTCATACTAATCACAACATCATTAATAGTACTCCAGATACTATGGCATTATGCTCAACCACTAAAAGATAATGGGGTCCTCGTACCTACGACCCCACAACCAATGGAGTACACATGGCCATAGGTCTGGGACTGCACGATACACTGCGCCCATGTCAACTGAAAAATAACACAATCTGTGAACGCCCCCTGTGTCTCTATAAATGCCTTCCAGGGCTTGTGGGCGATGGTGGCGCAGGAGGTAGAGCGGGTTGTCCAGTAACCAGAGGGTTCCTGGGGTAATCCCCCGTCACTCCTGGCAGCACGTCAAAGTATCCTTGAGCAAGACACTGAACCCTAAAGTGCTATCGATGAGCTGGTGTGCACCTTGAATGGTTGCCGCTGCCATCGATGAGTGAAATTGAGGCGTAAATTGTGAAGTGACGGTTGGTGATTAATGGGACTTCTGTCGACAGGGTGAGCAGCTTCAATTACCTGGGAGTCCACATAACAGAGGATTTAACATGGACTTTACAAACAGACACTCTGGTGAGAAAGGCGAGGCTGCATTTTTACCAACTCAGGCAGCTGAGGAAATTCCAGTTCTCGGTGAGGATCCCCAAGTCCTTCTACTCTGGAGCAGTGGAGAGCATCCTGACAGGCAACATCACTACCTGGTTTGGGAACTGTACTGCTCAGGAGAGGCAGGCCCTGCAGAGGTTGGTGCGTTCGGCTGAACGTACCTCTGGAACTACACTCCCCTCCCTGCAGGACTTATAGGAGGTGTAGTAGCAGAGCCCGTAGGATTCTGAAGGATCCTCACCACCCCAACAACGGACCGTTCCAGCTGCTGCGGTCAGGCAAGCGCCTCCGCAGTCACACAGCGAGAACAGAGAGACTGAGACTGAGTTTTTTCCCGCAAGCCATAAGAACTGTCAATGATGACCTCACCAGGGGTCCTCACTGAGCCACACACATAGGCTCCACTACCTCACTGTACTGTATGTAGCATACTGTACCGCATACTGTGTGACTGTTCTGGGTGGTTCAGTATTACCGTATTGCTGCGCCTATTCCCTTTTTCTATTCTATTTATTTTATTTTATTTTATTCTATATATTTTTATATTATTCTATAGTATTCGACTTACTGCATTACGTTTTAGGGATCAGTTAGTTGGTCAGTAAACAGATACCTTCCAGATGATTAACAGCTTACTCAGGAGAACAAACACTGAGCTTGGCAGTTTCCAGCATGGAGCACAGCAACAGAGAGATGGTGGTCTCCTTCATCAGCTACAAATTGTCTCAGCAGAACAATCCAACACTGCAGTTGGTGCGGAGAGCGCCAGTGAAAAGGCACTTCGGGAGTTGGCGGACAAGTTTGAGCTGCGCTATATGAAGGCCTTCAGCGACATGTCATCCCAGCTCCACATGACTACCACCATGGCCTACAACAGCTTTGAGAATGTGATGGACGAGGTTTTTCGGGACAGGATCAACTGGGGACGCATGGTGGGCCTGTTAGCCTTTGGAGGTGCCCTCTACGTGGATTGCGTGCAGAAGGACATGATCAACACATGGTGCCCTGTATCATAGACTAGATGACCATATACCTGGGCCACCACCTTGATCCATGGATCCAGAGTTAGGGAGGATGGGTGAGTACCTCCGTTTAAACAAAGTAACCTTGTTGCCTTAACATTTTAAGTAGAGACTTTGTTATTTCAACTAATGCATTAAAATTGGGTTAGGCAAACAAAAAGAAAAAAGAAACCGACCTGGTGTCAGTTGGCCTGGTTTCAGTTGGGCCGGTACAATGTGATCTCGTCTTTATACTACTTTTTCTTTTATTTTTTTAAACTGTGTTGTCAGCATGCTGGGCATACAACATAGAGTATTTGTATGCCATTGCATTCAGGACAGAGTTAGTCTGAAAGTGGAGTTCAAGTTCTCAACCTGCAATGCAACTCTTTATTAATTCTTAAATCATCAAGAACTGCTGCAATAACTCTGTCCTGTGGATGACCTGTAGAATGACAAGAGCACAGTTTTTGGGTATGGAGAGCCACCACCAACCCCCCTCTTTGGAGACAGCATGACAATGATCCCAAACACGCCGCCCGGGCAACGAACGAGTGGCTTCGTAAGAAGCATTTCAAGGTCCTGGAGTGGCCTAGCCAGTCTCCAGATCTCAACCCCATAGAAAATCTTTGGAGGGAGTTGAAAGTTGCCCAGCGACAACCCCAAAACATCACTGCTCTAGAGGAGATCTGCATGGAGGAATGGGCCAAAATACCAGCAACAGTGTGTGAAAACCTTGTGAAGACTTACAGAAAACGTTTGACCTGTGTCATTGCAAACAAAGGGTATATAACAAAGTATTGAGATGAACTTTTGTTATTGACCAAATACTTATTTTCCACCATAATTTGCAAATAAATTCTTTAAAAATCAGACAATGTGATCTTCTGGCATCTTCCTGTCATAGTTATGGTAGTAAATGAGGGAGGAAAGCAACCAGGAGGTTTCTGGGGTAACCTCCAGGCAGATGTGCGTGCGTGCGTGCGTGCGTGCGTGCGTGCGTGCGTGCGTGCGTGCGTGCGTGCGTGCGTGCGTGCGTGCGTGCGTATGTAGGATGTCCACCGGTAAGTCTTCATGACTTATCCCCATAGGTACTGGTTTAGAAGGTCGGTATTATGTTGCGGCGCCTCCAAACAGTGCAAGGGGCCACGAAGCCTCCCCGAACTCCGGCTGTAATAAGTGATTTTTCTCTATCACGTTTCAATTGATTGGCAAGAAATTTACCTGATTTCTCATTGAATTCAAAAAAATTTGCTCTTGTTCCTGTCATAAGGAACTGTGTCTTTGATGGATTTCAAGTTGAGATGTAATTGTTCTGATCTTATTTCGGATTTGCTCAGAAGATGAGTGGGATTGTTGGGAATGCAACTCCTGTAGTCGCTGTTCGAGTTTATTTGGGCATTCTTGTCCTTTCTTTTTCTCGTGAGTGGAAAATGAAATAATATTACCTCTTAGAACTGCCTTAGCTGTTTCCCAAAGTAAGGATGGTGATATTTCTGGGGAGTCATTCAGTTCAGTGAAGGAAGTCCATTCTCTTGAAAATAAATGGTTAAATTCTTTATCTGTTAAAAGTGAGGTGTTAAACCGCCACCTGCTGGGAGGGTTCCGGTTTGTTTCCTTTATCAGGTTGAAACTAATCGGCCCGTGATCGGAAATTACAATAGGGTGAATTTCTGGATTTGTGATTTTGGACAGTGCGGAGTTATTTGTCAAGAAAAGGTCGATTCGAGAGAAACTTTGGTGGGATGGTGAATAATATGTGTATTCTATAGAATGTGGGTTATTTGATCTCCAACAATCCCCAACAGCAAGATCACTCATATATTGTTTTATAGTGTCCGGCAAACGCCAGGATTTGGGAATATTTCTGGTTTGAGAAAGGTCTAAATTTGGATCCAGTACTGTGTTGAAGTCTCCTCTCATAAATGATAATTTATTCAGAAAATTCTAAAAGTTTTGAAAATATATTGTGAAAGAAATTTTGGTCATCTACATTGGGGCCATAAATATTAGCTAAGGTTCATTTTATGGTACCTAAAATCCCATTCATCATAATGAAACGCGCTTCTCTGTTGATATTGTGGTTTCATTTTGATATGGGATACTTTTTTTGATCAATATCGATACACCTGTTTTTTGAATTGTATGATGCCGAAAACATCTGACTAAGCCATTTAGCTTTGAGTTTGAGGTGCTCAGATGCAGTGAGGTGGGTTTCTTGCAGTAGACAAGCTGGGGTTCATCTTGGTGAGGTGAGTTAGTATTTTGCTACGTTTAGCAGGTGAGCCCAAGCCTCTCACATTCCAGTCTCGCTGTGGAACTGTGTTCCAGGGTTCGATGATTAACAGGGCGATTGCAATGGCAAGAAGGATTATTTACAGACCTGATCATTTTTTTCCTGTTGACGGGGCGTCATCCTTTTCAAGTACGAGTTCTGTCATGGCATATCCCTTTCGTGGAGATGGAGGTTACTTGCACATATCCTGCTAGGATCGTGATCTCAGTTCACGTCCCATGATTCTCCGTTGTTGCCGTTTATCTGGTCCTCTGGAAGGTTGCAGACTTTCTTGCAATGAGATGCGTGTGCCCACGTAGGTCGGTCTGCCACCTTAACTGATGCTGCAGTGGTGAGGAGGATCTGGAACGGTCCAAGGAATCTGACAGAGTTCCTGCTTTTCCTCCTACAATTTCCCCCTCCTAAAGCACGGATTTTGGGGTCCGAGTCCCACCTGATGTGCTTGTAAGCAGAGTTGCCAGCAAAGGCATGCTGGCCCCATAACCCAGAGATTGATTGATCAAAACCATTCTCTGTAAAGGCCTGACCTTTACTATCAGTCAAACTACATTTGGACCCGACCTCTATCTAACAATATGTTGAGGAGAAAACTGCTTCTTACCTAGAAATCATCTATTTACGGCCCATAAACCAAATGTCTATGGATCAAGCCATTCTCTTACAATTTCACCTTTCAAACAAGAGCATGTGGGCTCAAAGCTTATCTGGGGTTCTTGGAAGCAGAGTAACCATAACCCTGATGTTGATTGATCAACACCATCCTCCACTAATCCTTCCCCTTTGCTACCAGAACATGCCCACTACATGTTGAAAAGGAAACAGCTCCTTATTTACACAACGTTTATAGAACAGATGGTCAAACTGGTCACAAAACAATTTAAGACCAGTCATGACAACTCAGGAACATCTTCTGACCAGTCATGACAATTCTCCCCTCCTAAACCAAGGATTGTGAATTTGAGTCCCACCTGAGGAGCTTATGAGCAGAGTTATCAGAGGAAGATGCTGGGCCCATAATCCAGAGGTCAATGGATCAAAATCATCCTCTGCTAAGGCCTTTCCTTTGCTACAAAAGGATGTGAACTCATGCAAATATGTGTTGACACGGAAAAAGCTTCCGACCTAGACAACGTGTATTTAATAGTTGTTGATGCTGATCGCAAAACAATTTCAGACCAGGCGTGATAACTTTTGACCACTCATAACAATTTACAACCAGTCATGACAATTTTCCCTCACAAATGCATTCTTTGGGATGTGAACTCATGCTAATTGTTGTAATCAAAACAGCTAAGGCATGCTGCCCACATAATCCAGAGTTTGATTGCTCAAAACCATCCTCTGTTAAGGCCTTACCTTTACTATCAGACCAAATGCATTTGGACCTAAACTCTAGCTGACTATATGTTGAGGAGGACACTGCTTCTTACCTATAAATCATCAATTTACCAGGTGTTGATGCTGATCGCAAAACATCTTCCAAAATTTCCCTCCACTCTTGATGATTTCACCTCCTAAACAAGGGATTGTGTGCTCAAGTACCACAGGAGGCTCTCAAAAGCAGAGTGGCGCAGCGGAAGCGTGCTGGGCCCATAACCCAGAGGTCGATGGATCGAAACCATCCTCTGCTAAGGCTTTGTTTTCTGTACCTCAAGATGTGGATTGTACTGATTTCAGGTTCAGAACAAAACAGCTTCTTACCAATATAATATGCTCCTAACAGGTGTTCTCTAAACTGATACTGAGTAAGCTTTGAAAAAAAGGGAGCTTCTTACATGTACTTAACAGGTGTTGATGCTGATCACACAAACATTCTTGACAATTTCACCTCCCAAACAAAACATTGTTGGTTTGAGTCCTATCTGGCTTCTTAAAAGCAGAATGATGTTTATGGATCAACACCATCCTCCATGAAGGCCTCCCCTTTGCTACCACAACATATGATTCAGGATGTGAACTCATGCCAACTATATGTTGAAAAGGAATCAGCTTCTTATCTCCATAACATTTAATGAACAGGTGGTCATGCTGTTCACAAAACAATTTCAGACCAGTCATGACAACTCATAAACATTTTATGATCAGTCATGACAAGTCTCCCCTTGTAAACCAGCTATTGTGAATTCAAGTCCCATGTAAGGTGCTTGTGAGCAAAGTTCCCAGCAGAAGCAGGCTGGGCCCATAATCCAGAGGTCAATGGATCACAACCGTCCTCATGCTCAACCCATGCTAATATATGTTGACACCGAAAAAGCTTGCTACCTAGACAACGTTTATTTAACAGTTGTTGATGCTGATCGCAAATCAATTTCAGACCAGGCGTGATAACTTTTGACCACTCATAACAATTTACAACCAGTCATGACAATTTTCCCTCACAAATGCATTCTTTGGGATGTGAACTCATGCTAATTGTTGTAATCAAAACAGCTAAGGCGTGCTGCCCACATAATCCAGAGTTTGATTGCTCAAAACCATCCTCTGTTAAGGCCTTACCTTTACTATCAGACCAAATGCATTTGGACCTAAACTCTAGCTGACTATATGTTGAGGAGGACACTGCTTCTTACCCATAAATCATCAATTTGCCAGGTGTTGATGCTGATCGCAAAACATCTTCCAAAATTTCCCTCCACTCTTGATGATTTCACCTCCTAAACAAGGGATTGTGTGCTCAAGTACCACAGGAGGCTCTCAAAAGCAGAGTGGCGCAGCGGAAGCGTGCTGGGCCCATAACCCAGAGGTCGATGGATCAAAACCATCCTCTGCTAAGGCTTTGTTTTCTGTACCTCAAGATGTGGATTGTACTGATTTCATGTTCAGAACAAAACAGCTTCTTACCAATACAATATGCTCCTAACAGGTGTTCTCTAAACTGATACTGAGTAAGCTTTGAAAAAAAGGGAGCTTCTTACATGTACTTAACAGGTGTTGATGCTGATCACACAAACGTTCTTGACAATTTCACCTCCCAAACAAAACATTGTTGGTTTGAGTCCTATCTGGCTTCTTAAAAGCAGAATGATGTTTTTGGATCAACACCATCCTCCATGAAGGCCTCCCCTTTGCTACCACAACATATGATTCAGGATGTGAACTCATGCCAACTATATGTTGAAAAGGAATCAGCTTCTTATCTGCTGTTCACAAAACAATTTCAGACCAGTCATGACAACTCATGAACATTTTATGATCAGTCATGACAAGTCTCCCCTTGTAAACCAGCTATTGTTAATTCAAGTCCCATGTAAGGTGCTCGTGAGCAGAGTTCCCAGCAGAAGCAGGCTGGGCCCATAATCCAGAGGTCAATGGATCACAACCGTCCTCTGCTCAACCCATGCTTATATAGTTGACACCGAAAAAGCTTGCTACCTAGACAACGTGTATTTAACAGTTGTTGATGCTGATCACAAAACAATTTCAGACCTGGCATGAGAACTTTTGACCACTCATGACAATTTACAACCGGTCATGACAATTTTCCCTCACAAATGCATTCCTTGGGATGTTACATCATGCTAATTAACAACAAGTATAAACGATGTCAACTAGAAAAAAGTATTTGCTTGCTGTTTAAACTGATCATAATGGTGTTACGTAAGCTGTCAAGAATATAGCAATTTCATTGCAGTAAATTGCCAAAATTCTCTATCTTGTTGCCATTGTACATGAAAATTCGGTGTTTTGTTCAGGTGCTTGTCCACGGCAGCCCCAGTGGCCTAATGGATAAGGCACTGGCCTCCTAAGCCAGGGATTGTGGGTTCAAGTCCCATCTGGGGTGCAGAGTGCATGCAGGCCTCATGACCCATAGTTCAATGGATCAAAACCACATACTCCTCAGGCCTCTAATTTGCTCCCACAGGATGTCAGCTCATGCTATTTGTTGTAAAAAAAACTGCTTATTCCCTACACAACCAGAATCCAACGAGTGCTCATGCTCTTCACAAAAACACTCATGACTACTCACAAATACTTTAAAACCAGTCATGACAATTTTCCCCTCCTTAACCAGGGATTATCAGTCCGAGTCCCACCTGATGTGCTTATGAGCCGAGCTAAATACTGAGGTTTGCTGCACCCATAATCCAGAGATTGATTGATCAAAACCATCCTCTGTTAATGCCTTTACTATCAGACCAAATGCATTTGGACCTGAACTCTAGCTGACTATATGTTGATGAGGACACTGCTTCTTACCTAGAAATCATCTGTTTACTAGGTGATCGCAAAACATTATTTAACAGATATTAATGTTGATCGCAAAACAATTTCAGATCAGGCATGAAAACTTTTGACCACTCATGACCATTTACAACCATTCATGACAATTTTCCCTCACAAATGCATTCTTTGGGATATTACATCAAGCTTATTAACAAGAAGTGTATTCTTTGGAACCTACAAAAAAGTATTTGCTTGCTGATGAAACTGGTCACAATGGTGTTTCCTAAGCTGTCAAGTATATAGCAGTTTCATAACAGTAAATTGCCAAGAAATAGTTTTTCTACCTTGTTGCCTTGCTCTAAGGGCTCTCGTCTCCTGGTCTAGGTGATTATTCAGCACCTTGTGCAGCTCAACAATTTCACAATTCTTCAGCTGATCTACTTACTGTCTGAGCTGTCTGTGCAGACTCCAACTCATCCGTCAGCACCGGATTTCAATGTGGGCCTTGGCTAGTCGGCACAAAGCCTTTTCCCGCTGCAGACAGGAACCCCCAATACCGACTGCCTGGCCATACCGCAGCCTGACCTCTGCTCCATATGTATTCTCTTTCCATCCCTGGGCATCGACGTCCAGTTGGTGGCCTTGTGCAGGGATGTCCTCTTGATCCTTCAGAGCCATCTGTCTTCTCCAGCAGGGAAGTCCTCTCTCCAAGAAGGTAGACCACTTGTTCTGTAGCTCTCCTGTGGATCATGTCCGTTAGTCCATGCTGGCACAGCATTTCAACCACCTTGTTTCTCTGGGTATCTTGCAGAAATATTAGCTGATGCAACTGTCCTCTCTTCTTCTATTGCTTTGGCCAAAAGATTTTTGTCCTCTGTCAAGGCACGGATTGGTGCCAAGGACTTGATTAATTCTGCCATCTCATGTACCAGGCATGCAAACGTGTCACCTTTTGGCGAAATTTGCCGTTTTGAAACCAAAATTGGTCACCTGGGGGTGGCTTCAATCCATCTGTATGTCGATCTCTCAAAATGCGCCGGCGCCTAGTGGCATCTGCACCCTGCTGTCACCTGGCTTCAAGAAAAGCCATGATAGGGACATACAAGCTATGTCCCATTTCAGGGGCTGCCGCCTTGTAGGCTGCATTTTAAGACCGAATGCATTACACCGGCACAACGAAGTGCTGTCCCATTCCGGAGGCTCCTTCAAATGCGGTCGAGAAATGAAGCCTTGTTTTCCCCGATTTAAACAATATGTTTAAAAAAAACAATAGATACAATACAACAATATAATCAGTAACAACAGCATCAGACATCACTCCCCTCCTTTCAGAATATCTATAATGGACAAAGAAAAACACATAAATAAATGAGTAAAATTAAAAAATATAAAATAAATAAAAATAATAATTAAGTAAATAAATAAAGTGTAAGTAAAATAAAGAACTGTAAAGAACAGCTGTAACCCAGCTGTAACCCAACATTATTATACATTATTAAATTGTACCAATCCTCCTTAAAACTGAAATAGTCTATTAGCCTAATCCACTTGTCATTTAGCCAGGTTTATAACAAAAATGGACACTGAGTTGATGCGAAAACACAATTTAAACATTTTACTAAGTAGAACAATTCCCTATAATAACACCTGGGGAGGCTCTTCCGGCAACTCTCCCGGTGTGAGAAACCTTGAACATCATAACCAGAGAAAGTAAAAAAAAAAACAACTAAGAGTAAATGAGCAGCATATGGTAGGATAATCACCTAGACCAGGAGATGAAAGCCCTTGGAGCGAGGGTGCATTCCCTTGATGCTGAGAAGAGCTCCATGCAAGAGTGGGTGGTATCTCTGCAGGATGACGTGGATTGGCTGGAGTTTGCACTCCAACTGCAGCAGCAAGATGGTAAATAGCAGCCCCTAACTCTACAGGCACAGGCAGACCAGGCCCATGAGATGGCTAAATGTCATGCTTCTGAGTTGGCCCAGATCAACCAGACGTGCAGCATTTTAAATAAGAAGATAATTGCTCAGACAGACTGCCTTGCAAATATGGAGAAAGCAGAGTTAACACTGCAGAATGAGGTGCACAGACTGGAGTCTGCCCTCCAAGATCAGAGAGAACGGACTAAAAATCAGCTCCTTGCTCTCCAGATCCAAGCTGGCCAGGCCCAAGAGCTGGCTGAATCTCCTCCGTCTGAGCTGGTCCAGAGGAACCACAAATGCAGGATCTTAAACAAGGAGCATATTACTCAAATAGACTTCCTTGCAAAGAAGGAGCAATCGGTGGGATCACTGAAGAAGGAGGTGGACAGACCGAGGTCTGCCCGACAGCTAGGGATGGGCGATACCAACATTTTTTCCTTTCAATACCATTGGTAAAGTACCTATATGGTACTTTTTTATCGATACCCAAACATAAACTTTTTGCCCCTTAAAGGGAAATCACATGATTGCACAGTGTTCATTCACAACTTTATTGCAAGGGCAATACGAAATACAAATAAAACTCATTTAAATAAACACTTGAAAGAAATGCTTATATAATGAGAATGAAATAGATCAATGAGTTAATAAAATTAAAATAAGATGAAAATAAATATTTTTTTAATAATAATGGAATAATAAAAATAATTAGACTTCAAATAAATACAAAATAACATTTCTTAAATTAAAACATCATAACACATAATTATCACCAACACTAGCAGCATCATCATCATCCTCAACATAAGCAGCAACAACATCATCAACAACAAAATGAAAAAATTTCACTCGTTTTTATTACACTGAAAGAGAATTCAGACGTTAACCTTATTGTGACATCTCATCATCCCTTGTCTGAATTATGAACAGCACTTGGGGATCTCCCCAAGTGCAGAGCACAATGGATTAGCAGTCCATCACCTTAACCACTCGGCCACCTCATCCGAAAAGACTTGGCACATCCTCAACAACAACCGTACGTACCATCCTTCATCATTTTGAGTTATTCCGGGGAAAGGCAAAGTACAGAGTTCTTTTTACACTCCAACTACCTTGCCAAGGACTTACACACTACATGTTTTGGTCTTGTACTGACTCAACTGATGGATAATAAGGAACTGCTCCAGCCAGATTTGAGCAACACACATTGGAGGCAAATTGACAAGATAAAGTCAGGGCAATAATGTAAGACACGACAATCCAAGAAACCCTCACATGTTTCCCAATATGGGCATTGGTGGTATAGTGGTGAGCATAGCGGCCTTCCAAGCAGTTGACCTGGGTTCGATTCCCAGCCAATGCAATTTGAGATGTGGTTGTTTATCAAACGCTGACTCCACAGTGTATTTTATATATTTGGAGGCAAATAAACATCAGGGTAATAATTACATTACATTTAGCAGACGCTTTTATCCAAAGCGACTTACAATTATTTAAACACCGATGGATGCAGCCATCAGGAGCAATTAGGGGGTTAAGTGTCTTGCTCAAGGACACTACAGCATGCTAGCAGGAGGAGCCTGGGATCAACCAGCAACCTTTAGATTACTTTAGAAGACTGTGGCAAGTCTGTGCTGTGCCAAGAGTGCAACAGCAACAAAGACCCATCAGCGCTTCATCCAGGGCCCACCCCATGGAAATCCGATGCCCACGTGAGCACCGTAGATCACAGCGGGAGCGACAGCCGCTGGAAGCCATTCCGTCTGTGACATCCAAATGCACGGATATCTGTGGAAGTATGAACACGTCAAAATCACGCTCCAAAATCTGTCTTGCATTCGTGTATCCTGTGGGCCAAAGAGACCTAGCCATGAAGACCTACATTGTTCTTGATGACCAGAGCAACAAGTCCCTAGGCAAAACTGAATTATTCCAACAATTCGGAATCCAAGGCACAGGAACAAGATATACTTTGAAGACATGTTCAGGAGTGGTGGATACGGCCGGACGGCGAGCCAGCAACTTCATGGTAGAGTCATTAGATGGCAACATTCACATTCCCTTCCCTACTCTGATTGAGTGCAACATGCTGCCAGACGACAGGTCTGAAATACCATCACCAAACGTAGCCAGACACCATCCTCACCTCAAATACTTGGCAGACAAAATCCCAGTCCTGGACCCAGACGCGCCCATCCTTATTCTCCTTGGGAGAGACTTAATTCAGGTGCACAAAGTGCGGGAACAATGTAATGGGCCACACAACGCACTGTTTGCCCGACGACTCGACCTTGGATGGGTGATAATTGGAGATGTGTGTCTGGGAAGAGCACACAAACCCACCACTGCCAGTGTCTTCAGAACCAGAGTGCTGAGGAGTGGGCGCCAATCCCACCTCAGCCCATGCACCAGCAGCTTAACGGTCAGAGAGAAGATTGACAGCCCTGATCCACGCCACATCCCTCCATGTGTGTCTCATTCAGCCGATGAAACAGACAGCCTGGGCAGAAACGTGTTTCAAAGAACACAACGCGACAACCAATTTGGCCTCTCCATCAAAGATGAGCTGTTCCTTGACCTCATGGATAAGGAGGTTTACATGAATGAAGCACACTGCTGGGTAGCACCGTTGCCATTAAGGCCAAACAGGCCGCGTCTGCCCAACAACAGTAAACATGCTGTTAACCGCCTTGCCTCCCTCCGCCGCATACTGGAAAAGAAACATGCAATGAAAGAGCACTTCTTCAACTTCATGCAACTGTCACAATTCAAGGAAAGGTCTTAGTCAGGGAGCTGTCTGCCGAACAAGCTGAATGGGATGCTCCCCTGCCAGCGTTAAAAGAGGAACAATGGAAAATGTGGACCAACTCACTCTGTGAGCTTGAGCAGCTTCAGATTGAAAGACCCTATGTGCCCGTTTCCTTGTGCTCCACAAAACACAGAGAACTCTGTGTCTTCTCTGATGCTTCCACTATGGCCATATCAGCATTGGCCTATCTTAAAGCAACAGATGAAAACAGACACATTCACATTGGATTCGTCATGAGCAAGTCAAAGCTGGCTCCTCATCCCCCACATACTGTTCCACGGCTCGAACTTTGTGGTGCTGTCTTGGCTGTTGAAATGGCGGACTTGATTATAGACAGCCCAATCGTATTGGGCTACAACAACAAGCAGTGGAGGCAGGAACAGGCGTTGGCCGACGCATTCTGGAAACGCTGGCGTCAAGAGTACCTGGTGTCACTCCAACCAAGGAGAAATTGGCACGTGGACAAGCCAAACCTGAGCCAAGGAGATGTTGTGCTGCTCAAAGATGCACAGGTCAAGCAGAACGAATGGCCAGTCGGAGTGGGGTGAACGCCATTCCCAGCAAAGACTCTAAAGTCTGCAAAGTAGATGTGAGAGTGGTCAGACAGGGTACTCAGCAGGTGTATTCTAGACCAGTCTCTGAAGTTGTTTTACTTGTAAAAGGGGAATAGTGTTATAATACATTATAACAAGCGGGGAGTGTAATGTTCTGATGTATATCTGGGGAAAGGGCGACCCTAGTGGTAACTCTAAACGCGATGTTTGTTTTACTATCGATCTTGCCGTAGTTTGGGTTTGATGACACATGCGGAAGTGAGCTGCCACATGCTTTTCTTTTTTGATCCGGTTGGCTGGAAAACACGTTTGTCTTTTTACAGTGCTTTCTAAGTAAAACTTTGAACGATACAAGCTGCTTCATTCTTGGAAAAACTGTTACACACACACACACTGAAGCGGAGGCAAAAAAACCTCATATATATTTATCACTAAAGGGGCAAGAAATATTTCTTATATGTATTATTTAACTGCTCATCACATATTTATACCTATTTAATAACCCATGTATTCTATATATCATTTATACATATACACGAACAATACACAAATCTCTTCACATATCTTTAGCCGGCACACTCACACACACACAAAGGCACACTCACACCCCAAAAGGAAAAAGACAAGCCTTTCTGGCACCACATCTGAACAGCGCTTAATTTTATACTTTAACGTCAACTCATGTATACTTTTTAAGATTTTCACTTTGGCCAAACTTTTCCCCATTTTTTCTCAAACTTATTTTTCATCTTTTAAGCCTTTAACTTGTAACTCTTTTTGCTTCACTTTTCATCTTTTTCATCTTACTTTAGGCTTTTAACTTTTATCTCCTTTTCACTTTTCATCTTTTTCTTCTTACTTTAGATTTTTAACTTTTATCTCTTTTTCACTTGTCATCCTTTTTCATCTTTAATCATATCATTTTATTTTGAGTCAATTCCCCTGGCCAGCGTTATTTCCTCTTTGTTTTTCCTACATAGATTTGATTATATTATATTTTCATTTGGCCACTTTCACGCAGCATTTAATGTACACATGTCTAACTGATTAAGGAGATACGGGCCTTGTTTTCGTTAATCTTGCATGGTTATTTAAATAACTTTTGGCTACTCGTTCTGCCATTCTATAATTACTTTTTACTCAAACTTTCTCCACATCTTTTAAGCCTTTATCTTTTACTTTTAACTTCATCTTTTATTTCTCCGTCTCTATTCTCTATTTCCACTTAATTCTGTTTTTCTTCGTTGATTATTCTCTTATTCCTCTTATTTACGTCTTTTACAAATTAATAAACCCCAATTTAGACGGAAACTCACTTCACACATCAACACATCATCTCCATCTCCGCACAATTTGCTCTTGTCAGTGCAGTCTATCCACCCAAAATACTACCGCTTTAAAAACCACACACAGCTCAATTTGTGAGATAACACTCACCCTGAGAGTGGTTTTTCGCTGGAGCAAGCAGCATCGGCAGATGAGGCCCAGCAGATCCTAGTTTGTGATGCCACTTTGTAGTTCCTTGATGAATTTGATGTATTGATGAAGAAGAAGTGTACTCGTAGTAATTATCTTTTACAATGGGGCTGTATTGGGATGCCACAATTGTTCTGGTACCTCTCTGTTGTACAGGAAGAGCAGACATGTCAAAGAAAATGCAACAGTGATCTGAAATAGCAACATCCATGACATAGGGTACAGTGATATTTAGTCCTTTTGATATGACCAAGTCTAGAGTATGCCCCTTAGTGTGGGTGGGTCCAGAAACATGCTGAGTGAAGTCAAATTTCTCCAATAGGCTAATGAAGGGTTGAGCATCTGGGTTTATTTGATTGTCAACAGGAATATTAAAACCACCTGAGATTATTACACGATCATAATCAGTGCAACCTTAGACAGTAGCTCAGAGAATTCATCAAGAAAGCAACATTTAGATTTTGGTGACCGATAAACAGCGATGATTAAAATCGGGGTACTGCAGTTCATAGATATTGTAAGGTGTTCAAATGACGTGAATTGTCCGAGGAGAATTTCCTTGCAAGTATAGATATCAGAGAAGAAGACAGCAGCTATTCGACTGCCTCTCTTATCAGCTCTAGTTGTCTGAATGAAATTGAAATTAGGAGGTGCTGTCTCAATGAGGGAGACTGTGCCATTTCTATCCAGCCAGGTCTCAGTCAGTGGAGAGAAATCCAAGTTATGGGTACTTATAAGCTCATTAACTAAAAATGACTTGTTAGTTAGTGACCTGACGTTTAATAGAGACTTTTTTATTGTTCTGGGTGCATGGCTTTGTGGGGTATTAGAGTTTGAGTCTGAACTGAGAGTAAATTGTTTAGATTCCTGTATGGAATACAAACAATTTACAGGGAAGTTACGTAATTTCGTCTATGGTTAATAGCTACAGGAATTTGTAAAGCAGAGTTACAGTCGTCAATGTCAGAGTGGATCGGACTCACCAAACATCAGCAGCGAACAGAGGATTTCAGCGTAAGTTCCATGTTCAAGGTGAGGAGGCTTGATCCGTGAAAGTTTGGATGAACTCCATCATGTCTGAAGACGTTTGGATGGTTTAAGAAGGTGCCAAAGTTGTCCACAAACGGTACGTTGAGGAAACATCGGTATCGCTTGAACCATGTGTGTAGCTGAAGGACATGCGTTAATTTTATTTCTCCAAAGCTGGGACATGGCAGCAGGCCGGATACGATGAAGCGGCGGTCCGACTGTAGCAGACTGTCAATAATCTTCGAAATGCCTTCTTTAAATGTCTTCGATTGTTTGTTCCTGAGATCGTTGGATTTCATGTGGATCAGAACAGTGGAGGCAGATGGGTTTTGATCTAGCAGCTATGGGATTCTGGAGTCTATATCCTGGACGAGAGCACCCGGGTAGCAGATGCATCCTTCATCATTTTGAGTAAGCAGTTAGTAAAGGAAGGGATTTTCTAACAGTATGAGGCAGGGGCTACTCTAGATGGGACAAGGGTTGCACAGCAAACAAAGTTTAACTTTGCAGCTCTTTGTTTTATGAATGGTGTAAGGATGACAAGACAGACACCTGACTGTGATGGGAGTGAAACAAGCAACTTTTTAATTGCTTGCTTATGAGGACTAGATGTCCAATGCGCTCTCTCCATTAAGCTACAGAGACAGAGACACTCTTTGAGTGCGTTCGACAGGTATAATAAAGAGACACTGTAGGATTGAAAGCCATGACGCCCTCATAAATGTTTTATCACCAGGTACGATGAGGATGGGACTCGAACCCACGGGTGCAGAGTACAATGGATTAGCAGTCCATCGCCTTAACCACTCGGCCACCTCATCCGAAAAGGCTTGGCACACCTTGGCAGGCAAGATGACTACCTTGCCAAGGACTTACACACTATATGTTTTGGTCTTGTACCGACTCAACTGATATATAATAAGGAACTGCTCCAGCCAGATTTCAGCAACACACATTGGAGGCAAATTGACAAGATTAACGTCAGGGCAATAATGTAAGACACGACAATCCAAGAAACCCTCACATTTTTCTCAGCATGGGCATTGGTGGTATAGTGGTGAGCATAGCTGCCTTCCAAGCAGTTGACCTGGTTTGATTCCCAGCCTATGGGATTGGTGTCTGGTTGTTTATCAAACACTGGCTTTGCAGTGAATTTTATATATTTGGAGGCAAATAAACAAGATATACATCAGCGTATTAATGTACTTGATGTATAAGAATTAAAAGTCATGTTATATTCAGTTCCCTGATGTACAATGGGAGCCACTTAAAGAGGCCGTCCAACTCAACTCTACATAATAGCTCAAATAAAGGCATAGTAGTGATTAAAATAAAACAGTATTTAAAAAAATCAAAAATGCAAAGGAGTAGTAAAATCATATTAAAGTATTTACGTAAAAGAAAATCTAGTAAAATAAAGACACTAATAAATGATTTTCAACGTGGTTGTGGACATCTTTAATATCCGTGGGCCACAATAATATAGTGTCATACTGAATGGTAAGATAGACACATTGTTGTTCAGACAAACACTGCAATTTACTACTAAGAGAGAGGTAAGTCACAGTTTTCCTTTGTTTAAAAGTGGCCAAGTGTGTAGATTTATAGGTTCTAGTCAATGGCCTTTTGATTTCAATATCAAGGTCTTTGAACTTTCTATTTTTAGGAGTTATTGGGATCAAAATAATTGTGAAATATTGCAATAGATTTCTGCATTTGCAGTGCTCTCTGAGAAACGCCTCATCCCCCCTCAACCACCCCACATTCAATAGATTCAATTTAAAATTTTCAAAAAGCAACAATAAAACAATAACACAATATCACAACATTGATATTAAAATCGACTCTCTATCTCTTGTTCCTACCAAGGCTGCAAGGAATCTTGGTGTCATTATCGATGACCAACTGACATTCTCGGACCATGTTGCCGCTGTCTCCCGGTCCTGCCGCTTCGCACTAGATTCAAGATTCAAGATTCAAGATTTTTATTTGTCACATACATATACATACTTCCATACATATATGCAGTGAAATGTAATGCAACGCACCCGGTGATAGCACACAATAAGTCCTAGGAAAAAGTACAAAAATAAAATAAAATAAAAAGTAGAAAATTCCTTTCTAATAGACCGACTAACTGACTCCTAAAACGTAATACAGTAAGTGGAATACTTATAGAATAAGATAAAAAATATATAGAATAAAATACAATAAAAAATAAATTGAAATAAAATGGAATAGGTTGAAGGAATATGCCTATGTATATACAGATATGTGCATTTAAAGTGGAATGTGAATTAAAGTGGCATGTGAATGTGAATAGTGTGAGGTAGTGTTTGGGATAATACAGCACAGTATACAACAGTACGGCGCAGCAATACGGCATCACGAACAACCCTGAACAGTGACACAGTATGCGGTACAGAATGCTACATACAGTACAGTAGGTAGTGGAGCCTAGTGCATGGCTCAGTTAGGACCCCGGGTGAGGTCAGCGTTGACAGTTCTGATGGCTTGAGGGAAGAAACTCCGTCTCAGTCTCTCTGTTCTCGCTGCGTGACTGCGGAGGCGCTTGCCTGACCGCAGCAGCTGAAACAGTCCGTTGTTGGGGTGATGAGGATCCTTCATGATCCTACGGGCTCTGCTACTACACCTCCTGGTGTATAACTCCTGCAAGGGGGGGAGGGTAGTTCCAGTGGTACGTTCAGCTGAACGCACCACCCTCTGCAGGGCCCGCCTGTCCTGGGCAGTACAGTTCCCAAACCAGGCAGTGATGTTGCCTGTCAGGATGCTCTCCACTGCTCCAGAGTAGAAGGACTTGAGGATCCTCACCGAGACCCGGAATTTCCTCAGCTGCCTGAGGTGGTAGAGACGCTGCCTCGCCTTTCTCACCAGAGTGTCTGTGTGAACAGTCCATGTTAAGTCCTCTGTGATGTGGACTCCCAGATATCTGAAGCTGCTCACCCTATCGACAGAAGTCCCATTAATCCACAAGGGCGCGTGCGTCCTCGATTGTGATCCACGCCTAAAGTCCACAATCAGCTCCTTGGTTTTGCTGACGTTCAGGTGTAGGCTGTTGTCCTGGCACCAGAGTGACAGGTCAGCCACCTCCTCGCGGTAGGCCTTCTCATAGCAGTCGGTGATCAGGCCCACGACCACGGTGTCGTCAGCAAACTTGATGATGGTGTTGGAGCTGGACCTGGCCACACAGTCATGTGTGTACAGGGAGTACAGTAGGGGGCTGAGGACGCAGCCCTGGGGGAGATCCTGTATTCAGGGTGAGGGAGCTTGACATGTACTTCCCCACCTTGACCACCTGGGGGCGGGCTGTGAGGAAGTCCAGGATCCAGGTGCACAGCGGACCATTCAATCCGAGCTCCATCAGCTTGACAGCCAGTCTGGTGGGGACTATGGTGTTGAAAGCTGAACTATAATCGATGAACTAATCAGATGCGTTAACGTGGTATGCAGTACCTGAGAGACCGCGTCATCCGTGGATCTGTTTTGCCGGTACGCAAACTGCAAAGGGTCTAAGGTGCGGGGAAGGGAGGCGCAGATGTAATCCTTAATCAGCCTCTCGAAACACTTCATGACCACCAAGGTGAGGGCCACCGGACGGTAGTCATTCAGGCAGGTTGGAGAGGCGATCTTCGGGACAGGAACGACGGTGGACATCTTGAAGCAGGACGGGACCACTGATTCAGCCAGGGAGATGTTGAATATTGTGGTGAACACCGGAGCTAGCTGGTTAGCACAGGTCTTCAGTACTCGCCCAGATATGCCATCTGGGCCCGCAGCTTTCCTGGTGTTCACCCGCATCAGAGCCCTCCTGACCTCGTGCACGGACATTGAGAGGGCGGGCTCATCCCCAGCGGTGTAACTCCAATGAGCCGGCGAGCCAGCGGTGTTGCTGCCAGACTCGAACCGCGCATAAAAGGAGTTCATTTGGTTGGCTAGGGAGGCGTCCACACTCGTGGCTGGGGAGGAGCTGCTCTTGTAGTTTGTTATTGTTCGCAGCCCCTCCCCTATGGTATCCAAGATAGACCTCCAGTATTGCTCCAGACATCTACACGTCCAGAACATATGTAAAAGAGTCCCTGTTTCAGTCTTACATCTCGGACAATACTCTGAGTAACTGCTACTAATCTTATGGAGGCGTTGAGGTGTCAGGTAAACCCTGTGTATAAGGTTAAACTGTAAGAGTTTGTGTCGACTGTGTCGATATTCTGATGAGAGTAGGGCAATGGGCCTATGGGATCAACAGAGTTCTGGATCTTTGCATGGCTTTAACAGAATTGTAATCAGAGCCTGTTCTAAAGTTTTTGGCAGGTTGTGGATTTCAAGTGCATGCTTAAACATATCCATCAGTGGTGTAATCAGATTAGATGCAAATGCTTTGTAGAAGTCCATAGGAAACCCATCTGGCCCTGGCGATTTTCCTCCCGAAAGCCTTCCTATTGCACCTAGAAGTTCCTGTTTAGCAATGTCAGCTTCTAGACTGTCCCGTGTCTCCGCAGTCAACCCCGGCATGGTGAGTCCCACTAAGAAGTTATTCATTTTATGAGTTTCTACACCCTGAGAGGAGTACATGTCCAGGTAGAAGTCCTTGAAGGTTTCATTAATATGTTTAGGATTATGAACGACAGTGACAGCATCATTGATCTTAACTGAGGGGATACATCTTGAGTTGTCCTCTTTTTGGATCTGCCAGGCTAGTTATTTACCACTCTTATCCCCGTGTTCAAATTTATTTTGTTTAGTTCTAGCCATTGCATTTTCAATCACTACAGTGGTTAGCACGTCATACTCATTCCCTTTGTTGTTGAGCAAGTCAAAAGTCATCCCATTTAGCATTTGAATATGCTCCTTTTCAAGATTCTTAATCTCTGATTCAAGTGTTTTGGCCTTTACAAGCTTTTGTTGCATTTTTTTCCATGATGCATAACTTCTAGTCACACCTCTTAAATAAGCCTTTAAGGATTCCCACACAGCAGTTGATGAGGCAGTCCATTTGTTAATGCTAAGAAAACTGTCAATGTTGTTTTATGATAACTTTAACATGATCTGTGTCATTGAGCAGGTGCATGAGGAATTACCAAAGTCTATGACTACTAGCGATATTCTTCTGAGACATCAGGAGCATAAGAGGAGCATGGTCTGAATAAGTTATAGGTAGATATTCACATGAGGATATGAGGTGGATTCTTTCAGCGTGAGCAAGAAATATATCATTCTGGAATAGCTTTTATGAGCATGTGAGTAAAAAGAGTATTCGTGCAACAATTTTTGTCTTTCCCTCTAGACATCTACAAGTTGGAAATCTAACATTTCTTCATGGAGGGCCTTAGCTGCTTGGGTCCATCCTTAGAAGATGACCGATCTAAGGGTGGATCCAAAACTACATTCATATCTCCACAGACTTTGGAAAATTGAGGGCTGTCATAATTCAGGCCATAATATTAACTAGTGTAGTAGATTCACCTGCTATGGTGCCTTTAAGAATCAGGTATCTGCCCTGTGTGTCTTTCTCAACATTATCCACATGCAAAGGGACATTTTTACTGTAAACGATGAATAGAAGATCTGTCCCTGCCATTGATGTGTCAGATTGGCATGTTCAGCATCTGTGAGATGTGTCTCCTGTAGTAGAGCTATGTCTATTTTATGATTTTTTTAGAAAGCTAAGTACCTTTTTACGTTTGGACAGTTTATTGATGTCATAAGTGTTCCATGTCAAATACCGAAGTGCTACAGTTGTCATTTCACGTATCTATTTTTCCCAAAAGGTAATATAAGATCCAATTAAACCAGTTAGGATATTTAGCCCAGGCCACTGTTTTATGTAAGCCGTTCATTTGTATGTCCTGTACCATAGTTGAAGGCAAATATAAAAGAAGAAAGAAAAGAAATAAGAAACAAATAAAAAAAACAAAAAAACAAACAAAGGCAAAAAGTCAAACCAAACCCTACATGCACCCCTTTGACCCCACTTCCTGCCCAACTGAGGAAGTGCCAAAACCTTAGTCTTGTTGACACTTTTTTTGTTGCAGCTGTAACCCAACATTATTATACATTATTAAATGGTACCAATCCTCCTTAAAACTGAAATAGTCTATTAGCCTAATCCACTTGTCATTTAGCCAGGTTCATAACAAAACACAATTTAAACATTTTTCGAAGTGGGACAATTCCCTAAAATAACACCTGGGGAGGCTATTCCGGCAACTCTCCCGGTGTGAGAAACCTTGAACATCATAACCAGAGAAAGTAAAATAAAAACCAACTAAGAGTAAAAGAGCAGCATATGGTAGGATAATCACCTAGACCAGGAGGTGAAAGCCCTTGGAGCGAGGGTGCATTCCCTTGATGCTGAGAAGAGCTCCATACAAGAGTGGGTGGTATCTCTGCAGGACGACGTGGATTGGCTGGAGTTTGCACTCCAACTGCAGCTGCAAGATGGTAAACAGCAGCTCCTGACTCTACAGGCACAGGCAGACCAGGCCCATGAGATGGCTAAATGTCATGCTTATGAGTTGGCCCAGATCAACCAGATGCGCAGGATTTTAAATGAGAAGATAATTGCTCAGACAGACTGCCTTGCAAATATGGAGAAAGCAGAGGTAGCACTGCATAATAAGGTGCACAGACTGGAGTCTGCCCTCCAAGAGCAGAGAGAACGGACTAAAAATCAACTCCTTGCTCTCCAGATCCAGGCTGGCCAGGCCCAAGAGGTGGCTGAATCTCCTCCGTCTGAGCTGGTCCAGAGGAACCACACATGCAGGATCTTAAACAAGGAGCTTATTATTCAGATAGACTGCCTTGCAAAGAAGGAGCAATCGGTGGGATCACTGGAGAAGGAGGTGGACAGACTGAGGTCTGCCCGCCATCTAGGGATGGGCGATACCAACATTTTTCCTTTCGATACCATTATTATTGAGAATTCAGACGTTGACCTTATTGTGACTTCTCATCATCCCTTGTATGAATTATGAACAGCACTTGAATTATGAATTATTAACAACACTTGAATTATGAATTATTAACAAAACAACACAATTTTGAACAAATTACAAAAAGGGAAATCAAAATGTTATAACATTTTAATCATAATGCAGCAAAATGTAAAAATGCAGTTTATTTACCGATCTATTAGATATTTTGTTCTCAGCAAAGATATTTTATTCATCTAAATCTTATCATTTATAGCCTGATATATACAGAATTTTTAAATCCATTAACATTCTAGAAACAAAACTGTTTGTGAATAATTTCTGATACATACAGTACAAGCATATGAACCTTTACATTTGTCAACTAAATGAAAGAGTGGTGAACATGACTTCATCCAAGATTCACGTAGCTCAGTTGCATATTTGGGGTAGTTTAATCTTCTTCAGTCTTCAGGGCGATGTTCATCCTCTTTAAAAACCCTAACCCTAACCCTAAAGCCTAACCCTAAACCCTAACCCCTAACCCTAACCCCTAACCCTAACCTTAAGCCTAACTTGAAACTTGAAACTGAACTTGAAATTAGGAGGTGCTGTCTCAATGTGTGCGACTGTGCCATTTCTATCCGGCCAGGTATCAGTCAGTGGATATAAATCCAGGTTATGGGTACTTATAAGCTCAATAACTAAAAATGACTTGTTAGTTAGTGACCTGACGTTTAATAGAGACATTTTTATTGTTCTGGGTGCATGGCTTAGTGGGGTACTTAGAGTTTGAGTCTGAACTGAGAGTAAATTGTTTAGATTCCTGTATGTTACAGGGAAGTTACGTAATTTCGGTCTCTGGTTAATAGCTACAGGAATTTGTAAAGCAGAGTGACAGTCGTCAATGTCAGAGTGGATCGGACTCACCAAATATCAGCAGCGAACAGAGGATTTCAGCGTTAGTTCCATGTTCAAGGTGAGGAGGCGTGATGCGTGAAAGTTTGGATGAACTCCATCATGTCTGAAGACGTTTGGATGGTTTAAGAAGGTGCCGAAGTTGTCCACAAACGGTACGTTGAGGGAGCAGCAGTATCGCTTGAACCATGTGTGTAGCTGAAGGACATGCGTGAATTTTATGTCTCCAAAGCTGGGACACGGCAGCAGGCCGGATACGATGAACCGGCGGTCCCACTGTTGAAGACTGTCAATAAGCTTCAAAATGCCTTCTTTAAGTGTCTTTGATTGTTTGTTCCTGAGATCGTTGGTTCCCATGTGGATCAGAACAGTGGAGGCAGACGGGTTTTGATCCAGCAGCTGTGGGATTCTGGAGTCTATATACCGGACGAGAGCACCCGGGTAGCAGATGCATCCTTTATCAAATTGCGTAAGCAGTTAGTAAAGGAAGGGATTTTCTAACAGTATAAGGCAGGAGCTACTGTAGATGGGACAAGGGTTGCACAGCAAACAATGTTTAACTTTGCAGCTCTTCGTTTTATGAATTGTTTAAAGATGACAAGACGGACAAACTGACTGTGATGGGAGTGAAAGAAGCAACTTTTTAATTGCTTGCTTATGAGGACTAGATGTCCAATGCGCTCTCTCCATTAAGATACAGAGACAGAGACACTCTTTGAGTGCGTTCGAAAGGCGCATTGACAGAAATAACAAAGAGACACTGTAGGAATTGAAATCCATGACGCCTTCATAAATGTTGCATCACCTGCTACGATGAGGATGGGACTCGAACCCACGCGTGCAGAGCACAATGGATTAGCAGTCCATCACCTTAACCACTCGGCCACCTCATCCGAAAAGGCTTGGCACATCCTCAACAACAACCGTGCATACCATTCTTCATCATTTTGAGTTATTCCGGGGAAAGAAGAGTACAGAGTCTTTTTACACTCCAACTACCTTGCCAAGGACTTACACACTACATGTTTTGGTCTTGTACTGACTCAACTGATGGATAATAAGGAACTGCTCCAGCCAGATTTGAGCAACACACATTGGAGGCAAATTGACAAGATAAAGTCAGGGCAATAATGTAAGGCACGACAATCCAAGAAACCCTCACATGTTTCCCAATATGGGCATTGGTGGTATAGTGGTGAGCATAGCTGCCTTCCAAGCAGTTGACCTGGGTTCGATTCCCAGCCAATGCAATTTGAGATGTGGTTGTTTATCAAACAATGACCTCACAGTGTATTTTATATTTTTGGAGGCAAATAAACATCAGGGTAATAATTACATTACATTTAGCGGACGCTCTTATCCAAAGCGACTTACAATTATTTAAACACCGATGGACGCAGCCATCAGGAGCAATTAGGGGGTTAAGTGTCTTGCTCAAGGACACTACAGCATGCTAGCAGGAGGAGCCTGGGATCAAACCAGCAACCTTTAGATTACATTAGAAGACTGTGGCAAGTCTGTGCTGTGCCAAGAGTGCAACAGCAACAAATACCCATCAGCGCTTCATCCAGGGCCCGCCCCATGGAAAACCGATGCCCACGTGAGCACCGTAGATCACAGCGTGAGCGACAGCCACTGGAAGCCATTCCGTCTATGACATCCAAATGCACGGATATCTGTGGAAGTATGAACACGTCAAAATCTTGCTCCAAAATCTGTCTTGCATTCGTGTATCCTGTGGGCCAAAGAGACCTAGCCATGAAGACCTACATTGTTCTTGATGACCAGAGTAACAAGTCCCTAGGCAAAACTGAATTCTTCCAACAATTCGGAATCCAAGGCACAGGAAAAATATATACTTTGAAGACATGTTCAGGAGTGGTGGATACGGCCGGACGGCGAGCCAGCAACTTCATGGTGGAGTCATTAGATGGCAACATCCACATTCCCTTGCCTACTCTGATTGAGTGCAACATGCTGCCAGACGACAGGTCTGAAATACCATCACCAGACGTAGCCAGACACCATCCTCACCTCAAATACTAGCAGACAAAATCCCAGTCCTGGACCCAGACGCGCCCATCCTTATTCTCCTTGGGAGAGACTTAATTCAGGTGCACAAAGTGCGGGAACAATGTAATGGGCCACACAACGCACTGTTTGCCCAACGACTCGACCTAGGATGGGTGATAATTGGAGATGTGTGTCTGGGAAGAGCACACAAACCCACCACTGCCAGTGTCTTCAGAACCAGAGTGCTGAGGAGTGGGCGCCAATCCCACCTCAGCCCATGCACCAGCAGCTTAACGGTCAGAGAGAAGATTGACAGCCCTGATCCACGCCACATCCCTCCATGTGTGTCTCATTCAGCCGATGAAACAGACAGCCTGGGCAGAAACCTGTTTCAAAGAACACAACGCGACGACCAATTTGGCCTCTCCATCAAAGATGAGCTGTTCCTTGACCTCATGGATAAGGAGGTTTACATGAATGAAGCACACTACTGGGTAGCACCGCTGCCATTAAGGCCAAACAGGCTGCGTCTGCCCAACAACAGTAAACATGCTGTTAACCGCCTTGCCTCCCTCCGCCGCATGCTGGAAAAGAAACATGCAATGAAAGAACACTTCTTCAACTTCATGCACCTGTCACAATGCAAGGAAAGGTCTTAGTCAGGGAGCTGTCTGCCGAACAAGCTGAATGGGATGCTCCCCTGCCAGCGTTAAAAGAGGAACAATTGAAAATGTGGACCAACTCACTCTGTGAGCTTGAGCAGCTTCAGATTGAAAGACCCTATGTGCCCGTTTCCTTGTGCTCCACAAAACACAGAGAACTCTGTGTCTTCTCTGATGCTTCCACTATGGCCATATCAGCAGTGGCCTATCTTAAAGCAACAGATGAAAACGGACACATTCACATTGGATTCGTCATGAGCAAGTCAAAGCTGGCTCCTCATCCCCCACATACTGTTCCACGGCTCGAACTTTGTGGTGCTGTCTTGGCTGTTGAAATGGCGGACTTGATTATAGACAGCCCAATCGTATTGGGCTACAACAACAAGCAGTGGAGGCAGGTACAGGCTTTGGCCGACGCATTCTGGAAACGCTGGCGTCAAGAGTACCTGGTGTCACTCCAACCAAGGAGAAATTGGCACGTGGACAAGCCAAACCTGAGCCAAGGAGATGTTGTGCTGCTCAAGGATGCACAGGTCAAGCGGAACGAATGGCCAGTCGGAGTGGGGTGAACGCCATTCCCAGCAAAGACTCTAAAGTCTGCAAAGTAGATGTGAGAGTGGTCAGACAGGGTACTCAGCAGGTGTATTCTAGACCAGTCTCTGAAGTTGTTTTACTTGTAAAAGGGGAATAGTGTTATAATACATTATAACAAGCGGGGAGTGTGATGTTCTGATGTATATCTGGGGAAAGGGCGACCCTAGTGGTAACTCTAAACGCGATGTTTGTTTTGCTATCGATCTTGCCGTAGTTTGGGTTTGATGACACATGCGGAAGTGAGCTGCCACATGCTTTTCTTTTTTGATCCGGTTGGCTGGAAAACACGTTTGTCTTTTTACAGTGCTTTCTAAGTAAAACTTTGAACGATACAAGCTGCTTCATTCTTGGAAAAACTGTTACACACACACACACTGAAGCGGAGGCAAAAAAACCTCATATATATTTATCACTAAAGGGGCAAGAAATATTTCTTATATGTATTATTTAACTGCTCATCACATATTTATACCTATTTAATAACCCATGTATTCTATATATCATTTATACATATACACGAACAATACACAAATCTCTTCAAATCTCTTTAGCCGGCACACTCACACACACACACAGGCACACTCACACCCCAAAAGGAAAAAGAAGACATGTCTTTCTGGCACCACATTCTAACAACGCTTAATTTTATACTTTAACGTCAACTCATGTATACTTTTCAAGATTTTCACTTTGGCAAAACTTTTCCCCATTTTTTCTCAAACTTATTTTTCATCTTTTAAGCCTTTAACTTGTAACTCTTTTTGCTTCACTTTTCATCTTTTTCATCTTACTCTGGGCTTTTAACTTTTATCTCCTTTTCACTTTTCATCTTTTTCTTATTACTTTAGACTTTTAACTTTTATCTCTTTTTCACTTGTCATCCTTTTTCATCTTTAATCATATCATTTTATTTTGAGTCACTTCCCCTGGCCAGGGTTATTTCCTCTTTCTTTTTCCTACATAGATTTGATTATATTATATTTTCATTTGGCCACTTTCACGCAGCATTTAATGTACACATGTTTAACTGATTAAGGAGATACGGGCCTTGGTTTCGTTAATCTTGCATGGTTATTTAAATAACTTTTGGCTACTCGTTCTGCTTTTCTATAATTACTTTTTACTTAAACTTTCTCCACATCTTTTAAGCCTTTATCTTTTACTTTTAACTTCATCTTTTATTTCTCCGTCTCTATTCTCTATTTCCACTTAATTCTGTTTTTCTTCGTTGATTATTCTCTTATTCCTCTTATTTACGTCTTTTACAAATTAATAAACACCAATTTAGACGGAAACTCACTTCACACATCAACACATCATCTCCATCTCCGCACAATTTGCTCTTGTCAGTGCAGTCTATCCACCCAAAATACTACCGCTTCAAAAACCACACACAGCTCAATTTGTGAGGTAACACTCACCCTAAGAGTGGTTTTTCGCTGGAGCAAGCAGCATCGGCAGATGAGGCCCAGCAGATCCTTGTTTGTGATGCCACTTTGTAGTTCCTTGATGAATTTGATGTATTGATGAAGAAGACGTGTACTCGTAGTAATTATCTTTTACAATGGGGCTGTATTGGGATGCCACAATTGTTCTGGTACCTCTCTGTTGTACAGGAATAGCAGACATGTCAATGAAAATGCAACAGTGATCTGAAATAGCAACATCCATGACATAGGGTACAGTGATATTTAGTCCTTTTGATATGACCAAGTCCAGAGTATGCCCCTTAGTGTGGGTGGGTCCAGAAACATGCTGAGTGAAGTCAAATTTCTCCAATAGGCTAATGAAGGGTTGAGCATCTGGGTTTATTTGATTGTCAACAGGAATATTAAAACCATCTGAGATTATTACACGATCATAATCAGTGCAGACCTTGGACAGTAGCTCAGAGAATTAATCAAGAAAGCAACATTTAGATTTTGGTGACCGATAAACAGCGATGATTAAAATCGGGGTACTGCAGTTCATAGATATTGCAAGGTGTTCAAATGACGTGAATTGTCCGAGGAGAATTTCCTTGCAAGTATAGATATCAGAGAAGAAGACAGCAGCTATTCGACTGCCTCTCTTATCAGCTCTAGTTGTCTGAATGAAATTGAAATTAGGAGGTGCTGTCTCAATGAGGGCGACTGTGCCATTTCTATCCAGCCAGGTCTCAGTCAGTGGAGAGAAATCCAAGTTATGGGTACTTATAAGCTCATTAACTAAAAATGACTTGTTAGTTAGTGACCTGACGTTTAATAGAGACTTTTTTATTGTTCTGGGTGCATGGCTTTGTGGGGTATTAGAGTTTGAGTCTGAACTGAGAGTAAATTGTTTGGATTCCTGTATGGAATCCAAACAATTTACAGGGAACTCCTGTACAGGGAAGTTACGTAATTTCGTCTATGGTTAATAGCTACAGGAATTTATAAAGCAGAGTGACAGTCGTCAATGTCAGAGTGGATCGGACTCACCAACCATCAGCAGCGAACAGAGGATTTCAGCGTAAGTTCCATGTTCAAGGTGAGGAGGCTTGATCCGTTAAAGTTTGGATAACTCCATCATGTCTGAAGACGTTTGGATGGTTTAAGAAGGTGACAAAGTTGTCCACAAACGGTACGTTGAGGGAGCAGCAGTATCGCTTGAACCATGTGTGTAGCTGAAGGACATGCGTGAATTTTATGTCTCCAAAGCTGGGACACGGCAGCAGGCCGGATACGATGAAGCGGCGGTCCGACTGTAGAAGACTGTCAATAATCTTCGAAATGCCTTCTTTAAATGTCTTCGATTGTTTGTTCCTGAGATCGTTGGTTTTCATGTGGATCAGAACAGTGGAGGCAGATGGGTTTTGATCTAGCAGCTATGGGATTCTGGAGTCTATATCCTGGACGAGAGCACCCGGGTAGCAGATGCATCCTTCATCATTTTGAGTAAGCAGTTAGTAAAGGAAGGAATTTTCTAACAGTATGAGGCAGGGGCTACTCTAGATGGGACAAGGGTTGCACAGCAAACAAAGTTTAACTTTGCAGCTCTTTGTTTTATGAATGGTGTAAGGATGACAAGACAGACACCTGACTGTGATGGGAGTGAAAGAAGCAACTTTTTAATTGCTTGCTTATGAGGACTAGATGTCCAATGCGCTCTCTCCATTAAGCTACAGAGACAGAGAAACTTTTTGAGTGCGTTCGACAGGAATAATTAAGAGACACTGTAGGATTGAAAGCCATGACGCCCTCATAAATGTTCTATCACCAGCTACGATGAGGATGGGACTCGAACCCACGCGTGCAGAGCACAATGGATTAGCAGTCCATCGCCTTAACCACTCGGCCACCTCATCCGAAAAGGCTTGACACATCTTGGTAGGCAAGATGACTACCTTGGACTTACACACTATATGTTTTGGTCTTGTACCGACTCAACTGATATATAATAAGGAACTGCTCCAGCCAGATTTCAGCAACACACATTGGAGGCAAATTGACAAGATTAACGTCAGGGCAATAATGTAAGACACGACAATCCAAGAAACCCTCACATTTTTCTCAGCATGGGCATTGGTGGTATAGTGGTGAGCATAGCTGCCTTCCAAGCAGTTGACCTGGTTTGATTCCCAGCCTATGGGATTGGTGTCTGGTTGTTTATCAAACACTGGCTTTGCAGTGAATTTTATATATTTGGAGGCAAATAAACAAGATAAACATCAGCGTATTAATGTACTTAATGTATTAGAATTAAAAGTCATGTTATATTCAGTTCCCTGATGTACAATGGGAGCCACTTAAAGAGGCCGTCCAACTCAACTTTACATAATAGCTCAAATAAAGGCATAGTAGTGATTAAAATAAAACAGTTTTTAAAAAAATCAAAAATGCAAAGGAGTAGTATAAATCATATTAAAGTATTTACCTAAAAGAAAATCTAGTAAAATAAAGACACTAATAAATGATTTTCAACGTGGTTGTGGACATCTTTAATATCCGTGGGCCACAATAATATAGTGTCATACTGAATGGTAAGATAGACACATTGTTGTCAGACAAACACTGCAATTTACTACTAAGAGAGAGGTAAGTCACAGTTTTCCTTTGTTTAAAAGTGGCCAAGTGTGTAGATTTATAGGTTCTAGTCAATGGCCTTTTGATTTCAATATCAAGGTCTTTGAACTTTCTATTTTTAGGAGTTATTGGGATCAAAATAATTGTGAAATATTGCAATAGATTTCTGCATTTGCAGTGCTCTCTGAGAAACGCCTCATCCCCCCTCAACCACCCCACATTCAATAGATTCAATTTAAAATTTTTTAAAAAAGCAACAATAAAACAATAACACAATATCACAACATTGATATTAAAATCGACTCTCTATCTCTTGTTCCTACCAAGGCTGCAAGGAATCTTGGTGTCATTTTCGATGACCAACTGACATTCTCGGACCATGTTGCCGCCGTCTCCCGGTCCTGCCGCTTCGCACTAGATTCAAGATTCAAGATTCAAGATTTTTATTTGTCACATACATATACATACTTCCATACATATATGCAGTGAAATGTAATGCAACGCACCCGGTGATAGCACACAATAAGTCCTAGGAAAAAGTACAAAAATAAAATAAAATAAAAAGTAGAAAATTCCTTTCTAATAGACCGACTAACTGACTCCTAAAACGTAATACATTAAGTGGAATACTTATAGAATAAGATAAAAAATATATAGAATAAAATACAATAAAAAATAAATTGAAATAAAATGGAATAGGTTGAAGGAATATGCCTATGTATATACAGATATGTGCATTTAAAGTGGCATGTGAATTAAAGTGGCATGTGAATGTGAATAGTGTGAGGTAGTGTTTGGGATAATACAGCACAGTATACAACAGTACGGCGCAGCAATACGGCATCACGTAGTATGCGGTACAGTATGCTACATACAGTACAGTAGGTAGTGGAGCCTAGTGCATGGCTCAGTTAGGACCCCTGGTGAGGTCAGCGTTGACAGTTCTGATGGCTTGAGGGAAGAAACTCCGTCTCAGTCTCTCTGTTCTCGCTGCGTGACTGCGGAGGCGCTTGCCTGACCGCAGCAGCTGAAACAGTCCGTTGTTGGGGTGATGAGGATCCTTCATGATCCTACGGGCTCTGCTACTACACCTCCTGGTGTATAACTCCTGCAAGGGGGGGAGGGTAGTTCCAGTGGTACGTTCAGCTGAACGCACCACCCTCTGCAGGGCCCGCCTGTCCTGATCAGTACAGTTCCCAAACCAGGCAGTGATGTTGCCTGTCAGGATGCTCTCCACTGCTCCAGAGTAGAAGGACTTGAGGATCCTCACCGAGACCCGGAATTTCCTCAGCTGCCTGAGGTGGTAGAGACGCTGCCTCGCCTTTCTCACCAGAGTGTCTGTGTGAACAGTCCATGTTAAGTCCTCTGTGATGTGGACTCCCAGATATCTGAAGCGGCTCACCCTATCGACAGAAGTCCCATTAATCCACAAGGGCGCGTGCGTCCTCGATTGTGATCCACGCCTAAAGTCCACAATCAGCTCCTTGGTTTTGCTGACGTTCGGGTGTAGGCTGTTGTCCTGGCACCAGAGTGACAGGTCAGCCACCTCCTCGCGGTAGGCCTTCTCATCGCAGTCGGTGATCAGGCCCACGACCACGGTGTCGTCAGCAAACTTGATGATGGTGTTGGAGCTGGACCTGGCCACACAGTCATGTGTGTACAGGGAGTACAGTAGGGGGCTGAGGACGCAGCCCTGGGGGGATCCTGTGTTCAGGGTGAGGGAGCTTGACATGTACTTCCCCACCTTGACCACCTGGGGGCGGCCTGTGAGGAAGTCCAGGATCCAGGTGCACAGCGGAGCATTCAATCCTAGCTCCAACAACTTGACAGCCAGTCTGGTGGGAACTATGGTGTTGAAAGCTGAACTATAATCAATGAACAGCATTCTCACATAGGCCCCCTTCTGGCCATCCAGGTGCGTGAGCGTGCTGTGCAGTACCTGGGAGACCGCGTCATCCGTGGATCTGTTTTGCCGGTACGCAAACTGCAAAGGGTCTAAGGTGCGGGGAAGGGAGGCGCAGATGTAATCCTTAATCAGCCTCTCGAAACACTTCATGACCACCGAGGTGAGGGCCACCGGACGGTAGTCATTCAGGCAGGTTGGAGAGGCGATCTTCGGGACAGGAACGACGGTGGACCTCTTGAAGCAGGATGGGACCACTGATTCAGCCAGGGAGATGTTGAATATTGTGGTGAACACCGGAGCTAGCTGGTTAGCACAGGTCTTCAGTACTCGTCCAGATATGCCATCTGGACCCGCAGCTTTCCTGGTGTTCACCCGCATCAAAGCCCTCCTGACCCCGTGCACGGACACTGAGAGTGCGCGCTCATCCCCAGCGGTGTAACTCCAATTAGCCGGCGAGCTAGCGGTGCTGCTGCCAGACTCGAACCGCGCATAAAAGGAGTTCAGTTGGTTGGCCAGGGAGGCGTCCACACTCGTGGCTGGGGAGGAGCTGCTCTTGTAGTTAGTTATTGTTCGCAGCCCCTCCCACAAGCGTCTTGTGTCCCCCCGCTCCATCTGCAGCTCCACGGTGTCTCTGTACGTCCGTTTGGCGTCCCTCACCGCCCTCCGCAGATTGTACGATGCCGCTTTGTAGTTGTCCATGTTGCCAGATACAAGTCCGTCGTTGTAAGCGGCCGTGCGCGCATTCAGAGCGCAGCGGATGGATTTATCAACCCATTGTTTCTGGTTTGGAAATATCCGAACTTTCACCGTGGGAACGATTTCATCCGCGAGCGTAGCCACAAAAGTCACTACAACCTCCGTAAACTCGCTGACGTCACTTGAACTCGCTTGGAACATGTCCCAGTCTACGTCAATCAGAGCGTCCTGAAGCGCAGCCTCTGATTGGTCCGTCCACCGCTTCACTTCCCTCGTCATCACCAGATCCCGCGCGATCAGAGGCCTGTAAACAGGAAGCAGCGAGATCGCGGCGTGATCTGATTTCCCGAAAGCAGGAAGCGACACGGGCTTGTATCCGTTCTTGTAACGTGTGTAACAATGGTCCAGAGTTCTGTCTCCCCTGGTGGCACACTTGATGTGTTGGTGGAAATTCGGCAGAACTTTTTTAAGGTTGGCCCTGTTAAAGTCCCCAGTCACCACCACAGCCGCGTCGGGATGTCTGTTCTGAAATCCGCACAACACATCGTACAGAACCGACAGAGCTGCGTCGGTGTCCGCTTGCGGTGGGATATAAACGGCTGTAATGATGACCGTGCTGAATTCCCGGGGGAGATAAAATGGACGGCATAGTATGGTCAGCTGTTCCAGGTTCGGCGAGCAGGAGTGGGAGAGGAATTTGGTGTTGTTGGCGTTACACCAGCGGTTGTTTACCATTAGGCAGACGCCTCCACCTTTGGATTTCCCCGACTCTCCCGTTCTGTCGCCGCGGAACACGGAGAAGGCCTCGGCTGGACGTATGGCTTCATCCGGCACCAGTGGGGTCAGCCATGTTTCCGTCAGGCAGAGGACGCAACAGTTCCTCGTGTCACGCTGGAATTGAATCCTCGCTCGAAGTTCATCCATCTTGTTCTCCAGGGACTTGACGTTAGCAAGAAGGATGCTTGGCAGAGGTGGACGGTAAGGTTGCGTCCTCATTCTGACCCAAATGCCGCCTAGTTTACCTCGGTGCTTCCTCCGTGGGCCGGCTCGTGGAACAGCGACTCCATTTTTGTTGATATAGTTGTTGTTGCGAGTGTTCCCGCGTAGGATTTCCGCCGGCCACTCTGCTCCCACGGATAAAAAGTCCCAAAGTTGTTCGTTTAGGGAAATTTTTATATCCATGAGTGCATCGCGGCCGTATGAGTTAATTGTTGATGTTTTTCTGGCGAACATTGTGATAAAAAAAGGAAAAAAATACTAAAGAGTAAGAAAGTAACCGGAGCGCCGGCGCAGGCGACCGCTAGGGGCGGCGCCACTATCACTACTCAACATCCGAAAAGTCAGGCCGTACCTGACCCAATATGCCACTCAACTGCTGCTACAAACCTTGGTGGTGTCCCGTCTCGACTACTGCAACGCCCTCTTAACAGGCTTGCTGGCCTGTGCGGGGAAGCCACTACAGATGATACAGAATGCGGCGGCGCGACTGGTGTTCAACCAGCCAAAGAGGGCACATGTCACTCCGCTGCTCATGGAGCTCCACTGGTTACCTGTAGCCGCCCGCATCAAGTTCAAGTATCTTATGCTGGCCTACAGAGTGATTGCTGGGAATGCTCCCGCCTACTTAAATGCTCTTGTAAGAGCACATGTTGCCCCCCGGATGCTGCGCTCATCAAATGAGCGTCACCTGGCTCTGCCGGCCATACAGCCACGGCAATCCAGGCTATTCTCATTTGTAGTTCCACGTTGGTGGAACAAGCTGCCAAAAATGACCAGAGCAGGGACCTCCCTCTCTGTCTTTAAGAAGCACTTGAAGACCCAGCTCTTCAGTGAGTACCTCCTGTCCTAACCTACAATTACTTAGCACTGCCTAGCAGTATTTATTGTTACACTAATGTTGTTGTTACACTAATCTCTGTCGCAATGTAGCTTGAATGTTATTCTCCCTTGTAAGTCGCTTTGGATAAAAGCGTCTGCTAAATGACTAAATATAAATGTAATGTATAACATATGAACAATCAATAAATAAAAGTCAATAGAATAAAATATACACCAGCAAAATGTACAAAAGATAACTAGGCCTCATAGTGTATGGATTCTACTGAACACTCAAGACTGTTTCAATGTTAACACAGTTTTAAGTTCATGGTTTATATTTAAAAAAAAAATTAATTATCGGAAGGATCAGAATTTTCACCTCCGTGAAATAGGGTTGATTGCTCCATTGGAATGTCAAATTTTTTGTCAATGGGTTTGTGTTTGCATATGTTTGTGTTAGGTGTGGTGGCTTCCAGACCTTGGGAGGACACAACGATTAAGTGCAAACAAAAATGTAGCCCAAGGCTTTATCTGTGGCCCACTTCGGTAGTCAATGAAAAGTGGTTATAATGTGTTAGAATATAAAAGTGGAAATAATTATTGATATATGTATATAAAAATATATCATCCCTCAATGAGGGCTGGGAATCATCGTAGACCTCACGACACGATACCATCCCGATATGAAGGGTTTTGCGATAGATTTAGTATTGGGATTCAATTTGTTGCGATATATCCCAATAATTTTAAATAAAATAAAGTTGGATAGAAAATATTGAATTTAAGGTGTGAGGTGCGGCTCCCGGTCAATCTGAACGGCTCTCAGAAAGAAATGCATTAACTTTACTAATTGGACCATCTCCAGACTTATCGATCAGATGAATCACATCCTATCTGATCAATTCTTTTATCCATCAATCACATTGTGATTGATGGTAAATAGGTACATGAAAAAGATAAAAAGGGAGAAAAAGGAAATACCAATTGACACAAAGGATTAAGGTTGAAAGGCAATCATTACATAAATTAATAACGAAATAAATAAATAAATTAAAAAATAAATAAAGTCGCCTTGGTAATAGTAATAGTAATAAAAGTAATAGTAAAACACTACAGAAGGATCAACAAGTTAGGGGATCGAAGGAATGTTACAAATGTATGAGTTTGGTAGAATGGGAAAGCTCAGGTTTTCCCACAGGAGGAAGCTTTAGTCTAAATCAGCTACAGCAGCTGAAAGTTAGATTACAAGATAAAGGAATGAAAAAGAGGAAGTACAAGGCCGATTGGTGGGCTTTTGGAGAGTGGGTAGAGGAAGCAAATAAAAGAGAAAAGAACAAAGATGAGAAGCAGGGAGAGGGAAAGGGCCGAGAGATGGAGATCAGGGAAAGAGACAGGGCCAGGAAAAGGAACAAAGAAAGCAGAAACCGTCAGCACCACCACCGTATAATGCTCATAAATGTATTTCCTTGCATCCTATGTTCCTGGTGAAAATACTGGATCTGGACCTGGACTCCTATCCTTACGTACGGGGTCAACCTCCAAATCTACCCAACCTCGTCCTTAACGACAAGCCTAACATCATCATATTCTATAAGTATTCGACTTACTGTAATACGTTTTAGGAGTCAGTTAGTTGGTCTATTAGAAATTAATTTTTCCTTGGACATATTGTGTATTATTACCGGGTGCGTTGTATTACATTTCACTGCATATATGTATGAAAGTATGTACAGTGGGGCAAAAAAGTATTTAGTCAGCCACCAATTGTGCAAGTTCTCCCACTTAAAAAGATGAGAGAGGCCTGTTATTTTCATCATAGGTTCACTTCGACTATGAGAGACAAAATGGGGGGAAAGAATCCAGGAAATCACATTGCAGGATTTTTAATGAATTGATTAGTAAATTCCTCGGTTAAATAAGTATTTGGTCACCTACAAACAACCAAGATTTCTGGCTTTCACAGACCTGTAACTTTTTCTTTAAGAGGCTCCTCTGTCCTCCACTCGTTACCTGTATTAATGGCACCTGTTTGAACTCCTTATCAGTTTAAAAGACACCTGTCCACAACCTCAAACAGTCACACTCCAAACTCCACTATGGCCAAGACCAAAGAGCTGTCAAAGGACACCAGAAACAAAATTGTAGACCTGCACCAGGCTGGGAAGACTGGATCTGCAACAGGAAAGCAGCTTGTTGTGAAGAAATCAACCGTGGGAGCAATTATTAGAAAATGGAAGACATACAAGACCACTCATAATCTTCCTCGATCTGGGGCTCCACGCAAGATCTCACCCTGTGGGGTCAAAATGATCACAAGAACGGTGAGCAAACATCCCAGAACCACACGGGGGAACCTAGTGAATGACCTGCAGAGAGCTGGGACCAAAGTAACAATGGCTACCATCAGTAACACACTACGCCGCCAGGGACTCAAATCCTGCAGTGCCAGACGTGTCCCCCTGCTTAAGCTAGTACATGTCCAGGCCCGTCTGAAGTTTGCTAGAGAGAATTTGGATGATCCAGAAGAGGATTGGGAGAATGTCATATGGTCAGATGAAACCAAAATAGAACTTTTTGGCAAAAACTCAACTTGTCGTGTTTGGACGAGAAAGAAAGCTGAGTTGCATCCAAAGAACACCATACCTACTGTGAAGCATGGGGGTGGAAACATCATGCTTTGGGGCTGTTTTTCTGCAAAGGGACCAGGACGACTCATCCGTGTAAAGAAAAGAATGAATGGGGCCATGTATCGTGAGATTTTGAGTGAAAACCTCCTTCCATCAGCAAGGGCATTGAAGATGAAACGTGGCTGGGTCTTTCAGCATGACAATGATCCCAAACACGCCGCCCGGGCAACGAACGAGTGGCTTCGTAAGAAGCATTTCAAGGTCCTGGAGTGGCCTAGCCAGTCTCCAGATCTCAACCCCATAGAAAATCTTTGGAGGGAGTTGAAAGTTGCCCAGCGACAACCCCAAAACATCACTCCTCTAGAGGAGATCTGCATGGAGGAATGGGCCAAAATACCAGCAACAGTGTGTGAAAACCTTGTGAAGACTTACAGAAAACGTTTGACCTCTGTCATTGCAAACAAAGTATTGAGATGAACTTTTGTTATTGACCAAATACTTATTTTCCACCATAATTTGCAAATAAATTCTTTAAAAATCAGACAATGTGATCTTCTGGCCTCTTCCTGTCATTGTTATAGTAGTAAATGAGGGAGGAAAGCAACCAGGAGGTTTCTGGGGTAACCTCCAGGCAGACGTGCGTGTGTGCGTGCGTGCGTGCGTGCGTATGTAGGATTTCCGCCGGCCACTCTGCTCCCACGGATAAAAAGTCCCAAAGTTGTTCGTTTAGGGAAATTTTTATATCCATGAGTGCATCACGGCCGTATGAGTTAATTGTTGATGTTTTTCTGGCGAACATTGTGATAAAAAAAGGAAAAAAATACTAAAGAGTAAGAAAGTAACCGGAGCGCCGGCGCAGGCGACCGCTACGGGCGGCGCCACTATCACTACTCAACATCCAAAAAGTCAGGCCGTACCTGACCCAATATGCCACTCAACTGCTGCTACAAACCTTGGTGGTGTCCCGTCTCGACTACTGCAACGCCCTCTTAACAGGCTTGCCGGCCTGTGCGGGGAAGCCACTACAGATGATACAGAATGCGGCGGCGCGACTGGTGTTCAACCAGCCAAAGAGGGCACATGTCACTCCGCTGCTCATCGAGCTCCACTGGTTACCTATAGCCGCCCGCATCAAGTTCAAGTCTCTTATGCTGGCCTACAGAGTGATTGCTGGGAATGCTCCCGCCTACTTAAATGCTCTTGTAAGAGCACATGTTGCCCCCCGGATGCTGCGCTCGTCAAATGAGCGTCGCCTGGCTCTGCCGGCCATACAGCCACGGCAATCCAGGCTATTCTCATTTGTAGTGCCACGTTGGTGGAACGAGCTGCCAAAAATGACCAGAGCAGGGACCTCCCTCTCTGTCTTTAAGAAGCACTTGAAGACCCAGCTCTTCAGTGAGTACCTCCTGTCCTAACCTACAATTATTTAGCACTGCCTAGCAGTATTTATTGTTACACTAATGTTGTTGTTACACTAATCTCTGTCGCAATGTAGCTTGAATGTTATTCTCCCTTGTAAGTCGCTTTGGATAAAAGCGTCTGCTAAATGACTAAATATAAATGTAATGTATAACATATGAACAATCAATAAATAAAAGTCAATAGAATAAAATATACACCAGCAATATGTACAAAAGATAACTAGGCTTCATAGTGTATGGATTCTACTGAACACTCAAGATTGTTTCAATGTTAACACAGTTGTAAGTTCATGGTTTATATTTAAAAAAAAAATTAATTAACGGAAGGATCGGAATTTTCACCTCTCCGTGAAATAGGGTTGATTGCTCCATTGGAATGTCCAATTTTTTGTCAATGGGTTTGTGTTTGCATATGTTTGTGTTAGGTGTGGTGGCTTCCAGACCTTGGGAGGACACAACGATTAAGTGCAAACAAAAATGTAGCCCAAGGCTTTATCTGTGGCCCACTTCGGTAGTCAATGAAAAGTGGTTATAATGTGTTAGAATATAAAAGTGGAAATAATTATTGATATATGTATATAAAAATATATCATCCCTCAATGAGGGCTGGGAATCATTGTAGACCTCACGACACGATACCATCCCGATATGAAGAGTTTTGCGATAGATTTAGTATTGGGATTCAATTTGTTGCGATATTTCCCAATAATTTTAAATAAAATAAAGTTGGATAGAAAATATTAAATTTAAGGTGTGAGGTGCGGCTCCCGGTCAATCTGAACGGCTCTCAGAAATAAATGCATTAACTTTACTAATTGGACCATCTCCAGACTTATCGATCAGCTGAATCACATCCTATCTGATCAATTCTTTTATCCATCAATCACATTGTGATTGATGGTAAATAGGTACATGAAAAAGATAAAAAGGGAGAAAAAGAAAATACCAATTGACACAAAGGATTAAGGTTAAATGGCAATCATTACATAAATTAATAACGAAATAAATAAATAAATTAAAAAAAAAATTAAAGTCGCCTTGGTAATAGTAATAGTAATAAAAGTAATAGTAAAACACTACAGAAGGATCAACAAGTTAGGGGATCGAAGGAATGTTACAAATGTATGAGTTTGGTAGAATGGGAAAGCTCAGGTTTTCCCACAGGAGGAAGCTTTAGTCTAAACCAGCTACAGCAGCTGAAAGTTAGATTACAAGATAAAGGAATGAAAAAGAGGAAGTACAAGGCCGATTGGTGGGCTTTTGGAGAGTCGGTAGAGGAAGCAAATAAAAGAGAAAAGAACAAAGATGAGAAGCAGGGAGAGGGAAAGGGCCGAGAGATGGAGATCAGGGAAACAGACAGGGCCAGGAAAAGGAACAAAGAAAGCAGAAACCGTCAGCACCACCACCGTATAATGCTCATAAATGTATTTCCTTGTATCCTATGTTCCTGGTGAAAATACTGGATCTGGACCTGGACTCCTATCCTTACGTACGGGGTCAACCTCCAAATCTACCCAACCTCGTCCTTAACGACAAGCCTAACATCATCATATTCTATAAGTATTCGACTTACTGTATTACGTTTTAGGAGTCAGTTAGTTGGTCTATTAGAAATACATTTTTCCTAGGACATATTGTGTGTTATTACCGGGTGCGTTGCATTACATTTCACTGCATATATGTATGAAAGTATGTATGTGACGAATAAACCTCTTGAATCTTGAATCTTGAATCAACGCAGGCATACCAGTGGTCGACCTCGAAAGCGACGACAACGAGATACCACAAGCCTACGCCGGAGGCCTGAAAGTTGTTTTCCACAACCACAGTTGACTGGTGAAACCTGGAAAAAAGGGGGCACTTCCCCTGACACCATATAAGACTCATCTACAGTCCACATTCATCAACCGACTGATGTTCCCACTCGGTGACATGTTGAAACGCTCGTTTGTCACCTGGAAGACGGCGACCCTCGGTGACACCATCCTCCATGCTCAACATGCCTATGAGACAAACCAAAGGGACAAAGACGGCAAACAAGATCAAAAGGCCAGACCCCACGAGGCGGAAGATTCCGTGGAAGCTGTCGCAATAGACCGAGGCCGAGGAAGTCCCAACATAGGCCGCAACACCTGCCATCGCTGCGGCCAGAAGGACACTGGACCAGCGACTGTTCCATGCTGCGACAGAAACGACCACAGGGCAACTGGGTCAGACAGGGGAATCTGGACAATATCCGAGTTGACGCCCGGAGGAGGGGACCCCAGGGAACGACCCAAGCCATGGCTCTGCACACCCTGATCAGATGACACATACACATACACACACAAATGTGAATATTGTGAATCGCACCCACACACACTCAATTACACCCGATAAAAGTAATGATGAAATACACACGTCCATGAATGAGAATGCCGTTGTCGAGTTCCCAACCATTGATTTACATATTTGAAGTCACAAATTAACCTTTCTCGTTAGTGTGCCTCACGCACACTAATATCCTCCACCAAAACACCCGTTAAACCTCCTTTGTCTGATAAAACATGTACCGCCATCGGCTGTAGCAAAATTTGAAAATAATGACACTACACTGCACTACTCATCTTTGGTGCAAAGGCTCGGAGACAGAAATTTGCAGCTCATCTCAGTTCTCTGTTTCTGGACAGCAAGAATGAAGTCAAAAATCTGGGTGTAATAATAGACGGCGATCAAAGTTTTAAGAGCCATATCAATCACATCACAAAAAAAGAATAATTGTATAAAAAAAAAACATTTGTAAATGAAGAGGCTTCCTGTCAAAAGCAGAATCTGATAAAATGTATCCATGCATTCATAACAGGGAGATTGTACTACTGTAATGGCCTATTCAACGGCCTCCCAAAATCAGCTGTGCAGAGGCTTCAGTTCATCCAAAATGCAGCTGCACACGTTCCCACTGGGACAAAAAATAAAAAGTGAACACATCTCACCTGTTCTAAGATCTCTACATTGGCTCCCCGTTAAAACTGGGATTGAGTTTAAGATTCTGCTACTTGTATATAAAGCTATAAACGGCCTTGCACCTCAGCAAATAAAATAAACGCTAATTATACGCAAAACAGCAAGAACTCTCAGGTCCACTGTTCACGGTCTTTTAACTATGCTCGTACCAACTCTACAGCAGGGAAGGCTGCCTTATCTATGCTCAAAGTGAATGGAACACCCTGCTGGAGGACCTGAGAGAGGCCCCCACATTCAACACTTTTAAAAGCAGGTTAAAAACTTTGCTGTTCAATACAATCTATGACTGACATCTGCGTGTGCGTGTTCGCTATGTTGTGAGATTAGTGTGTGTGCTCCGTATGCTGTGAGATCTGTTTATTCTGCGCAGAGCCATTTTAAAAATCTGTACTAGTGTTGACTGTCTGGGACGTGGTAAGACTTTGGTAGTTGTAGAATGTGTGTTTCCTCCTCATGTGCACTGTATTTTGTGTTGCAGCATTATTGCTGAAATTAATGTTGTTTGAGTGCTGTTGGGATAAAGATGACGGAAATATTATTGTATTGTGAGGGAAATAGAATGACATGGAAAATGGATGAGAAATGGACTGTTAAAAGTCATGAACGGAGATTAGAGGACGTGAGCGGAGAGAGCATTGGTCGGGAACCTTTTTGGCTGGGAGAGCTAGAAAAGCCAAATATTTCTAAATGTATTTCCTTGTGAGCCATATGACATTTAATACAATTGAATGCAACTTAATGTGTGAATTTTTCAAGTAAGGCATACATTTTTAATGTATAACACATCTCTGAGTACTTAAAAAACTGCTATACATAATCAATTTCTCTTTATTCTTCTTATTAATTGTTGCTATACTGTAGCTAACCAATAATAAATGAAATACTTTGAACAATTAATGCGACTCCTAGTGCTGCATGGTTTTGCTGATGGCCTTGTAGTCTTGTTCATACGTAGTGAGGTTAAGCTTCATGCTGCCTTGAGGCTTCCATCAGTTAAACGTGAGCGTAGGTTGGTCTTAATGTTCCTCAGATGCGAGAAAGACTGCTCACATGAGTATGTAGAGCCAAACATGGTCAATACGGCAATACTCACAAGCTGCATTGTGTGGTATGTGAGTCCAAGTTTTAAAAATCAGCTGGTCTTCAGGTTCAAGTTCAAGAGATTATTTGTCACATACATATTGAACTTTATTCCATTTCTGTCCACTTGTGTTCAGCCGGTTGGTCCGAGTGGAGGCAGGGATTTTTCTTAATGTTTGTCTGTCTTAAGAAGGGGATCGGCGCACAGGCTCGTAAGCAGGCCAGCACTGGCCCGCCATTCCTCCTGCACCCAAGAGGATCATTATTATCCACAATTATTATAATAATCCTCAGTGATATATATATTTGTGGCCTGCGTGCGGCATATTGAAATGAACAATAAAACTCTCGCCATGCCGGCGCACCATGGCCAGAAGGATTCCATCTCCCTCCCTAAACACTTACCTGTGGGCAGAGAGTCCTACAAGTGGCGCCTGACCACAGACCAGGGGCAGGGCGCCGAGTAAAAGGCGCCCCGGAGTCTTTCTGTGGTCCGCATCCGGTGCCTGACTACGGCCCTTTGTCCGCCACATTTTTATTTTGAATTTCATTTTCAAAATGAAATTTCTCTTACCTGTTACACTTTAAAAAGACACAGAATAATTACTTATTACTTGTTAATTGTGATGAAAAATTTTAGCTCAAAAGCATCATCCAAAGAGCCAGAATTAGATTGCGAGCCAAAGGTTCCCGACCCCTAGGCTAAAGGTTTCGAGCGTGCTGAGAGAAGTTTCTGGAAGAGATTCCAACTGCATGCGCTTTGCTGATGATGTGTGAATGTGTGTGTGTGTGTGTGTGACTAACCCCGCCCAGGATCCACAGCTTAGCCACCACTCAGCAAGATTATAACACTGACATCATTAATTAATTTATAATTATAACATCAACATCATTAATAGTACTCCAGATACTATGGCATTATGCTCAACCACTAAAAGATAATGGGGTCCTCGTACCTACGACCCCACAACCAATGGAGTACACATGGCCATACGTCTGGGACTGCACGATACACTGCGCCCATGTCAACTGAAAAATAACACAATCTGTGAACGCCCCCTGTGTCTCTCTAAATGCCTTCGTTGGCTTGTGGGCGATGGTGGCGCAGGAGGTAGAGCGGGTTGTCCAGTAATCAGAGGGTTCCTGGGGTAATGCCCCGTCGCTCCTGGCAGCACGTCAAAGTATCCTTGAGGAAGACACTGAACCCTAAAGTGCCCTCGATGAGCTGGTGTGCACTGCCGCTGCCATCGATGAGTGAAATTGAGGCGTAAATTGTGAAGTGACGGTTGGTGATTAATGGGACTTCTGTCGACAGGGTGAGCAGCTTCAATTACCTGGGAGTCCACATCACAGAGGATTTAACATGGACTTTACAAACAGACACTCTGGTGAGAAAGGCGAGGCTGCGTTTTTACCACCTCAGGCAGCTGAGGAAATTCCAGGTCTCGGTGAAAGAAAGAAGAAGAAACAGTCTTTAATCATCACACGACACTCCACATGCTTGCACACACACACATGCACATGCTTGATGGTGGCCGGTGAAATGGCTCCTCTGCTTTTGACCCATCCTGGCTTGTCCTTCCTCCGGGGGCACAGCCAGGAGCAGTGGGCAGCTTACGTGGACGCGCCCGGGGACCAGGTGATAAGTGTCCATCGCTGGTCAGACGATGATGGGTGCATGTTTTTGGTGGGGGTCCTTACTGACGTGAGGTGGAGGAAACCCCATGTGAACATGGGGAGAACATGCAAACTCCACACAGAAAGGCTCCTGTTTTTGGAAGAAAACCCGCCGGAGCATGGTGCCAACAGCGCCCCAGGCGGGAATCGAACCCAGGACCTTCTTGCTGTGAGGCAGCAGTGCAATGCACTGCGCCACCGTACCACCGAGGATCCTCAAGTCCTTCTACTCTGGAGCAGTGGAGAGCATCCTGACAGGCAACATCACTGCCTGGTTTGGGAACTGTACTGCTCAGGAGAGGCAGGCCCTGCAGAAGTTGGTGCGTTCGGCTGAACGTACCACTGGAACTACACTCCCCTCCCTGCAGGACTTATAGGAGGTGTAGTAGCAGAGCCCGTAGGATTCTGAAGGATCCTCACCACCCCAACAACGGACCGTTCCAGCTGCTGCGGTCAGGCAAGCGCCTCCGCAGTCACACAGCGAGAACAGAGAGACTGAGACTGAGTTTTTTCCCGCAAGCCATAAGAACTGTCAATGATGACCTCACCAGGGGTCCTCACTGAGCCACACACATAGGCTCCACTACCTACTGTACTGTATGTAGCATACTGTACCGCACACTGTGTGACTGTTCTGGGTTGTTCAGTATTACCATATTGCTGCGCCTATTCCCTTTTTCTATTCTATTTATTTTATTTTATTTTATTTTATTCTATATATTTTTTTATTATTCTATAGTATTCGACTTACTGCATTACATTTTAGGAATCAGTTAGTTGGTCAGTAAACAGATACCTTCCAGATGATTAACAGCTTACTCAGGAGAACAAACACTGAGCTTGGCAGTTTCCAGCATGGAGCACAGCAACAGAGAGATGGTGGTCTCCTTCATCAGCTACAAATTGTCTCAGCAGAACAATCCAACACTGCAGTTGGCGCCGGAGAGCGCCAGTGAAAAGGCACTTCGGGAGTTGGCGGACAAGTTTGAGCTGCGCTATATGAAGGCCTTCAGCGACATGTCATCCCAGCTCCACATGACTACCGCCATGGCCTACAACAGCTTTGAGAACGTGATGGACGAGGTTTTTCGGGACAGGATCAACTGGGGACGCATGGTGGGCCTGTTAGCCTTTGGAGGTGCCCTCTACGTGGATTGCGTGCAGAAGGACATGATCAACACATGGTGCCCTGTATCATAGACTAGATGACCATATACCTGGGCCACCACCTTGATCCATGGATCCAGAGTCAGGGAGGATGGGTGAGTACCTCCGCTTAAACAAAGTAACCTTGTTGCCTTAACATTTTAAGTAGAGACTTTGTTATTTCAACTAATGCATTAAAATTGGGTTAGGCAAACAAAAAGAAAAAAGAAACCGACCTGGTGTCAGTTGGCCTGGTTTCAGTTGGGCCGGTACAATGTGATCTCGTCTTTATACTACTTTTTCTTTTATTTTTTTAAACTGTGTTGTCAGCATGCTGGGCATACAACATAGAGTATTTGTATGCCATTGCATTCAGGACGGAGTTAGTCTGCACGTGGAGTTCAAGTTCTTAACCTGCAATGCAACTCTTTATTAATTCTTAAATCATCAAGAACTGCTGCAATAACTCTGTCCTGTGGATGACCTGTAGAATGACAAGAGCACAGTTTTTGGTTATGGAGAGCCACCACCAACCCCCCTCTTTGGAGACCTATTTATCATGTTTGGGTATATAAACAACTGATCACTACTCCAAGAGGGGGACAATCATCACGGTGAGACAAATAAACATAGAAACAAACAACATTTACAACAAAACATGAACATTGGACGACAACATGTCTTGAAAAACTGAATTAGGTCAAGGAAAACTGGAACTCAAACTGGTCACGTGGCCTCTTCCTGTCATAGTTATGGTAGTAAATGAGGGTGGAAAGCAACCAGGAGGTTTCTGGGGTAACCTCCATGCTCCGGCGTATGTAGGATGTCCACCGGTAAGTCTACATGACTTATCCCCATAGGTACTGGTGTAGAAGGTCGGTATTATGTTGCGGCGCCTCCAAACAGTGCAAGGGGCCACGAAGCCTCCCCGAACTCCGGCTGTAATAAGTGATTTTTCTCTATCACTTTTCAATTGATTGGCAAGAAATTTACCTGATTTGTCATTGAATTCAAAAAAATTTGCTCTTGTTCCTGTCATAAGGAATTGTGTCTTTGATGGATTTCAAGTTGAGACTCCTTTAGTCGCTGTTTGAGTTTATTTGGGCATTCTTGTCCTTTCTTTTTCTCGTGAGTGGAGAATGAAATAATATTACCTCTTAGAACTGCCTTAGCTGTTTCCCAAAGTAAGGATGGTGATATTTCTGGGGAGTCATTCAGTTCAGTGAAGGAAGTCCATTCTCTTGAAAATAAATGGTTAAATTCTTTATCTGTTAAAAGTGAGGTGTTAAACCGCCACCTGCTGGGAGGGTTCCGGTTTGTTTCCTTTATCAGGTTGAAACTAATCGGCCCGTGATCGGAAATTACAATAGGGTGAATTTCTGGATTTGTGATTTTGGACAGTGCGGAGTTATTTGTCAAGAAAAGGTCGATTCGAGAGAAACTTTGGTGGGATGGTGAATAATATGTGTATTCTATAGAATGTGGGTTATTTGATCTCCAACAATCCCCAACAGCAAGATCACTCATGTATTGTTTTATAGTGTCCGGCAAACGCCAGGATTTGGGAATATTTCTGGTTTGAGAAAGGTCTAAATTTGGATCCAGTACTGTGTTGAAGTCTCCTCTCATAAATGATAGTTTATTCAGAAAATTCTAAAAGTTTTGAAAATATATTGTGAAAGAAATTTTGGTCATCTTCATTGGGGCCATAAATATTAGCTAAGGTTCATTTGATGTTACCTAAAATCCCATTCATCATTATGAAACGCACTTCTGTGTCTGATATTGTGGTTTTATTTTGATATGGGATACTTTTATTGATCAATATAGATAGACCTCTTTTTTTTGAGTTGTATGATGCCGAAAACATCTGACTAAGCCATTTAGCTTTGAGTTTGAGGTGCTCAAATGCAGTGACGTGGGTTTCTTGCAGTAGACAGAAGCTGGGGTTCATCTTGGTGAGGTGAGTTAGTATTTTGCTACGTTTAGCAGGTGAGCCCAAGCCTCTCACATTCCAGTCTCGCTGTGGAACTGTGTTCCAGGGTTGGATGATTAACAGGGCGATTGCAATGGCAAGAAGGATTATTTACAGACCTGATCATTTTTTTCCTGTTGACGGGGCGTCATCCTTTTCAAGTACGAGTTCTGTCATGGCATATCCCTTTCGTGGAGATGGAGGTTACTTGCACATATCCCGCTAGGATCGTGATCTCAGTTCACGTCCCATGATTCTCCGTTGTTGCCGTTTATCTGGTCCTCTGGAAGGTTGCAGACTTTCTTGCAATGAGATGCGTGTGCCCACGTAGGTCGGTCTGCCACCTTAACTGATGCTGCAGTGGTGAGGAGGATCTGGAACGGTCCAAGGAATCTGACAGAGTTCCTGCTTTTCCTCCTACAATTTCCCCCTCCTAAAGCACGGATTTTGGGGTCCGAGTCCCACCTGATGTGCTTGTAAGCAGAGTTGCCAGCAAAGGCATGCTGGCCCCATAACCCAGAGATTGATTGATCAAAACCATTCTCTGTAAAGGCCTGACCTTTACTATCAGTCAAACTACATTTGGACCCGACCTCTATCTAACAATATGTTGAGGAGAAAACTGCTTCTTACCTAGAAATCATCTATTTACGGCCCATAAACCAAATATCTATGGATCAAGCCATTCTCTTACAATTTCACCTTTCAAACAAGAGCATGTGGGCTCAAAGCTTATCTGGGGTTCTTGGAAGCAGAGTAACCATAACCCTGATGTTGATTGATCAACACCATCCTCCACTAATCCTTCCCCTTTGCTACCAGAACATGCCCACTACATGTTGAAAAGGAAACAGCTCCTTATTTACACAACGTTTATAGAACAGATGGTCAAACTGGTCACAAAACAATTTAAGACCAGTCATGACAACTCAGGAACATCTTCTGACCAGTCATGACAATTCTCCCCTCCTAAACCAAGGATTGTGAATTTGAGTCCCACCTGAGGAGCTTATGAGCAGAGTTATCAGAGGAAGATGCTGGGCCCATAATCCAGAGGTCAATGGATCAAAATCATCCTCTGCTAAGGCCTTTCCTTTGCTACAAAAGGATGTGAACTCATGCAAATATGTGTTGACACGGAAAAAGCTTCCTACCTAGACAACGTGTATTTAACAGTCTTTGATGCTGATCGCAAAACAATTTCAGACCAGGCGTGATAACTTTTGACCACTCATAACAATTTACAACCAGTCATGACAATTTTCCCTCACAAATGCATTCTTTGGGATGTGAACTCATGCTAATTGTTGTAATCAAAACAGCTAAGGCATGCTGCCCACATAATCCAGAGTTTGATTGCTCAAAACCATCCTCTGTTAAGGCCTTACCTTTACTATCAGACCAAATGCATTTGGACCTAAACTCTAGCTGACTATATGTTGAGGAGGACACTGCTTCTTACCTATAAATCATCAATTTACCAGGTGTTGATGCTGATCGCAAAACATCTTCCAAAATTTCCCTCCACTCTTGATGATTTCACCTCCTAAACAAGGGATTGTGTGCTCAAGTACCACAGGAGGCTCTCAAAAGCAGAGTGGCGCAGCGGAAGCGTGCTGGGCCCATAACCCAGAGGTCGATGGATCGAAACCATCCTCTGCTAAGGCTTTGTTTTCTGTACCTCAAGATGTGGATTGTACTGATTTCATGTTCAGAACAAAACAGCTTCTTACCAATATAATATGCTCCTAACAGGTGTTCTCTAAACTGATACTGAGTAAGCTTGAAAAAAAGGGAGCTTCTTACATGTACTTAACAGGTGTTGATGCTGATCACACAAACGTTCTTGACAATTTCACCTCCCAAACAAAACATTGTTGGTTTGAGTCGTATCTGGCTTCTTAAAAGCAGAATGATGTTTATGGATCAACACCATCCTCCATGAAGTCCTCCCCTTTGCTACCACAACATATGATTCAGGATGTGAACTCATGCCAACTATATGTTGAAAAGGAATCAGCTTCTTATCTCCATAACATTTAATGAACAGGTGGTCATGCTGTTCACAAAACAATTTCAGACCAGTCATGACAACTCATGAACATTTTATGATCAGTCATGACAAGTCTCCCCTTGTAAACCAGCTATTGTGAATTCAAGTCCCATGTAAGGTGCTTGTGAGCAAAGTTCCCAGCAGAAGCAGGCTGGGCCCATAATCCAGAGGTCAATGGATCACAACCGTCCTCATGCTCAACCCATGCTAATATATGTTGACACCGAAAAAGCTTGCTACCTAGACAACGTTTATTTAACAGTTGTTGATGCTGATCACAAAACAATTTCAGACCAGGCATGAGAACTTTTGACCACTCATAACAATTTACAACCAGTCATGACAATTTTCCCTCACAAATGCATTCTTTGGGATGTGAACTCATGCTAATTGTTGTAATCAAAACAGCTAAGGCATGCTGCCCACATAATCCAGAGTTTGATTGCTCAAAACCATCCTCTGTTGAGGCCTTACCTTTACTATCAGACCAAATGCATTTGGACCTAAACTCTAGCTGACTATATGTTGAGGAGGACACTGCTTCTTACCTATAAATCATCTATTTACCAGGTGTTGATGCATATCGCAAAACATCTTCCAACCATTCATGAAAATCTCCCTCCACTTTTGATGATTTCACCTCCTATACAAGGGATTGTGTGCTCAAGTACCACAGGAGGCTCCCAAAAGCAGAGTGGCGCAGCGGAAGCGTGCTGGGCCCATAACCCAGAGGTCGATGGATCGAAACCATCCTCTGCTAAGGCGTTGTATTCCGTACCTCAAGATGTGGATTGTACTGATTTCATGTTCAGAACAAAAAAGCTTCTTACCAATACATTATGCTCCTAACAGGTGTTCTCTAAACTCATGCTGATTAAGCTTTGAACAAAAGAGAGCTTCTTACATGTACGTAACAGGTGTTGATGCTGATCACATAGCCGTTCTTGACAATTTCAATTTCAACTCCCAAACAAAACATTGTTGGTTTGAGTCCTATCTGGCTTCTTAAAAGCAGAGTGATGTTGATGGATCAACACCTTCCTCCATTAAGGCCTCCCCTTTGCTACCACAACATATGATTCAGGATGTGAAATCATGCCAACTATATGTTGAAAAGGAATCAGCTTCTTATCTGCTGTTCACAAAACAATTTCAGACCAGTCATGACAACTCATGAACATCTTCTGACCAGTCATGACAAGTCTCCCCTTGTAAACCAGCTATTGTGAACTCAAGTCCCATGTAAGGTGCTCGTGAGCAGAGTTCCCAGCAGAAGCAGGCTGGGCCCATAATCCAGAGGTCAATGGATCACAACCGTCCTCTGCTCAACCCATGCTAATATATGTTGACACCGAAAAAGCTTGCTACCTAGACAACGTGTATTTAACAGTTGTTGATGCTGATCACAAAACAATTTCAGACCTGGCATGAGAACTTTTGACCACTCATGACAATTTACAACCGGTCATGACAATTTTCCCTCACAAATGCATTCCTTGGGATGTTACATCATGCTAATTAACAACAAGTATAAACGATGCCAACTAGAAAAAAGTATTTGCTTGCTGTTTAAACTGATCATAATGGTGTTACGTAAGCTGTCAAGAATATAGAAATTTCATTGCAGTAAATTGCCAAAATTCTCTATCTTGTTGCCATTGTACATAAAAATTCGGTGTTTTGTTCAGGTGCTTGTCCATGGCAGCCCCAGTGGCCTAATGGATAAGGCACTGGCCTCCTAAGCCAGGGATTGTGGGTTCAAGTCCCATCTGGGGTGCAGAGTGCATGCAGGCCTCATGACCCATGGTTCAATGGATCAAAACCACATACTCTTCAGGCCTCTAATTTGCTCCCACAGGATGTCAGCTCATGCTATTTGTTGTAAAAAAAACTGCTTATTCCCTACACAACCAGAATCCAACGAGTGCTCATGCTCTTCACAAAAACACTCATGACTACTCACAAATACTTTAAAACCAGTCATGACAATTTTCCCCTCCTTAACCAGGGATTATCAGTGCGAGTCCCACCTGATGTGCTTATGAGCAGAGCTAAATACTGAGGTTTGCTGCACCCATAATCCAGAGATTGATTGATCAAAACCATCCTCTGTTAATGCCTTTACTATCAGACCAAATGCATTTGGACCTGAACTCTAGCTGACTATATGTTGAGGAGGACACTGCTTCTTACCTAGAAATCATCTGTTTACTAGGTGATCGCAAAACATTATTTAACAGATATTAATGTTGATCGCAAAACAATTTCAGATCAGGCATGAAAACTTTTGACCACTCATGACCATTTACAACCATTCATGACAATTTTCCCTCACAAATGCATTCTTTGGGATATTACATCATGCTAATTAACAAGAAGTGTATTCTTTGTAACCTACAAAAAAGTATTTGCTTGCTGATGAAACTGGTCACAGTGGTGTTACCTAAGCTGTCAAGTATATAGCAGTTTCATAACAGTAAATTGCCAAGAAATAGTTTTTCTACCTTGTTGCCTCGCTCTAAGGGCTCTCGTCTCCTGGTCTAGGTGATTATTGAGCACCTTGTGCAGCTCAACAATTTCACAATTCTTCAGCTGATCTACTTCCTGTCTGAGCTGTCTGTGCAGACTCCAACTCATCCGTCAGCACCGGATTTCAATGTGGGCCTTGGCTAGTCGGCACAAACTCTTTTCCCGCTGCAGACAGGCACCCCCAATACCGACTGCCTGGCCATACCGCAGCCTGACCTCTGTTCCATATGTATTCTCTTTCCATCCCTGGGCATCGACGTCCAGTTGGTGGCCTTGTGCAGGGATGTCCTCTTGATCCTTCAGAGCCATCTGTCTTCTCCAGCAGGGAAGTCCTCTCTCCAAGAAGGTAGACCACTTGTTCTGTAGCACTCCTGTGGATCATGTCCGTTAGTCCATGCTGGCACAGGATTTCAACCATCTCCTTTCTCTGGGTATCTTGCAGAAATATTAGCTGATGCAATTGTCCTCTCTTCTTCTATTGCTTTGGCCAAAAGATTTTTGTCCTCGGTCAAGGCACGGATTGGTGCCAAGGACTCGATTAATTCTGCCATCTCATTGGCATGTACCAGGCATGCAAACTTGTCACCTTTTAGTGAAATTTGCCGTTTTGAAACCAAAATTTGTCACCTGGGGTTGGCTTCAATCCATCTGTATGTCGATCTCTCAAAATGCGCCGGCGCCTAGTGGCGTCTGCACCCTGCTGTCACCTGGCTTCAAGAAAAGCCATGATAGGGACATACAAGCTATGTCCCATTTCAGGGGCTGCCGCCTTGTAGGCTGCATTTTAAGACCGAATGCATTACACCGGCACAACGAAGTGCTGTCCCATTCCGGAGGCTCTTTCAAATGCGGTCGAGAAATGAAGCCTTGTTTTCCCCGATTGAAACAATATGTTTTAAAAAAAACAATAGATACAATACAACAATATAATCAGTAACAACAGCATCAGACATCACTCCCCTCCTTTCAGAATATCTATAATGGACAAAGAAAAACACATAAATAAATGAGTAAAATAAAAAAATATAAAATAAATAAAAATGATAATTACGTAAATAAATAAAGTGAAGTAAAATAAAGAACTGTAAGAACAGCTGTAACCCAGCTGTAACCCAACATTATTATACATTATTAAATGGTACCAATCCTCCTTAAAACTGAAATAGTCTATTAGCCTAATCCACTTGTCATTTAGCCAGGTTTATAACAAAAATGGTTACTGAGTTGATGCGAAAACACAATTTAAACATTTTACTAAGTAGGACAATTCCCTATAATAACACCTGGGGAGGCTCTTCCGACAACTCTCCCGGTGTGAGAAACCTTGAACATCATAACCAGAGAAAGTAAAAAAAAAAACAACTAAGAGTAAATGAGTAGCATATGGTAGGATAATCACCTAGACCAGGAGATTAAAGCCCTTGGAGCGAGGGTGCATTCCCTTGATGCTGAGAAGAGCTCCATGCAAGAGTGAGTGGTATCTCTGCAGGATGACGTGGATTGGCTGGAGTTTGCACTCCAACTGCAGCAGCAAGATGGTAAATAGCAGCTCCTAACTCTACAGGCACAGGCAGACCAGGCCCATGAGATGGCTAAATGTCATACTTCTGAGTTGGCCCAGATCAACCAGACGTGCAGGATTTTAAATGAGAAGATAATTGCTCAGACAGACTGCCTTGCAAATATGGAGAAAGCAGAGTTAACACTGCAGAATGAGGTGCACAGACTGGAGTCTGCCCTCCAAGATCAGAGAGAACGGACTAAAAATCAGCTCCTTGCTCTCCAGATCCAGGCTGGCCAGGCCCAAGAGCTGGCTGAATCTCCTCCGCCTGAGCTGGTCCAGAGGAACCACAAATGCAGGATCTTAAACAAGGAGCTTATTACTCAGATAGACTGCCTTGCAAAGAAGGAGCAATCGGTGGGATCACTGAAGAAGGAGGTGGACAGACTAAGGTCTGCCTGACAGCTAGGGATGGCCGATACCAACATTTTTCCTTTCGATACCATTGGTAAAGTACCTATATGGTACTTTTTCATAGATACCGATACCGAAACTTGTTGCCCCTTAAAGGGAAATCACATGATTGCACAGTGTTCATTCACAACTTTATTGCAAGGGCAATACGAAATACAAATAAAACTCATTTAAATAAACACTTGAAAGAAATGCTTATATAATGAGAATGAAATAGATCAATGAGTTAATAAAATAAACATAAGATGAAAATAAATGTTTTTTTAATAATGATGGAATAATGAAAATAATCAGACTTCAAATAAATACAAAATAACATTTCTTAAATTTAAACATCATAACACATCGTTATCACCAACACTAGCAGCATCATCATCATCATCCTCAACATAAGCAGAAACAACATCATCAACAACAAAATGCAAAATGACAATTTTACTCTTTTTTATTACACTGAAAGAGAATTCAGACGTTGACCTTATTGTGATTTCTCATCATCCCTTGTATGAATTATGAACAGCACTTGAATTATGAATTATTAACAACACTTGAATTATGAATTATTAACAAAACAACACAATTTTGAACAAATTACAAAAAGGGAAATCAAAATGTTATAACATTCTAATCATAATCATGTGAACATGGACTGTTCACACAGACACTCTGGTGAGAAAGGCGAGGCAGCGTCTCTACCACCTCAGGCAGCTGAGGAAATTCCGGGTCTCGGTGAGGATCCTCAAGTCCTTCTACTCTGGAGCAGTGGAGAGCATCCTGACAGGCAACATCACTGCCTGGTTTGGGAACTGTACTGCCCAGGACAGGCGGGCCCTGCAGAGGGTGGTGCGTTCAGCTGAACGTACCACTGGAACTACCCTCCCCCCCTTGCAGGAGTTATACACCAGGAGGTGTAGTAGCAGAGCCCGTAGGATCATGAAGGATCCTCATCACCCCAACAACGGACTGTTTCAGCTGCTGCGGTCAGGCAAGCGCCTCCGCAGTCACGGAGCGAGAACAGAGAGACTGAGACGGAGTTTCTTCCCTCAAGCCATTAGAACTGTCGACGCTGACCTCACCAGGGGTCCTAACTGAGCCATGCACTAGGCTCCACTACCTACTGTACTGTATGTAGCATACTGTACCGCATACTGTATCACTGTTCAGGGTTGTTCGTGATGCCGTATTGCTGCGCCGTATTGTTGTATACTGTGCTGTATTATCCCAAACACTACCTCACACTATTCACATTCACATGCCACTTTAATTCACATGCCACTTTAAATGCACATATCTGTATATACATAGGCATATTCCTTCAACCTATTCCATTTTATTTCAATTTATTTTTTATTGTATTTTATTCTATATATTTTTTATCTTATTCTATAAGTATTCCACTTAATGTATTACGTTTTAGGAGTCAGTTAGTCGGTTTATTAGAAAGGAATTTTCTACTTTTTATTTTTATTTTATTTTTGTACTTTTTCCTAGGACATATTGTGTGCTATCACCGGGTGCGTTGCATTACATTTCACTGCATATATGTATGGAAGTATGTATATGTATGTGACAAATAAAAAATCTTGAATCTTGAATCTTGAATCTTAATGCAGCAAAATGTAAAAATGCAGTTTATTTACCAATCTATTTAGATATTTTGTTCTCAGCAAAGATATTTTATTCATCTAAATATTATCATTTATAGCCTGATATATACAGAATTTTTAAATCCATTATTAACATTCTAAAAACTAAACTGTTTGTGAATAATTTCTGATACATACAGTACAAGCATATGAACCTTTACATTTGTCAACTAAATGAAAGAGTGGTGAACATGACTTCATCCAAGATTCACGTAGCTCAGTTGCATATTTGGGGTAGTTTAATCTTCTTCAGTCTTCAGGGCGATGTTCAGCCTCTTTTAAAACCCTAACCCTAACCCTAAACCCTAACCCTGAACCCTAAACTCTAACCCCTAACCCTAACCCCTAACCCTAACCTTAAGCCTAACTTGAAACTTGAAATTGACCTTGAAATTAGGAGGTGCTGTCTCAATGAGTGCGACTGTGCCATTTCTATCCGGCCAGGTATCAGTCAGTGGATATAAATCCAGGTTATGGGTACTTATAAGCTCATTAACTAAAAATGACTTGTTAGTTAGTGACCTGACGTTTAATAGAGACATTTTTATTGTTCTGGGTGCATGGCTTTGCGGGTTACTTAGAGTTTGAGTCTGAACTGAGAGTAAATTGTTTAGATTCCTGTATGTTACAGGGAAGTTACGTAATTTCGGTCTATGGTTAATAGTACAGGAATTTGTAAAGCAGAGTGACAGTCGTCAATGTCAGAGTGGATCGGACTCACCAAATATCAGCAGCGAACAGAGGATTTCAGCGTAAGTTCAATGTTCAAGGTGAGGAGGCGTGATCCGTGAAAGTTTGGATGAACTCCATCATGTCTGAAGACATTTGGATGGTTTAAGAAGGTGCCGAAGTTGTCCATAAACGGTACGTTGAGGGAGCAGCAGTATCCCTTGACCCATGTGTGTAGCTGAAGGACATGCGTGAATTTTATGTCTCCAAAGCTGGGACACGGCAGCAGGCCGGATACGATGAACCGGCGGTCCGACTGTAGAAGACTGTCAACAAGCTTCAAAATGCCTTCTTTAAGTGTCTTTGATTGTTTGTTCCTGAGATCGTTGGTTCCCATGTGGATCAGAACAGTGGAGGCAGACGGGTTTTGATCCAGCAGCTGTGGGATTCTGGAGTCTATATACCGGACGAGAGCACCCGGTTAGCAGATGCATCCTTTATCATTTTGAGTAAGCAGTTAGTAAAGGAAGGGATTTTCTAACAGTATGAGGCAGGAGCTACTGTAGATGGGACAAGGGTTGCACAGCAAACAATGTTTAACTTTGCAGCTCTTCGTTTTATGAATTGTTTAAAGATGACAAGACGGACAAACTGACTGTGATGGGAGTGAAAGAAGCAACTTTTTAATTGCTTGCTTATGAGGCCGAGATGTCCAATGCGCTCTCTCCATTAAGATACAGAGACAGAGAAACTCTTTGAGTGCGTTCGAAAGGCACATTGACAGAAATAAAAAAGAGACACTGTAGGAATTGAAATCCATGATGCCTTCATAAATGTTCCATCACCTGCTACGATGAGGATGGGACTCGAACCCACGCGTGCAGAGCACAATGGATTAGCAGTCCATCACCTTAACCACTCGGCCACCTCATCCGGAAAGGCTTGGCACATCCTCAACAACAACCGTGCATACCATCCTTCATCATTTTGAGTTATTCCGGGGAAAGGCAAAGTACAGAGTTCTTTTTACACTCCAACTACCTTGCCAAGGACTTACACACTACATGTTTTGGTCTTGTACTGACTCAACTGATGGATAATAAGGAACTGCTCCAGCCAGATTTGAGCAACACAAATTGGAGGCAAATTTACAAGATAAAGTCAGGGCAATAATGTAAGACACGACAACCCAAGAAACCCTCACATGTTTACCAATATGGGCATTGGTGGTATAGTGGTGAGCATAGCTGCCTTCCAAGCAGTTGACCTGGGTTCGATTCGATTCCCAACCAAGATTACTTTAAAAGACTGTGGCAAGTCTGTGCTGTGCCAAGAATGCAACAGCAACAAAGACCCATCAGCGCTTCATCCAGGGCCCGCCGCATGGAAAACCGATGCCCACGTGAGCACTGTAGATCGCAGCGGGAGCGACAGCTGCTGGAAGCCATTCCGTCTGTGACATCCAAATGCACGGATATCTGTGGAAGTATGAACACGTCAAAATCGTGCTCTAAAATCTGTCATGCATTCGTGTATCCTGTGGGGCCAAAGAGACCTAGCCATGAAGACCTACATTGTTCTTGATGACCAGAGCAACAAGTCCCTAGGCAAAACTGAATTCTTCCAACAATTCGGAATCCAAGGCACAGGAACAAGATATTCTTTGAAGACATGTTCAGGAGTGGTGGATACGGCCGGACGGCGAGCCAGCAACTTCATGGTGGAGTCATTAGATGGCAACATCCACATTCCCTTGCCTACTCTGATTGAGTGCAACATGCTGCCAGACGACAGGTCTGAAATATCATCACCAGACGTAGCCAGACACCATCCTCACCCTAAATACTTGGCAGACAAAATCCCAGTCCTGGACCCAGACGCGCCCATCCTTATTCTCCTTGGGAGAGACTTAATTCAGGTGCATAAAGTGCGGGAACAATGTAATGGGCCACTCAACGCACTGTTTGCCCAACGACTCGACCTTGGATGGGTGATAATTGGAGATGTGTGTCTGGGTAGAGCACACAAACCCACCACTTCCAGCATCTTAAGAACCAGTATGCTGAGGAGTGGGCGCCAATCCCACCTCAGCCCATGCACCAGCAGCTTAACGGTCAGAGAGAAGATTGACAGCCCTGATCCATGCCACATCCCTACATGTGTGTCTCATTCAGCCGATGAAACAGACAGCCTGGGCAGTAACCTGTTTCAAAGAACACAACGCGACGACCAATTTGGCCTCTCCATCAAAGATGAGCTGTTCCTTGACCTCATGGATAAGGAAGTTTACATGAATGACGCACACTGCTGGGTAGCACCGCTGCCATTAAGGCCAAACAGGCCGCGTCTGCCCAACAACAGACAACATGCTGTTAACCGCCTTGCCTCCCTCCGCCGCATGCTGGAGAAGAAACATGCAATGAAAGAACACTTCTTCAACGCGCGACGCGACGCTGGCGTCAAGAGTACCTGGTGTCACTCCAACCAAGGAGAAATTGGCACGTGGACAAGCCAAACCTGAGCAAGGAGATGTTGTGCTGCCCAAGGATGCACAGGTCAAGCAGAACGAATGGCCAGTCGGAGTGTGGTGAACGCCATTCCCAGCAAAGACTGTAAAGTCTGCAAAGTAGATGTGAGAGTGGTCAGACAGGGTACTCAGCAGGTATATTCTAGACCAGTCCCTTAAGTTGTTTTACTTGTAAAAGGGGAATAGTGTTATAATACATTATAACAAGCGGGGAGTGTGATGTTCTGATGTATATCTGGAGAAAGGGCGACACTAGTGGTAACTCTCAACGCGATGTTTGTTTTAATATATATCTTGCCGTAGTTTGGGTTTGATGACAGCAGTGTGGCATGGTGGCGCAGTGCGCAGTGCATTGCACTGCTACCTCACAGCAAGAAGGTCCTGGGTTCGATTCCCGCCTGGGGTGCTTTTGGCACCGTGCTCCCAAATAGGAGCCTTTCTGTGTGGAGTTTGCATTTCCTCCCCGTGCTCACATGGGGTTTCCTCCACCTCATGTCAGTAAGGACCCCCACTAAAAAACATGCACCCATCATATTCTGACCAGCGATGGACATTCATCACCTGGTCCCCGGGCGCGTCCACTTATGCTGCCCACTGCTCCTGGCAGTGCCCCCGGAGGAAGGACAAGCCAGGATGGGTCAAATGCAGAGGATCCATTTCACCGGCCACCATCAAAAGCGTGTGTTGGTGTGTTGCGTGACGAATAAAGACTGTTTCTTCTTCTTCCATGCATGAGAATGCCGTTGTCGAGTTCCCAACCATTGATTTACATATTTGAAGTCACAAATTAACCTTTCTCGTTAGTGTGCCTCACGCACACTAATATCCTCCACCAAAACACCCGTTAAACCTCCTTTGTCTGATAAAACATGTACCGCCATCGGCTGTAGCAAAATTTGAAAATAATGACACTACACTGCACTGCTCATCTTTGTTGCAAAGGCTCAGAGACAGAAATTTGCAGCTCATCTCAGTTCTCTGTTTCTGGACAGCAAGAATAAAGTCAAAAATCTGGGTGTAATAATAGACGGCGATCAAAATTTTAAGAGCCATATCAATCACATCACAAAAAAAAATATATATATAAAAAAAAACCATTTCAAAATGAAGAGGCTTCCTGTCAAAAGCAGAATCTGATAAAATGTATCCATGCATTCATAACAGGTTATACTACGATCGAATATACTACTGTAATGGCCTATTCAATGGCCTCCCGAAATCAGCTGTGCAGAGGCTTCAGTTCATCCAAAATGCAGCTGCACACGTTCCCACTGGGACAAAAAATAAAAAGTGAACACATCTCACCTGTTCTTAGATCTCTACATTGGCTCCCCGTTAAAACTGGGATTGATTTTAAGATTCTGCTACTTGTATATAAAGCTATAAACGGCAAATAAAATTGCACCTCAGCAAATAAAATGAACGCTAATTATACGCAAAACAGCAAGAACTCTCAGGTCCACTGTCCACGGTCTTTTAACTATCCTCGTACCAACTCTACAGCAGGGGAGGCTGCCTTATCTATGCTCAAAGTGAATGGAACACCCTGCAGGAGGACCTGAGAGAGGCCCCCACATTCAACACTTTTAAAAGCAGGTTAAAAACTTTGCTGTTCACTACAGTCTATGACTGACATCTGCGTGTGCGTGTTCGCTATGTTGTGAGATTAGTGTGTGTGCTCCATATGCTGTGAGATCTGTTTATTCTGTGCAGAGCCATTTTAGAATCTGTATTAGTGTTGACTGTCTGGGACGTGGTAAGACTTTGGTAGTTGTAGAATGTGTGTTTCCTGCTCATGTGCACTGTATTTTGTGTTGCTGTTGTGAGGGAAAAATGATTACGATCAACTATTTTGAATGAGGACAAAGGACTCTACCTCCAAAAGGGGGTTTGAAAACATTTGTCTGTCTTCCCAGAAGAATCAGATCACACGTGGCCTGTTTACCTTCTATAGAGATGGGGGACACCTAGAAGTGAATTGTCATGCAACCCCCATTCTGCATGGTCAAGTTTGCAAGTACCTGTTATTTCCCTTGTCTAGGAAGGGGGGGCACCCAGGAAGACAGTTGGGGGTGGGGGGTGGGCGCAGACCTGTGGGAGACCTCTGACCCAAACCACACCCTGTTCTCCTGTATAAAGCCTCCTGTCTCTCTCTGTGATGTTAGATTGATCCTAGCGCTGCTTTGGAGCAGTACTGAATCTTCCTCTTTATTCTGCAGAATAAATAATCTTGGATACTCTCAGTTTTCTGGTAGCGGGCAGATTAACCTTACCGATCATTGCGGAAGAATTTCCTTAACACAGCATTATTGCTGAAAATAATATTGTTTGAGTGCTGTTGGGATAAAGATGACAGAAATATTATTGTATTGTGAGGGAAAAAGAATGACATGGAAAATGGATGAGAAATGGACTGTTAAAAGTCATGAACGGAGATAGGAGGAAGTGAGCGGCGAGAGCATTGGTCGGGAACCTTTTTGCTGGGAGAGCCAGAAAGGCCAAATATTTCTAAATGTATTTCCTTGTGAGCCATATAATATTTAATACAATTGAATGCAACTTAATGTGTGAATTTTTTAAGTAAGGCATACATTTTTAATGTATAACACATCTCTGAGTACTTAAAAAACTGCTATACATAATCAATTTCTCTGTATTCTTCTCATTAATTGTTGTTATTCTGTAGCTAACCAATAATAAATGAAATACTTTGAACAATTAATGCGACTCCTGGTGCTGCATGGTTTTGCTGATGGCCTTGTAGTCTTGTTCATACGTAGTGAGGTTAAGCCTCATGCTGCCTTGAGGCTTCCATCAGTTAAACGTGAGCGTAGGTTGGTCTTAATGTTCCTCAGATGCGAGAAAGACTGCTCACATGAGTATGTAGAGCCAAACATGGTCAATACAGCAATACTCACAAGCTGCATTGTGTGGTATGTGACAGGAAGCTCCTTCCAAGTTTTAAGAATCAGCTGGTCTTCAGGTTCAAGTTCAAGAGATTATTTGTCACATACATATTGAACTTTATTCCATTTCTGTCCACTTGCGTTCAGCTGATTGGTCAGACTGGAGGCAGGGATTTTTCTTAATGTTTGTCTGTCTTAAAATGGGGATCGGCGCACGGGCTCGTAAGCAGGCCAGCAATGGCACGCCATTCCTCCTGCACCCAAGAGGATCATTATTATCCACAATTATTATAATAATCCTCAGTGATATATATAATTGTGGCCTGCATGCGGCATATTGAAATGAACAATAAAACTCTCGCCATGTCGGCGCACCACGGCCAGATGGATTCCATCTCCCTCCCTAAACACTTAGCTGTGGGCAGAGAGTCCTACAAGTGGCGCCTGACCACAGACCAGGGGCAGGGCGCCGAGTAAAAGGCGCCCCGGAGTCTTTCTGTGGTCTTCAGCCGGTGCCTGACTACGCCCCTTTGTCTGCCACATATTTATTTTGAATTTCATTTTCAAAATGAAATTTCTCTTACCTGTTATACTTTAAAAAGACAGAATAATTGTTTATTACTTGTTAATTGTGATGAAAAATGTTAGCTCATATATATATAAATATTTTTTGCAATTCGCTTTGTTATTTTGTCTGAGGTGGGGCTACCGGTGCATTTGATAGTGTAGCAGGGAGCCGCCATGTTCGGTCTCCACTCACTACTCACTTCCGCTTCCGTCTTCTCGCGAGATCACAGCATGCTCCCCCCCGAGATCTCGTCTTTATACTACAATAGACATTGTTAGAAAGAGCAGTGTTCATATAAAACTGTGAGAGACTCATTTCAAAACCCAGAGGCAATGTATTTTAAAAGCTAGCTAACATACACAAAAGGCATTTGTCCAATATAAAACAGGTAAGACATCATTCAAATAGTTGATCATATGTATTTTTTTCTCACACTCCCAACACCTCAAGGAAAAATGCAATAATGTTTTAATTTCATATACTTTCGGCAAAGGCATCAGAATATAACTATAATGGTAATTGGATACAATACAATTATACTGCAGGGATATCCTTCAATTCTATCTTATCGGAATCTACTGGGAAAACACACATCTTATACTAAATGGAACTATATAAACTCATAGCGGAATATTCCAGATATAATTCAAAGATATCTCCACCTCAACTTGGCCAAAACTCTCTTCTCACATTAGGCTACAGAAGAGTAAAAGACCAGTAAGGGTTATCTACACTATAGAATGACAACGCACAAGACAAAAAACCCTTAGTCGTGCAGGAACATCCTGTGTGAAGCCATATTCTAAATTCTAACTAAAAAACAAAAATCATGAATCGCATCGTGAAATAAACAAAATAAACACAGAGATTCCACTAATACATAATACTATGCAGATAAATCAATGGTTATCACTTCATAATGACAACAGCAAAATTCATTGTTCACGTTATGACTAACACATCCAATAAGTAGGGATAACCATAATTCGACAAACATCTTCACCTTTCAACATCTCAGTATCTCAACATTTCCGTGATCATCATAAGGTGGTTTCCAATCATCTAGTGGTATGGAAACAAACTGTCCCGCCGTCATATTAGTAGTCATCTTACCAAGGATAGGTACTACAAATTCTAGACAGCAACATAGCATTAAACACATTATCAGTACAGGTATCAATATTTTTATGAACGTTCATTTCTCACTTGGGACTCTTCTTCTGTATCTGATGTGAGTGAGAGTGAGTTGGAGCAGTGGCTATTTTTTAAGTCTCGCTGTGGAACTGTGTTCCAGGGTTGGATGATTAACAGGGCGATTGCAATGGCAAGAAGGATTATCACAAAGACGTGATCAATTTTTTCCTGTTGACGGGGCATCATCCTTTTCAAGTACGAGTTCTGTCATGGCATATCCTCTTCGCGGAGACGGAGGTTACTAGCACATATCCCGCTAGGATCGTGATCTCAGTTCACGTCCCATGATTCTCCGTTGTTGCCGTTTATCTGGTCCTTTGGAAGGTTGCAGACTTTCTTGCAATGAGATGCGTGTGCCCACGTAGGTCGGTCTGCCACCTTAATTGATGCTGCAGTGGTGAGGAGGATCTGGAACGGTCCAAGGAACCTGGCAGAGTTCCAGCTTTTCCTCCTACAATTTCCCCCTCCTAAAGCACGGATTTTGGGTCCGAGTCCCACCTGATGTGCTTGTAAGCAGAGTTGCCAGCAAAGGCATGCTGGCCCCATAACCCAGAAATTGATGGATCAAAACCATTCTCTGTAAAGGCCTGACCTTTACTATCAGACAAACTACATTTGGACCCGACCTCTATCTAACTATATGTTGAGGAGAAAACTGCTTCTTACCTATAAATCATCTATTTACCTATTTACAACTTCCAACAATTCATGAAAATCTCCTTCCTCTCTTGACGATTTCACCTCCTAAACAAGGGATTGTGGGCTCAAGTCTTACCTGGTGCCTTTCAAAAGCAGAGTGGCGCAGCGGCCCATAAACCAAATGTCTATGGATCAAGCCATTCTCTTACAATTCCACCTTTCAAACAAGAGCATGTGGGCTCAAGGCTTATCTGGGGTTCTTGAAAGCAGAGTAACCATAACCCCGATGTTGATTGATCAACACCATCCTCCTCTAATCCTTCCCCTTTGCTACCATAACATGCCCACTATATGTTGAAAAGGAAACAGATTCTTATTTACACAACGTTTAAAGAACAGATGGTCATACTGTTCACAAAACAATTTCAGACCAGTCATGAAAACTCAGGAACATTTTCTGACCAGTCATGACAAGTCTCCCCTGCTAAACCAAAGATTGTGAATTTGAGTCCCACCTGAGGAGCTTATGAGCAGAGTTATCAGGGGAAGATGCTGGGCCCATAATCCAGAGGTCAATGGATCACAACCGTCCTCATGTTCAACACATGCAAATATATGTTGACACCGAAAAAGCTTGCTACCTAGACAACGTGTATTTAACAGTTGTTGATGCTGATCGCAAATCAATTTCAGACCAGGCATGAGAACTTTTGACCAATCATAACAATTTACAACCAGTCATGACAATTTTCCCTCACAAATGCATTCTTTGGGATGTGAACTCATGCTAATTGTTGTAATCAAAACAGCTAAGGCATGCTGCCCACATAATCCAGAGTTTGATTGCTCAAAACCATCCTCTGTTAAGGCCCTACCTTTACTATCAGACCAAATGCATTTGGACCTAAACTCTAGCTAACTATATGTTGAGGAGGACACTGCTTCTTACCTATAAATCTTCTATTTACCAGGTGTTGATGCTGATCGCAAAACATCTTCCAACCATTCATGAAAATCTCCCTCCACTCTTGATGATTTCACCTCCTAAACAAGGGATTGTGTGCTCAAGTACCACATGAGGCTCTCAAAAGCAGAGCGCGCAGCGGAAGCGTGCTGGCCCCATAACCCAGAGGTCGATGCATCGAAACCATCCTCTGCTAAAGCTTCGTGTTCCGTGACTCAAGATGTGGATTGTACTGATTTCATGTTCAGAACAAAACAGCTTCTTACCAATGTAATATGCTCCTAACAGAAGTTCTCTAAACTGATGCTGAGTAAGCTTTGAACAAAAGAGAGCTTCTTACAGGTGTTGATGCTGATCACACAACCACTCTTGACAATTTCAACTCCCAAACAAAACATTGTTGGTTTGAGTTCTATCTGAGCTTCTTAAAAGCAGAGTGATGTTGATGGATCAACACCATCCTCCATGAAGGCCTCCCCTTTGCTACCACAACATATGATTCAGGATGTGAACTCATGCCAACTATATGTTGAAAAGGAATCAGCTTCTTATCTGCTGTGCACAAAACAACTCATGAACATCTTCTGACCAGTCATGACAAGTCTCCCCTTCTAAAGCAGGTATTGTGAATTCAAGTCCCATGTAAGGTGCTCGTGAGCAGAGTTCCAAGCAGATGCAGGCTGGGCCCATAATCCAGAGGTCAATGGATCACAACCGTCCTCATGCTCAACCCATGCTAATATATGTTGACACCGAAAAAGCTTGCTACCTAGACAACGTGTATTTAACAGTTGTTGATGCTGATCGCAAACAATTTCAGACCAGGCATGAGAACTTTTGACCACTCATAACAATTTACAACCAGTCATGACAATTTTCCCTCACAAATGCATTCTTTGGGATGTGAACTCATGCTAATTGTTGTAATCAAAACAGCTAAGGCATGCCGCCCCCATAATCCAGAGTTTGATTGCTCAAAACCATCCTCTGTTAAGGCCTTACCTTTACTATCAGACCAAATGCATTTGGACCTAAACTCTAGCTAACTATATGTTGAGGAGGACACTGCTTCTTACCTATAAATCATCTATTTACCAGGTGTTGATGCTGATCGCAAAACATCTTCCAACCATTCATGAAAATCTCCCTCCACTTTTGATGATTTCACCTCCTAAACAAGGGATTGTGTGCTCAAGTACCACAGGATGCTCCCAAAAGCAGAGTGGCGCAGCGGAAGCGTGCTGGGCCCATAACCCAGAGGTCGATGGATTGAAACCATCCTCTGCTAAGGCTTCGTGTTCTGTACCACAGTATATGACTCAAGATGTGGATATAAGTGATTTCATGTTCAGAACAAACAGCTTCTTACCAATGTAATATGCTCGTAACAGGTGTTCTCTAAACTCATCCTGAGTAAGCTTTGAACAAAAGAGAGCTTCTTACATGTACGTAACAGGTGTTGATGCTGATCACACAGCCGTTCTTGAAATTTCACCTCCCAAACAAAACATTGTTGGTTTGAGTCCTATCTGAGCTTCTTAAAAGCAGAGTGATGTTGATGGTTAACACCATCCTCCATGAAGTCCTCCCCTTTGCAACCACAACATATGATTCAGGACGTGAACTCATGCCAACTGTATGTTGAAAAGGAATCAGCTTCTTATCTGCTGCTCACAAAACAATTTCAGACCAGTCATGACAACTCATGAACATCTTCTGACCAGTCATGACAAGTCTCCCCTTCTAAACCAGGTATTGTAAATTCAAGTCCCATGTATGGTGCTCGTGAGCAGAGTTCCCAGCAGAAGCAGGCTGGGCCCCTAATCCAGAGGTCAATGGATCACAACCGTCCTCATGCTCAACCCATGCTAATATATGTTGGAGCGAAAAAGCTTGCTACCTGGACAACGTTTATTTACATTTAATCATTTAGCAGACGCTTTTATCCAAAGCTACTTACAAGGGAGAATAACATTCAAGCTACATTGCAACAGAGATTAGTGTAACAACAACATTAGTGTAACAATAAATACTGCTAGGTAGTGCTAAGAAATTGTAGGTTAGGACAGGAGGTACTCATTGAAGAGCTGGGTCTTCAAGTGCAACTTAAAGACAGCGAGGGAGGGTCCTGCTCTGATCATTTTTGGCAGCTCGTTCCACCAACGTGAAACTACAAATGAGAATAGCCTGGATTGCCGTGGCTGTATGGCCGGCAGAGCCAGGCGACACTCATTTGACGAGCGAAGCATCCGGGGGGCAACATGCGCTCTTACAAGAGCATTTAAGTAGGCGGGAGCATTCCCAACAATCACTCTGTAGGCCAGCATAAGAGACTTGAACTTGATGCGGGCGGCTACAGGTAACCAGTGGAGCTCGATGAGCAGCGGAGTGACATGTGCCCTCTTTGGCTGGTTGAACACCAGTCGCGCCGCCGCATTCTGTATCATCTGTAGTGGCTTCACCGCACAGGCCGGCAAGCCTGTTAAGAGGGCGTGGCAGTAGTCGAGACGGGACATCACCAAGGTTTGTAGCAGCAGTTGAGTGGCATATTGGGTCAGGTACGGCCTGACTTTTCGGATGTTGAGTAGTGCAAAGCGGCAGGACCGGGAGACGGCGGCAACATGGTCCGAGAATGTCAGTTGATCATCAATAATGACACCAAGATTCCTTGCAGCCTTGGTAGGAACAAGAGATAGAGAGTCGATTTTAAAATCAATGTTGTGATAAATACCTTGTTTGGCCGGGGAGACCAGCAGTTCCGTTTTCGCCAGATTTAGTTGAAGATGATAATCCTTCATCCACGTGGATATGTGAGCGAGACAATCCGAGAAACCCTCACATGTTTCCCAATATGGGCATTGGTGGTATAGTGGTGAGCATAGCTGCCTTCCAAGCAGTTGACCTGGGTTCGATTCCCAGCCAATGCAATTTGAGATCTGGTTGTTTATCTAACACTGACTTTATATATTTGGAGGCAAATAAACATCAGGGTAATAATTACATTACATTTAGCAGATGCTTTTATCCAAAGCGACTTACAATTATTTAAACACCGATGGATGCAGCCATCAGGAGCAATTAGGGGGTTAAGTGTCTTGCTCAAGGACACTACAGCATGCTAGCAGGAGGAGCCTGGGATCAAACCAGCAACCTTTAGATTACTTTAGAAGACTGTGGCAATTCTGTGCTGTGCCAAGAGTGCAACAGCAACAAAGACCCATCAGCGCTTAATCCAGGGCCCGCCCCATGGAAAACCGATGCCCACGTGAGCACCGTAGATCACAGCGGGAGCGACAGCCGCTGATAGCCATTCCGTCTGTGACATCCAAATGCACGGATATCTGTGGAAGTATGAACACGTCAAAATCATGCTCCAAAATCTGTCTTGCATTCGTGTTTCCTGTGGGGCCAAAGAGACCTAGCCATGAAGACCTACATTGTTCTTGATGACCAGAGCAACAAGTCCCTAGGCAAAACTGAATTCTTCCAACAATTCGGAATCCAAGGCACAGGAACAAGATATTCTTTGAAGACATGTTCAGGAGTGGTGGATACGGCCGGACGGCGAGCCAGCAACTTCATGGTGGAGTCATTAGATGGCAACATTCACATTCCCTTGCCTACTCTGATTGAATGCAACATGCTGCCAGACGACAGGTCTGAAATACCATCACCAGACGTAGCCAGACACCATCCTCACCTCAAATACTTGGCAGACAAAATCCCAGTCCTGGACCCAGACGCGCCCATCCTTATTCTCCTTGGGAGAGACTTAATTCAGGTACACAATGTGCGGGAACAATGTAATGGGCCACACAACGCATTGTTTGCCCAACGACTCGACCTAGGATGGGTGATAATTGGAGATGTGTGTCTGGGAAGAGCACACAAACCCACCACTGCCAGTGTCTTCAGAACCAGAGTGCTGAGGAGTGGGCGCCAATCCCACCTCAGCCCATGCACCAGCAGCTTAACGGTCAGAGAGAAGATTGACAGCCCTGATCCACGCCACATCCCTCCATGTGTGTCTCATTCAGCCGATGAAACAGACAGCCTGGGCAGAAACGTGTTTCAAAGAACACAACGCGACGACCAATTTGGCCTCTCCATCAAAGATGAGCTGTTCCTTGACCTCATGGATAAGGAGGTTTACATGAATGAAGCACACTGCTGGGTAGCACCGCTGCCATTAAGGCCAAACAGGCCGCGTCTGCCCAACAACAGTAAACATGCTGTTAACCGCCTTGCCTCCCTCCGCCGCATGCTGGAAAAGAAACATGCAATGAAAGAACACTTCTTCAACTTCATGCACCTGTCACAATTCAAGGAAAGGTCTTAGTCAGGGAGCTGTCTGCCGAACAAGCTCAATGGGATGCTCCCCTGCCAGCGCTAAAAGAGGAACAATGGAAAATGTGGACCAACTCACTCTGTGAGCTTGAGCAGTTTCAGATTGAAAGACCCTATGTGCCCGTTTCCTTGTGCTCCACAAAACACAGAGAACTCTGTGTCTTCTCTGATGCATCCACTATGGCCATATCAGCAGTGGCCTATCTTAAAGCAACAGAGGAAAACGGACACATTCACATTGGATTCGTCATGACCAAGTCAAAGCTGGCTCCTCATCCCCCACATACTGTTCCACGGCTCGAACTTTGTGGTGCTGTCTTGGCTGTTGAAATGGCGGACTTGATTATAGACAGCCCAATCGTATTGGGCTACAACAACAAGCAGTGGAGGCAGGTACAGGCTTTGGCCGACGCATTCTGGAAACGCTGGCGTCAAGAGTACCTGGTGTCACTCCAACCAAGGAGAAATTGGCACATGGACAAGCCAAACCTGAGCCAAGGAGATGTTGTGCTGCTCAAGGATGCACAGGTCAAGCGGAACGAATGGCCAGTCGGAGTGGGGTGAACGCCATTCCCAGCAAAGACTCTAAAGTCTGCAAAGTAGATGTGAGAGTGGTCAGACAGGGTACTCAGCAGGTGTATTCTAGACCAGTCTCTGAAGTTGTTTTACTAGTGAAAGAGGAATAGTGTTATTATACATTATAACAAGCGGGGAGTGTAATGTTCTGATGTATATCTGGGGAAAGGGCGACCCTAGTGGTAACTCTGAACGCGATGTTTGTTTTACTATCGATCTTGCCGTAGTTTGGGTTTGATGACACATGTGGAAGTGAGCTGCCACATGCTTTTCTTTTTGGATCCGGTTGGCTGGAAAACACGTTTGTCTTTTTACAGTGCTTTCTAAGTAAAAGTTTGAACGATACAAGCTGCTTCATTCTTGGAAAAACTGTTACACACACACACACTGAAGCGGAGGCAAAAAAAACCTCATATATATTCATCACTAAAGGGGCAAGAAATATTTCTTTTATGAATTATTTAACTGCTCACCACATATTTATACCTATTTAATAACCCATGTATTCTATATATCATTTATACATATACACGACCAAAACACAAATCTCTTCACATCTCTTTAGCCGGCACACTCACACACACACACAGGCACACTCACACCCCAAAAGGAAAAAGACAAGCCTTTCTGGCACCACATCTGAACAGCGCTTAATTTTATACTTTAACGTCCACTCATGTATACTTTTCAAGATTTTCACTTTGGCCAGACCTTTACATTTTCACTTTGGCCAAACTTTTCCCCATTTTTTCTCAAACTTATTATTCATCTTTTAAGCCTTTAACTTGTAACTCTTTTTGCTTCACTTTTCGTCTTTTTCATCTTACTTTAGACTTTTAACTTTTATCTCCTTTTCACTTTTCATCCTTTTTCATCTTTATTCATATAATTTTATTTTGAGTCAATTCACCTGGCCAGGGTTATTTCCTCTTTGTTTTTCCTACATAGATTTGATTATATTATATTTTCATTTCGCCACTTTCACGCAGCATTTAATGTACACATGTCTAACTGATTAAGGAGATATGGGCCCTGTTGTCGTTAATCTTGCATGGTTATTTAAATAACTTTTGGCTACTCGTTCTGCCATTCTATAATTACTTTTTACTTAAACTTTCTCCACATCTTTTAAGCCTTTATCTTTTACTTTTAACTTCATCTTTTATTTCTCTCGTCTCTATTCTCTATTTCCACTTAATTCTCTTTTTCTTCGTTTATTATTCTCTTATTCCCCTTATTTACGTCTTTTACAAATTAATTAACCCCAATTTAGACGGAAACTCACTTCACACATCAACACATCATCTCCATCTCCGCACAATTTGCTCTTGTCAGTGCAGTCTATCCACCCAAAATACTACCGCTTTAAAAACCACACACAGCTCAATTTGTGAGATAACACTCACCCTGAGAGTGGTTATTCGCTGGAGCAAGCAGCATCGGCAGATGAGGCCCAGCAGATCCTAGTTCGTGACGCCACTTTGTAGATCCTTGATGAATTTGATGTATTGATGAAGAAGACGTGTACCCGTAGTAATTATCTTATACAATGGGGCTTTATTGGAATGTCACAATTGTTCTGGTACCTCTCTGTTGTACAGGAAGAGTAGACACGTCGAAGAAAATGCAACAGTGATCTGAAATAGCAACATCCATGACATAGGGTACAGTGATATTTAGTCCTTTTGATATGACCAGGTCCAGAGTATGCCCCTTAGTGTGGGTGGGTCCAGAAACATGCTGAGTGAGGTCAAATTTCTCCAATAGGCTAATGAATGGTTGAGCATCTGGGTCTATTTGATTGTCAACAGGAATATTAAAACCACCTGAGATTATTACACGATCATAATCAGTGGAGACCTTGGACAGTAGCTCAGAGAATTAATCAAGAAAGCAACATTTAGATTTTGGTGACCGATAAACAGCGATGATTAAAATCGGGGTACTGCAGTTCATAGATATTGCAAGGTGTTCAAATGACATGAATTGTCCGAGGAGAATTTCCTTGCAAGTATAGATATCAGAGAAGAAGACAGCAGCTATTCAACTGCCTCTCTTATCAGCTCTAGTTGTCTGAATGAAATTGAAATGAGGAGTGCTGTCTCAATGAGGGTGACTGTGCCATTTCTATCCTGCCAGGTCTCAGTCAGTGGAGAGAAATCCAAGTTATGGGTACTTATAAGCTCATTAACTAAAAATGACTTGTTAGTTAGTGACCTGATGTTTAATAGAGACATTTTTATTGTTCTGGGTGCATGGCTTAGTGGGGTACTTAGAGTTTGAGTCTGAACTGAGAGTAAATTGTTTAGATTCCTGTATGTTACTGGGAAGTTACGTAATTTCGGTCTATTGTTAATAGCTACAGGAATTTGTAAAGCAGAGTGACAGTCGTCAATGTCAGAGTGGATCGGACTCACCAAACATCAGCAGCGAACAGAGGATTTCAGCGTAAGTTCCATGTTCAAGGTGATGAGGCGTGATCCGTGAACGTTTGGATGAACTCCATCATGTCTGAAGACGTTTGGATGGTTTAAGAAGGTGCCGAAGTTGTCCACAAACGGTACGTTGAGGGAGCAGCAGAATCGCTTGAACCATGTGTGTAGCTGAAGGACATGCGTGAATTTTATGTCTCCAAAGCTGGGACACGGCAGCAGGCCGGATACGATGAACCGGCGGTCCGACTGTAGAAGACTGTCAATAAGCTTCAAAATGCCTTCTTTAAGTGTCTTTGATTGTTTGTTCCTGAGATCGTTGGTTCCCATGTGGATCAGAACAGTGGAGGCAGCCGGGTTTTGATCCAGCAGCTGTGGGATTCTGGAGTCAATATCCCGGACGAGAGCACCCGGGTAGCAGATGCATCCTTTATCATTTTGAGTAAGCAGTTAGTAAAGGAAGGGATTTTCTAACAGTATGAGGCAGGAGCTACAGTAGATGGGACAAGGGTTGCACAACAAACAAAGTTTAACTTTGCAGCTCTTCGTTTTATGAATGGTGTAAGGATGACAAGACAGACACCTGACTGTGATGGGAGTGAAACAAGCAACTTTGTAATTGCTTGCTTATGAGGACTAGATGTCCAATGCGCTCTCTCCATTAAGCTACAGAGACAGAGAACATTTTTGAGTGCGTTCGACAGGAATAATAAAGAGACACTGTAGGATTGAAAGCCATGACGCCCTCATAAATGTTTTATCACCAGCTACGATGAGGATGGGACTCGATCCCACGCGTGCAGAGCACAATGGATTAGCAGTCCATCGCCTTAACCACTCGGCCACCTCATCCGAAAAGGCTTGGCACATCCTCAACAACAACCGTGCATACCATCCTTCATCATTTTGAGTAATTCCAGGGAAAGGCAATTTAAAGTACAGAGTTCTTTCTACACTCTGACTACCTTGCCAAAGACTTACACACTACATGTTTTGGTCTTGTACCGACTCAACTGATTTATAATAAGGAACTGCTCCAGCCAGATTTCAGCCGATTTCAACACACATTGGAGGCAAATTGACAAGATTAACGGCAGGGCAATAATGTAAGACATGACAATCCAAGAAACCCTCACATTTTTCTCAGCATGGGCATTGGTGTTATAGTGGTGAGCATAGCTGCCTTCCAAGCAGTTGACCTGGTTTGATTCCCAGCCTATGCGATTTGTGTCTGGTTGTTTATCAAACACTGGCTTTGCAGTGAATTTTATATATTTGGAGGCAAATAAACAAGATAAACATCAGCGTAATAATGTACTTAATGTATTAGAATTAAAAGTCATGTTATATTCAGTTCCCTGATGTACAATGGGAGCCACTTAAAGAGGCCGTCCAACTCAACTCTACATAATAGCTCAAATAAAGGCATAGTAGTGATTAAAATAAAACAGTATTTAAAAAAATCAAAAATGCAAAGGAGTAGTATAAATCATATTAAAGTATTTACCTAAAAGAAAAACTAGTAAAATAAAGACACTAATAAGTGATATTACATCTTTAATATCCGTGGGCCACAATAATATAGTGTCATACTGAATGGTAAGGTAGAGACATTGTTGTCAGACAAACACTGCAATTTACTACTAAGAGAGAGGTAAGTCACAGTTTTCCTTTGTTTTAAAATGTGTGCCAAGTGTGTAGATTTATAGGTTCTAGTCAATGGCCTTTTGATTTCAATATCAAGGTCTTTGAACTTTCTATTTTTAGGAGTTATTGGGATCAAAATAATTGTGAAATATTGCAATAGATTTCTGCATTTGCAGTGCTCTCTGAGAAACGCCTCATCCCCCCTCAACCACCCCACATTCAATAGATTCAATTTAAAATTTTCAAAAAGCAACAATAAAAAAATAACACAATATCACAACATTGATATTAAAATCGACTCTCTATCTCTTGTTCCTACCAAGGCTGCAAGGAATCTTGGTGTCATTATTGATGACCAACCGACATTCTCGGACCATGTTGCCGCCGTCTCCCGGTCCTGCGGCTTCGCACTACTCAACATCCGAAAAGTCAGGCCGTACCTGACCCAATATGCCACTCAACTGCTGCTACAAACCTTGGTGGTGTCCCATCTCGACTACTGCAACGCCCTCTTCACAGGCTTGCCGGCCTATGCGGGGAAGCCACTACAGATGATACAGAATGCGGCGGCGCGACTGGTGTTCAACCAGCCAAAGAGGGCACATGTCACTCCGCTGCTCATCGAGCTCCACTGGTTACCTGTAGCCGCCCCCATCAAGTTCAAGTCTCTTATGCTGGCGTACAGAGTGATTGCTGGGAATGCTCCCGCCTACTTAAATGCTCTTGTAAGAGCACATGTTGCCCCCCGGATGCTGCGCTCGTCAAATGAGCGTCGCCTGGCTCTGCCGGCCTTACAGCCACGGCAATCCAGGCTATTCTCATTTGTAGTTCCACGTTGGTGGAACGAGCTGCCAAAAATGACCAGAGCAGGGACCTCCCTCTCTGTCTTTAAGAAGCACTTGAAGACCCAGCTCTTCAGTGAGTACCTCCTGTCCTAACCTACAATTACTTAGCACTACCTAGCAGTATTTATTGTTACACTAATGTTGTTGTTACACTAATCTCTGTCGCAATGTAGCTTGAATGTTATTCTCCCTTGTAAGTCGCTTTGGATAAAAGCGTCTGCTAAATGACTAAATGTAAATGTAATGTATAACATATGAACAATCAATAAATAAAAGTCAATAGAATAAAATATACACCAGCAATATGTACAAAAGATAACTAGGCTTCATAGTGTATGGATTCTACTGAACACTCAAGATTGTTTCACTGTTAACACAGTTTTAAGTTCATGGTTTATATTAAAAAAAAAATTTAATTATCCTTTTTTGGAGCTGCAACAATTAGTCAACAGATTAGTTGCCAACTATTTCATGAATCGCCACCTTTTTTTGATAATGATTAATCGCTTTGAGTCATTATTTAAGATGTCCTATATGACAGTAAACTGAATAACCTATATAGGTTCCTCCACTACAGAGAGCCCATTGGATTGGGCGGATCGGAATTTTCACCTCTCCGTGAAATAGGGTTGATTGCTCCATTGGAATGTCAAATTTTTTGTCAATGGGTTTGTGTTTGCATATGTTTGTGTTGGGTGTGGTGGCTTCCAGACCTTGGGAGGACACAACGATTAAGTGCAAACAAAAATGTAGCCCAAGGCTTTATCTGTGGCCCACTTCGGTAGTCAATGAAAAGTGGTTATAATGTGTTAGAATATAAAAGTGGAAATAATTATTGATATATGTATATAAAAATATATCATCCCTCAATGAGGGCTGGGAATCATCGTAGACCTCATGACACGATACCATCCCGATATGAAGAGTTTTGCGATAGATTTAGTATTGGGATTCAATTTGTTGCGATATTTCCCAATAATTTTAAATAAAATAAAGTTGGATAGAAAATATTAAATTTAAGGTGTGAGGTGCGGCTCCCGGTCAATCTGAACGGCTCTCAGAAAGAAATGCATTAACTTTACTAATTGGACCATCTCCAGACTTATCGATCAGATGAATCACATCCTATCTGATCAATTCTTTTATCCATCAATCACATTGTGATTGATGGACAAATTTGAATTTTCAAAATGAAATTTCTCTTACCTGTTATACTTTAAAAAGACACAGAATAATTACTTATTACTTGTTAATTGTGATGAAAAATTTTAGCTCAAAATTGTCTGCAAGCATCATCCAAAGAGCCAGAATTAGATTGCGAGCCAAAGGTTCCCGACCCCTAGGCTAAAGGTTTGGAGCGTGCTGAGAGAAGTTTCTGGAAGAGATTCCAACTGCATGCGCTTTGCTGATGATGTGTGAATGTGTGTGTGTGTGTGTGACTAACCCCGCCCAGGATCCACAGCTTAGCCACCACTCAGCAAGATTATAACACTGAGTTGCACCCACTCCAAGCTCCACACATTTGGCATAGACACTAGTGCTGATTATTAACTAAAACCCACATATAACCACGACTGAACCCAACTGACCCCAACGGAACCACCAGAACTGTCTCCCCCGCTCACCGACATCCTTGCCAACCTGTGGACAAAACGACACCAACGCCATCAGCGCTGCATCCACCGAGGAATCCAATGCCACTGCCAAAAGCTAAGTACTCACACCCAGTGATTACACCCAGCAGAAAGCGTGAGCCGGCAAAGCACATTGCATCCATTTAACCCATTAAAACGACTCTGCAGGGTCAGAGGGACCTTAGTATTCATACTAATCACAACATCATTAATAGTACTCCAGATACTATGGCATTATGCTCAACCACTAAAAGATAATGGGGTCCTCGTACCTACGACCCCACAACCAATGGAGTACACATGGCCATACGTCTGGGACTGCACGATACACTGCGCCCATGTCAACTGAAAAATAACACAATCTGTGAACGCCCCCTGTGTCGCTCTAAATGCCTTCGTTGGCTTGTGGGCGATGGTGGCGCAGGAGGTAGAGCGTGTTGTCCAGTAATCAGAGGGTTCCTGGGGTAATGCCCCGTCACTCCTGGCAGCACGTCAAAGTATCCTTGAGGAAGACACTGAACCCTAAAGTGCCCTCGATGAGCTGGTGTGCACTGCCGCTGCCATCGATGAGTGAAATTGAGGCGTAAATTGTGAAGTGATGATTGGTGATTAATGGGACTTCTGTCGACAGGGTGAGCAGCTTCAATTACCTGGGAGTCCACATCACAGAGGATTTAACATGGACTTTACAAACAGACACTCTGGTGAGAAAGGCGAGGCTGCATTTTTACCACCTCAGGCAGCTGATGAAATTCCAGGTCTCGGTGAGGATCCTCAAGTCCTTCTACTCTGGAGCAGTGGAGAGCATCCTGACAGGGCAACATCACTGCCTGGTTTGGGAACTGTACTGCTCAGGAGAGGCAGGCCCTGCAGAAGTTGGTGCGTTCGGCTGAACGTACCACTGGAACTACACTCCCCTCCCTGCAGGACTTATACAGCAGGAGGTGTAGTAGCAGAGCCCGTAGGATTATGAAGGATCCTCACCACCCCAACAACGGACTGTTCCAGCTGCTGCGGTCAGGCAAGCGCCTCCGCAGTCACACAGCGAGAACAGAGAGACTGAGACGGATTTTTTTCCCGCAAGCCATAAGAACTGTCAATGATGACCTCACCAGGGGTCCTCACTGAGCCACACACATAGCCTCCACTACCTCACTGTACTGTATGTAGCATACTGTACCGCACACTGTGTGACTGTTCTGGGTTGTTCAGTATTACCGTATTGCTGCGCCTATTCCCTTTTTCTATTCTATTTATTTTATTTTAGTCTATATATTTTTATATTATTCTATAGTATTCGACTTACTGCATTACGTTTTAGGAATCAGTTAGTTGGTCAGTAAACAGATACCTTCCAGATGATTAACAGCTTACTCAGAAGAACAAACACTGAGCTTGGCAGTTTCCAGCATGGAGCACAGCAACAGAGAGATGGTGGTCTCCTTCATCAGCTACAAATTGTCTCAGCAGAACAATCCAACACTGCAGTTGGCGCCGGAGAGCGCCAGTGAAAAGGCACTTCGGGAGTTGGCGGACAAGTTTGAGCTGCGCTATATGAAGGCCTTCAGCGACATGTCATCCCAGCTCCACATGACTACCGCCATGGCCTACAACAGCTTTGAGAACGTGATGGACGAGGTTTTTCGGGACAGGATCAACTGGGGACGCATGGTGGGCCTGTTAGCCTTTGGAGGTGCCCTCTACGTGGATTGCGTGCAGAAGCACATGATCAACACATGGTGCCCTGTATCATAGACTAGATGACCATATACCTGGGCCACCACCTTGATCCATGGATCCAGAGTCAGGGAGGATGGGTGAGTACCTCCGCTTAAACAAAGTAACCTTGTTGCCTTAACATTTTAAGTAGAGACTTTGTTATTTCAACTAATGCATTAAAATTGGGTTAGGCAAACAAAAAGAAAAAAGAAACCGACCTGGTGTCAGTTGGCCTGGTTTCAGTTGGGCCGGTTCAATGTGATCTCGTCTTTATACTACTTTTTCTTTTATTTTTTTAAACTGTGTTGTCAGCATGCTGGGCATACAACATAGAGTATTTGTATGCCATTGCATTCAGGACAGAGTTAGTCTGCAAGTGGAGTTCAAGTTCTCAACCTGCAATGCAACTCTTTATTAATTCTTAAATCATCAAGAACTGCTGCAATAACTCTGTCCTGTGGATGACCTGTAGAATGACAAGAGCACAGTTTTTGGTTATGGAGAGCCACCACCAACCCCCCTCTTTGGAGACCTATTTATCATGTTTGGGTATATAAACAACTGATCACTACTCCAAGAGGGGGACAATCATCACGGTGAGACAAATAAACATAGAAACAAACAACATTTACACCAAAACATGAACATTGGACGACAACATGTCTTGAAAAACTGAATTAGGTCAAGGAAAACTGGAACTCAAACTGGTCACGTGGCCTCTTCCTGTCATAGTTATGGTAGTAAATGAGGGAGGAAAGCAACCAGGAGGTTTCTGGGGTAACCTCCAGGCAGACGTGCGTGCGTGCGTGCGTGCGTGCGTGCGTGCGTGCGTGCGTGCGTGCGTGCGTGCGTGCGTGCGTGCGTGCGTGCGTGCGTGCGTGCGTGCGTATGTAGGATGTCCACCGGTAAGTCTACATGACTTATCCCCATAGGTACTGGTGTAGAAGGTCGGTATTATGTTGCGGCGCCTCCAAACAGTGCAAGGGGCCACGAAGCCTCCCCGAACTCCGGCTGTAATAAGTGATTTTTCTCTATCACGTTTCAATTGATTGGCAAGAAATTTACCTGATTTGTCATTGAATTCAAAAAAATTTGCTCTTGTTCCTGTCATAAGGAATTGTGTCTTTGATGGATTTCAAGTTGAGACTCCTTTAGTCGCTGTTCGAGTTTATTTGGGCATTCTTGTCCTTTCTTTTTCTCGTGAGTGGAGAATGAAATAATATTACCTCTTAGAACTGCCTTAGCTGTTTCCCAAAGTAAGGATGGTGATATTTCTGGGGAGTCATTCAGTTCAGTGAAGGAAGTCCATTCTCTTGAAAATAAATGGTTAAATTCTTTATCTGTTAAAAGTGAGGTGTTAAACCGCCACCTGCTGGGAGGGTTCCGGTTTGTCTCCTTTATCAGGTTGAAACTAATCGGCCCGTGATCGGAAATTACAATAGGGTGAATTTCTGGATTTGTGATTTTGGACAGTGCGGAGTTATTTGTCAAGAAAAGGTCGATTCGAGAGAAACTTCGGTGGGATGGTGAATAATATGTGTATTCTATAGAATGTGGGTTATTTGATCTCCAACAATCCCCAACAGCAAGATCACTCATGTATTGTTTTATAGTGTCCGGCAAACGCCAGGATTTGGGAATATTTCTGGTTTGAGAAAGGTCTAAATTTGGATCCAGTACTGTGTTGAAGTCTCCTCTCATAAATGATAGTTTATTCAGAAAATTCTAAAAGTTTTGAAAATATATTGTGAAAGAAATTTTGGTCATCTTCATTGGGGCCATAAATATTAGCTAAGGTTCATTTGATGTTACCTAAAATCCCATTCATCATTATGAAACGCACTTCTGTGTCTGATATTGTGGTTTTATTTTGATATGGGATACTTTTATTGATCAATATAGATAGACCTCTTTTTTTTGAGTTGTATGATGCCGAAAACATCTGACTAAGCCATTTAGCTTTGAGTTTGAGGTGCTCAAATGCAGTGACGTGGGTTTCTTGCAGTAGACAGAAGCTGGGGTTCATCTTGGTGAGGTGAGTTAGTATTTTGCTACGTTTAGCAGGTGAGCCCAAGCCTCTCACATTCCAGTCTCGCTGTGGAACTGTGTTCCAGGGTTGGATGATTAACAGGGCGATTGCAATGGCAAGAAGGATTATTTACAGACCTGATCATTTTTTTCCTGTTGACGGGGCGTCATCCTTTTCAAGTACGAGTTCTGTCATGGCATATCCCTTTCGTGGAGATGGAGGTTACTTGCACATATCCCGCTAGGATCGTGATCTCAGTTCACGTCCCATGATTCTCCGTTGTTGCCGTTTATCTGGTCCTCTGGAAGGTTGCAGACTTTCTTGCAATGAGATGCGTGTGCCCACGTAGGTCGGTCTGCCACCTTAACTGATGCTGCAGTGGTGAGGAGGATCTGGAACGGTCCAAGGAATCTGACAGAGTTCCTGCTTTTCCTCCTACAATTTCCCCCTCCTAAAGCACGGATTTTGGGGTCCGAGTCCCACCTGATGTGCTTGTAAGCAGAGTTGCCAGCAAAGGCATGCTGGCCCCATAACCCAGAGATTGATTGATCAAAACCATTCTCTGTAAAGGCCTGACCTTTACTATCAGTCAAACTACATTTGGACCCGACCTCTATCTAACAATATGTTGAGGAGAAAACTGCTTCCTACCTAGAAATCATCTATTTACGGCCCATAAACCAAATGTCTATGGATCAAGCCATTCTCTTACAATTTCACCTTTCGAAAACAAGAGCATGTGGGCTCAAAGCTTATCTGGGGTTCTTGAAAGCAGAGTAACCATAACCCTGATGTTGATTGATCAACACCATCCTCCACTAATCCTTCCCCTTTGCTACCATAACATGCCCACTACATGTTGAAAAGGAAACAGCTCCTTATTTACACAACGTTTATAGAACAGATGGTCATACTGGTCACAAAACAATTTAAGACCAGTCATGACAACTCAGGAACATCTTCTGACCAGTCATGACAATTCTCCCCTCCTAAACCAAGGATTGTGAATTTGAGTCCCACCTGAGGAGCTTATGAGCAGAGTTATCAGAGGAAGATGCTGGGCCCATAATCCAGAGGTCAATGGATCAAAATCATCCTCTGCTAAGGCCTTTCCTTTGCTACAAAAGGATGTGAACTCATGCAAATATGTGTTGACACGGAAAAAGCTTCCTACCTAGACAACGTGTACTTAACAGGTGTTGATGCTGATCACACAAACGTTCTTGACAATTTCACCTCCCAAACAAAACATTGTTGGTTTGAGTCCTATCTGGCTTCTTCAAAGCAGAATGATGTTTATGGATCAACACCATCCTCCATGAAGTCCTCCCCTTTGCTACCACAACATATGATTCAGGATGTGAACTCATGCCAACTATATGTTGAAAAGGAATCAGCTTCTTATCTCCATAACATTTAATGAACAGGTGGTCATGCTGTTCACAAAACAATTTCAGACCAGTCATGACAACTCATGAACATTTTATGATCAGTCATGACAAGTCTCCCCTTGTAAACCAGCTATTGTGAATTCAAGTCCCATGTAAGGTGCTTGTGAGCAAAGTTCCCAGCAGAAGCAGGCTGGGCCCATAATCCAGAGGTCAATGGATCACAACCGTCCTCATGCTCAACCCATGCTAATATATGTTGACACCGAAAAAGCTTGCTACCTAGACAACGTTTATTTAACAGTTGTTGATGCTGATCGCAAATCAATTTCAGACCAGGCATGAGAACTTTTGACCACTCATAACAATTTACAACCAGTCATGACAATTTTCCCTCACAAATGCATTCTTTGGGATGTGAACTCATGCTAATTGTTGTAATCAAAACAGCTAAGGCATGCTGCCCACATAATCCAGAGTTTGATTGCTCAAAACCATCCTCTCTTGAGAACTTACCTTTACTATCAGACCAAATGCATTTGGACCTAAACTCTAGCTAACTACATGTTGAGGAGGACACTGCTTCTTACCTATAAATCATCTATTTACCAGGTGTTGATGCTGATCGCAAAACATCTTCCAACCATTCATGAAAATCTCCCTCCACTTTTGATGATTTCACCTCCTATACAAGGGATTGTGTGCTCAAGTACCACAGGAGGCTCCCAAAAGCAGAGTGGCGCAGCGGAAGCGTGCTGGGCCCATAACCCAGAGGTCGATGGATCGAAACCATCCTCTGCTAAGGCTTTGTTTTCTGTACCTCAAGATGTGGATTGTACTGATTTCATGTTCAGAACAAAACAGCTTCTTACCAATATAATATGCTCCTAACAGGTGTTCTCTAAACTGATACTGAGTAAGCTTTGAAAAAAAGGGAGCTTCTTACATGTACTTAACAGGTGTTGATGCTGATCACACAAACGTTCTTGACAATTTCACCTCCCAAACAAAACATTGTTGGTTTGAGTCCTATCTGGCTTCTTCAAAGCAGAATGATGTTTATGGATCAACACCATCCTCCATGATGTCCTCCCCTTTGCTACCACAACATATGATTCAGGATGTGAACTCATGCCAACTATATGTTGAAAAGGAATCAGCTTCTTATCTGCTGTTCACAAAACAATTTCAGACCAGTCATGACAACTCATGAACATCTTCTGACCAGTCATGACAAGTCTCCCCTTGTAAACCAGCTATTGTTAATTCAAGTCCCATGTAAGGTGCTCATGAGCAGAGTTCCCAGCAGAAGCAGGCTGGGCCCATAATCCAGAGGTCAATGGATCACAACCGTCCTCTGCTCAACCCATGCTAATATATGTTGACACCGAAAAAGCTTGCTACCTAGACAACGTGTATTTAACAGTTGTTGATGCTGATCACAAAACAATTTCAGACCTGGCATGAGCACTTTTGACCACTCATGACAATTTACAACCGGTCATGACAATTTTCCCTCACAAATGCATTCCTTGGGATGTTACATCATGCTAATTAACAACAAGTATAAACGATGTCAACTAGAAAAAAGTATTTGCTTGCTGTATAAACTGATCATAATGGTGTTACGTAAGCTGTCAAGAATATAGCAATTTCACTGCAGTAAATTGCCAAAATTCTCTATCTTGTTGCCATTGTATATGAAAATGCAGAGTGCATGCAGGCCTCATGACCCATTGTTCAATGGATCAAAACCACAGACTCTTCAGGCCTCTAATTTGCTCCCACAGGATGTCAGCTCATGTATTTGTTGTAAAAAAAACTGCTTATTCCCGACACAACCAGAATCCAACAAGTGCTCATGCTCTTCACAAAAACACTCATGACTACTCACAAATACTTTAAAACCAGTCATGACAAGTTTCCCCTCCTTAACCAGGGATTATCAGTCCGAGTCCCACCTGATGTGCTTATGAGCCGAGCTAAATACTGAGGTTTGCTGCACCCATAATCCAGAGATTGATTGATCAAAACCATCCTCTGTTAATGCCTTTACTATCAGACCAAATGCATTTGGACCTGAACTCTAGCTGACTATATGTTGATGAGGACACTGCTTCTTACCTAGAAATCATCTGTTTACTAGGTGATCGCAAAACATTATTTAACAGATATTAATGTTGATCGCAAAGTGTATTCTTTGGAACCTACAAAAAAGTATTTGCTTGCTGATGAAACTGGTCACAATGGTGTTTCCTAAGCTGTCAAGTATATAGCAGTTTCATAACAGTAAATTGCCAAGAAATAGTTTTTCTACCTTGTTGCCTTGCTCTAAGGGCTCTCGTCTCCTGGTCTAGGTGATTATTGAGCACCTTGTGCAGCTCAACAATTTCACAATTCTTCAGCTGATCTACTTACTGTCTGAGCTGTCTGTGCAGACTCCAACTCATCCGTCAGCACCGGATTTCAATGTGGGCCTTGGCTAGTCGGCACAAAGCCCTTTCCCGCTGCAGACAGGAACCCCCAATACCGACTGCCTGGCCATACCGCAGCCTGACCTCTGCTCCATATGTATTCTCTTTCCATCCCTGGGCATCGACGTCCAGTTGGTGGCCTTGTGCAGGGATGTCCTCTTGATCCTTCAGAGCCATCTGTCTTCTCCAGCAGGGAAGTCCTCTCTCCAAGAAGGTAGACCACTTGTTCTGTAGCACTCCTGTGGATCATGTCCGTTAGTCCATGCTGGCACAGCATTTCAACCACCTTGTTTCTCTGGGTATCTTGCAGAAATATTAGCTGATGCAACTGTCCTCTCTTCTATTGCTTTGGCCAAAAGATTTTTGTCCTCTGTCAAGGCACGGATTGGTGCCAAGGACTTGATTAATTCTGCCATCTCATTGGCATATACCAGGCATGCAAACTTGTCACCTTTTGGCGAAATTTGCCGTTTTGAAACCAAAATTGGTCACCTGGGGGTGGCTTCAATCCATCTGTATGTCGATCTCTCAAAATGTGCGGGCGCCTAGTGTCGTCTGCACCCTGCTGTCACCTGGCTTCAAGAAAAGCCATGATAGGGACATACAAGCTATGTCCCATTTCAGGGGCTTCCGCCTTGTGGGCTGCATTTTAAGACCGAATGCATTACACCGGCACAACGAAGTGCTGGCCCATTCTGAAGGCTCCTTCAAATGCGGTCAAGAAATGAATCCTTGTTTTCCCCGATTTAAACAATATGTTTAAAAAAAAACAATAGATACAATACAACAATATAATCAGTAACAACAGCATCAGACATCACTCCCCTCCTTTCAGAATATTTATAATGGACAAAGAAAAACACATAAATAAATGAGTAAAATAAAAAAATATAAAATAAATAAAAATAATAATTAAGTAAATTAATAAGTGAATCATAATTATAAGAAGAGTTATAATAACAGTATTCATTGTGACAGGTATAGCATTAAAAACAGTACAGGACATACTAACAGTGTAATGCAAGCACTATATTATTCCTTTAGATATTGTTACAGTGCACTCAGCCTTTCTGGTGGTTTACCCAGACCCTTAGTGGTTTATAGAGCCATACAGCGCCCTACGCACCCACCAGGGCCAGCGACCACAGCCAACAGCCCCAGGGAGCACCCAAGACCCCCACAGAACATAACAGCTTCAAGCCTGATCATGGACATCAGTGTTAAGAGAAGTCCTATTCTGTAAAAAGGTTACAAAGCCTCCCCAGCATTCATCAAAAAGTAGTATTTTTTTCCTGAGATTAAACATAATCTTTTCCGAGGGTAAGTATGATGAAAGCTCTCTAAGCCACAAAGATACATCAGGGGGTTCCCCACTTTTCCAGCGAACGGCTATACAATTATTCGCTGCAAATCGGGTAAGCCAGATGAACCGAACATTGCACCTCATATTGATTGGTAAAACTGAGAAGTCCCCCAGAAGTGCCAGTCTCGGGTTAATCTCAACCCCCACAATTATTTTGATGATTCAAGATTCAAGATTCAAGATTTTTTATTTGTCACATACATATACATACTTTCCTACATATATGCAGTGAAATGCAATGCAACGCACCCGGTGATTGCACACAATATGTCCTAGGAAAAAAAATAAAAGTAAAAAATTCCTTAAAATGAAATAAAATGGAATAGATAGAGGGAATATGCCTATGTATATACAGATATGTGCAATTAAAGTGGCATGTGAATTAAAGTGGCATGTGAATGTGAATGAGTGAGTGAGGTAGTGTTTGGGATAATACAGCACAGTATACAACAGTACGGCGCAGCAATAGGGCATCACGAGCAACCCTGAACAGTGACACAGTATGTGGTACAGTATGCTACATACAGTACAGTAGGTAGTGGAGCCTAGTGTATGGCTCAGTTAGGACCCCTGGTGAGGTCATCATTGACAGTTCTAATGGCTTGCGGGAAAAAACTCAGTCTCGTCTCTCTGTTCTCGCTGTGTGACTGCGGAGGCGCTTGCCTGACCGCAGCAGCTGAAACAGTCCGTTGTTGGGGTGATGAGGATCCTTCATGATCCTGCAGGCTCTGCTACTACACCTCCTGGTGTATAGCTCCTGCAAGGGGGGGAGGGTAGTTCCAGTGGTACGTTCAGCTGAACGCACCACCCTCTGCAGGGCCCGCCTGTCCTGGGCAGTACAGTTCCCAAACCAGGCAGTGATGTTGCCTGTCAGGATGCTCTCCACTGCTCCAGAGTAGAAGGACTTGAGGATTCTCACCGAGACCCGGAATTTCCTCAGATGCCTGAGGTGGTAGAGACGCTGCCTCGCCTTTCTCACCAGAGTGTCTGTGTGTACAGTCCATGTTAAGTCCTCTGTGATGTGGACTCCCAGATATCTGAAGCTGCTCACCCTATCGACAGAAGTCCCATTAATCCACAAGGGCGCGTGCGTCCTCGATTGTGATCCACGCCTAAAGTCCACAATAAGCTCCTTGGTTTTGCTGACGTTCAGGTGTAGGCTGTTGTCCTGGCACCAGAGTGACAGGTCAGCCACCTCCTCGCGGTAGGCCTTCTCATCGCAGTCGGTGATCAGGCCCACGACCACGGTGTCGTCAGCAAACTTGATGATGGTGTTGGAGCTGGACCTGGCCACACAGTCATGTGTGTACAGGGAGTACAGTAGGGGGCTGAGGACGCAGCCCTGGGGGGGATCCTGTATTCAGGGTGAGGGAGCTTGACATGTACTTCCCCACCTTGACCACCTGGGGGCGGGCTGTGAGGAAGTCCAGGATCCAGGTGCACAGCGGACCATTCAATCCGAGCTCCATCAGCTTGACAGCCAGTCTGGTGGGGACTATGGTGTTGAAAGCTGAACTATAATCGATTAACTAATCAGATGCGTTAACGTGGTGTGCAGTACCTGAGAGACCGCGTCATCCGTGGATCTGTTTTGCCGGTACGCAAACTGCAAAGGGTCTAAGGTGCGGGGAAGGGAGGCGCAGATGTAATCCTTAATCAGCCTCTCGAAACACTTCATGACCACCGAGGTGAGGGCCACCGGACGGTAGTCATTCAGGCAGGTTGGAGAGGCGATCTTCGGGACAGGAACGACGGTGGACATCTTGAAGCAGGACGGGACCACTGATTCAGCCAGGGAGATGTTGAATATTGTGGTGAACACCGGAGCTAGCTGGTTAGCACAGGTCTTCAGTACTCGCCCAGATATGCCATCTGGGCCCGCAGCTTTCCTGGTGTTCACCCGCATCAGAGCCCTCCTGACCTCGTGCACGGACATTGAGAGGGCGGGCTCATCCCCAGCGGTGTAACTCCAATGAGCCGGCGAGCCAGCGGTGTTGCTGCCAGACTCGAACCGCGCATAAAAGGAGTTCAGTTGGTTGGCTAGGGAGGCGTCCACACTCGTGGCTGGGGAGGAGCTGCTCTTGTAGTTTGTTATTGTTCGCAGCCCCTCCCCTATGGTATCCAAGATAGACCTCCAGTATTGCTCCAGACATCTACACGTCCAGAACATATGTAAAAGAGTCCCTGTTTCAGTCTTACATCTCGGACAATACTCTGAGGAACTGCTACTAATCTTATGGAGGCGTTGAGGTGTCAGGTAAACCCTGTGTATAAGGTTAAACTGTAAGAGTTTGTGTCGACTGTGTCGATATTCTGATGAGAGTAGGGCAATGGGCCTATGGGATCAACAGAGTTCTGGATCTTTGCATGGCTTTAACAGAATTGTAATCAGAGCCTGTTCTAAAGTTTTTGGCAGGTTGTGGATTTCAAGTGCATGCTTAAACATATCCATCAGTGGTGTAATCAGATTAGATGCAAATGCTTTGTAGAAGTCCATAGGAAACCCATCTGGCCCTGGCGATTTTCCTCCCGAAAGCCTTCCTATTGCACCTAGAAGTTCCTGTTTAGCAATGTCAGCTTCTAGACTGTCCCGTGTCTCCGCAGTCAACCCCGGCATGGTGAGTCCCACTAAGAAGTTATTCATTTTATGAGTATCTACACCCTGAGAGGAGTACATGTCCAGGTAGAAGTCCTTGAAGGTTTCATTAATACGTTTAGGATTATGAACGACAGTGACAGCATCATTGATCTTAACTGAGGGGATACATCTTGAGTTGTCCTCTTTTTGGATCTGCCAGGCTAGTTATTTACCACTCTTATCCCTGTGTTCAAATTTATTTTGTTTAGTTCTAGCCATTGCATTTTCAATCACTACAGTGGTTAGCACGTCATACTCATTCCCTTTGTTGTTGAGCAAGTCAAAAGTCATCCCATTTAGCATTTGAATATGCTCCTTTTCAAGATTCTTTATCTCTGATTCAAGTGTTTTGGCCTTTACAAGCTTTTGTTGCATTTTTTTCCATGATGCATAACTTCTAGTCACACCTCTTAAATAAGCCTTTAAGGATTCCCACACAGCAGTTGATGAGGCAGTCCATTTGTTAATGCTAAGAAAACTGTCAATGTTGTTTTATGATAACTTTAACATAATCTGTGTCATTGAGCAGGTGCATGGGGAATTACCAAAGTCTATGACTACTAGCGATATTCTTCTGAGACATCAGGAGCATAAGAGGAGCATGGTCTGAATAAGTTATAGGTAGATATTCACATGAGGATATGAGGTGGATTCTTTCAGCGTGAGCAAGAAATATATCATTCTGGAATAGCTTTTATGAGCATGTGAGTCAAAAGAGTATTCGTGCAACAATTTTTGTCTTTCCCTCTAGACATCTACAAGTTGGAAATCTAACATTTCTTCATGGAGTGCCTTAGCTGCTTGGGTCCATCCTTAGAAGATGACCGATCTAAGGGTGGATCCAAAACTACATTCATATCTCCACAGACTTTGGAAAATTGAGGGCTGTCATAATTCAGGCCATAATATTAACTAGTGTAGTAGATTCACCTGCTATGGTGCCTTTAAGAATCAGGTATCTGCCCTGTGTGTCTTTCTCAACGTTATCCACATGCAAACGGACATTTTTACTGTAAACGATGAATAGAAGATCTGTCCCTGCCATTGACGTGTCAGATTGGCATGTTCAGCATCTGTGAGATGTGTCTCCTGTAGTAGAGCTATGTCTATTTTATGATTTTTTTAGAAAGCTAAGTACCTTTTTACGTTTGGACAGTTTATTGATGTCATAAGTGTTCCATGTCAAATACCGAAGTGCTACAGTTGTCATTTCACGTATCTATTTTTCCCAAAAGGTAATATAAGATCCAATGAAACCAGTTAGGATATTTAGCCCAGGCCACTGTTTTATGTAAGGCGTTCATTTGTATGTCCTGTACCATAGTTGAAGGCAAATATAAAAGAAGAAACAAAAGAAATAAGAAACAAATAAAAAAAACAAAAAAACAAACAAAGGCAAAAAGTCAAACCAAACCCTACATGCACCCCTTTGACCCCACTTCCTGCCCAACTGAGGAAGTGCCAAAACCTTAGTCTTATTGAGACTTTTTTTGTTGCAGCTGTAACCCAACATTATTATACATTAGTAAATGGTACCAATCCTCCTTAAAACTGAAATAGTCTATTAGCCTAATCCACTTGTCATTTAGCCAGGTTCATAACAAAACACAATTTAAACATTTTTCGAAGTAGGACAATTCCCTATAATAACACCTGGGGAGGCTATTCCGGCAACTCTCCCGGTGTGAGAAACCTTGAACATCAAAACCAGAGAAAGTAAAATAAAAACCAACTAAGAGTAAAAGAGCAGCATATGGTAGGATAATCACCTAGACCAGGAGGTGAAAGCCCTTGGAGCGAGGGTGCATTCCCTTGATGCTGAGAAGAGCTCCATGCAAGAGTGGGTGGTATCTCTGCAGGACGACGTGGATTGGCTGGAGTTTGCACTCCAACTGCAGCTGCAAGATGGTAAACAGCAGCTCCTGACTCTACAGGCACAGGCAGACCAGGCCCATGAGATGGCTAAATGTCATGCTTCTGAGTTGGCCCAGATCAACCAGATGCGCAGGATTTTAAATGAGAAGATAATTGCTCAGACAGACTGCCTTGCAAATATGGAGAAAGCAGAGGTAGCACTGCATAATAAGGTGCATCCTTTATCATTTTGAGTAAGCAGTTAGTAAAGGAAGGGATTTTCTAACAGTATAAGGCAGGAGCTACTGTAGATGGGACAAGGGTTGCACAGCAAACAATGTTTAACTTTGCAGCTCTTGGTTTTATGAATTGTTTAAAGATGACAAGACGGACAAACTGACTGTGATGGGAGTGAAAGAAGCAACTTTTTAATTGCTTGCTTATGAGGCCTAGATGTCCAATGCGCTCTCTCCATTAAGATACAGAGACAGAGACACTCTTTGAGTGCGTTCGAAAGGCACATTGACAGAAATAACAAAGAGACACTGTAGGAATTGAAATCCATGACGCCTTCATAAATGTTGCATCACCTGCTACGATGAGGATGGGACTCGAACCCACGCGTGCAGAGCACAATGGATTAGCAGTCCATCACCTTAACCACTCGGCCACCTCATCCGAAAAGGATTGGCACATCCTCAACAACAACCGTGCATACCATTCTTCATCATTTTGAGTTATTCCGGGGAAAGAAAAGTACAGAGTTCTTTTTACACTCCAACTACCTTGCCAAGGACTTACACACTACATGTTTTGGTCTTGTACTGACTCAACTGATGGATAATAAGGAACTGCTCCAGCCAGATTTGAGCAACACACATTGGAGGCAAATTGACAAGATAAAGTCAGGGCAATAATGTAAGGCACGACAATCCAAGAAACCCTCACATGTTTCCCAAAATGGGCATTGGTGGTATAGTGGTGAGCATAGCTGCCTTCCAAGCAGTTGACCTGGGTTCGATTCCCAGCCAATGCAATTTGAGATCTGGTTGTTTATCTAACACTGACTTCCCAGTGTATTTTATATATTTGGAGGCAAATAAACATCAGGGTAATAATTACATTACATTTAGCAGACGCTTTTATCCAAAGCGACTTACAATCATTTAAACACCGATGGACGCAGCCATCAGGAGCAATTAGGGGGTTAAGTGTCTTGCTCAAGGACACTACAGCATGCTAGCAGGAGGAGCCTGGGATCAACCAGCAACCTTTAGATTACTTTAGAAGACTGTGGCAAGTCTGTGCTGTGCCAAGAGTGCAACAGCAACAAAGACCCATCAGCGCGTCATCCAGGGCCCGCCCCATGGAAAACCGATGCCCACGTGAGCACCGTAGATCACAGCGGGAGCGACAGCCGCTGGAAGCCATTCCGTCTGTGACATCCAAATGCACGGATATCTGTGGAAGTATGAACACGTCAAAATCATGCTCCAAAATCTGTCTTGCATTTGTGTATCCTGTGGGCCAAAGAGACCTAGCCATGAAGACCTACATTGTTCTTGATGACCAGAGCAACAAGTCCCTAGGCAAAACTGAATTCTTCCAACAATTCGGAATCCAAGGCACAGGAACAAGATATAATTTGAAGACATGTTCAGGAGTGGTGGATACGGCCGGACGGCGAGCCAGCAACTTCATGGTAGAGTCATAAGATGGCAACATTCACATTCCCTTCCCTACTCTGATTGAGTGCAACATGCTGCCAGACGACAGGTCTGAAATACCATCACCAGACGTAGCCAGACACCATCCTCACCTCAAATACTAGCAGACAAAATCCCAGTCCTGGACCCAGACGCGCCCATCCTTATTCTCCTTGGGAGAGACTTAATTCAGGTACACAATGTGCGGGAACAATGTAATGGGCCACACAACGCACTGTTTGCCCAACGACTCGACCTTGGATGGGTGATAATTGGAGATGTGTGTCTGGGAAGAGCACACAAACCCACCACTGCCAGTGTCTTCAGAACCAGTGTGCTGAGGAGTGGGCGCCAATCCCACCTCAGCCCATGCACCAGCAGCTTAACGGTCAGAGAGAAGATTGACAGCCCTGATCCACGCCACATCCCTCCATGTGTGTCTCATTCAGCCGATGAAACAGACAGCCTGGGCAGAAACCTGTTTCAAAGAACACAACGCGACGACCAATTTGGCCTCTCCATCAAAGATGAGCTGTTCCTTGACCTCATGGATAAGGAGGTTTACATGAATGAAGCACACTACTGGGTAGCACCGCTGCCATTAGGCCAAACAGGCTGCGTCTGCCCAACAACAGTAAACATGCTGTTAACCGCCTTGCCTCCCTCCGCCGCATGCTGGAAAAGAAACATGCAATGAAAGAACACTTCTTCAACTTCATGCACCTGTCACAATTCAATGAAAGGTCTTAGTCAGGGAGCTGTCTGCCGAACAAGCTGAATGGGATGCTCCCCTGCCAGCGTTAAAAGAGGAACAATGGAAAATGTGGACAAACTCACTCTGTGAGCTTGAGCAGCTTCAGATTGAAAGACCCTATGTGCCCGTTTCCTTGTGCTCCACAAAACACAGAGAACTCTGTGTCTTCTCTGATGCTTCCACTATGGCCATATCAGCAGTGGCCTATCTTAAAGCAACAGGTGAAAACGGACACATTCACATTGGATTCGTCATGAGCAAGTCAAAGCTGGCTCCTCATCCCCCACATACTGTTCCACGGCTCGAACTTTGTGGTGCTGTCTTGGCTGTTGAAATGGCGGACTTGATTATAGACAGCGCTACAACAACAAGCAGTGGAGGCAGGAACAGGCGTTGGCCGACGCATTCTGGAAACGCTGGCGTCAAGAGTACCTGGTGTCACTCCGACCAAGGAGAAATTGGCACGTGGACAAGCCAAACCTTAGCCAAGGAGATGTTGTGCTGCTCAAGGATGCACAGGTCAAGCAGAACGAATGGCCAGTCGGAGTGGGGTGAACGCCATTCCCAGCAAAGACTCTGAAGTCTGCAAAGTAGATGTGAGAGTGGTCAGACAGGGTACTCAGCAGGTGTATTCTAGACCAGTCTCTGAAGTTGTTTTACATGTAAAAGGGGAATAGTGTTATAATACATTATAACAAGCGGGGAGTGTAATGTTCTGATGTATATCTGGGGAAAGGGCGACCCTAGTGGTAACTCTAAACGCGATGTTTGTTTTACTATATATCTTGCCGTAGTTTGGGTTTGATGACAGCAGTGTGGCATGGTGGCGCAGTGCGCAGTGCATTGCACTGCTACCTCACAGCAAGAAGGTACTGGGTTCGATTCCCGCCTGGGGTGCTTTTGGCACCGTGCTCCCAAATAGGAGCCTTTCTGTGTGGAGTTTGCATGTCCTCCCCGTGCTCACATGGGGTTTCCTCCACCTCATGTCAGTAAGGACCCCCACTAAAAAACATGCGCCCATCATAGTCTGACCAGCGATGGACATTCATCACCTGGTCCCCGGGCGCGTCCACTTATGCTGCCCACTGCTCCTGGCTGTGCCCCCGGAGGAAGGACAAGCCAGGATGGGTCAAATGCAGAGGATCCATTTCACCGGCCACCATCAAAAGCGTGTGTTGGTGTGTTGCGTGACGAATAAAGACTGTTTCTTCTTCTACCATGCATGAGAATGCCGTTGTCGAGTTCCCAACCATTGATTTACATATTTGAAGTCACAAATTAACCTTTCTCGTTAGTGTGCCTCACGCACACTAATATCCTCCACCAAAACACCCGTTAAACCTCCTTTGTCTGATAAAACATGTACCGCCATCGGCTGTAGCAAAATTTGAAAATAATGACACTACACTGCACTACTCATCTTTGGTGCAAAGGCTCAGAGACAGAAATTTGCAGCTCATCTCAGTTCTCTGTTTCTGGACAGCAAGAATGAAGTCAAAAATCTGGGTGTAATAATAGACGGCGATCAAAGTTTTAAGAGCCATATCAATCACATCACAAAAAATGAATAATTGTACAAAAAAAAACATTTGGAAATGAAGAGGCTTCCTGTCAAAAGCAGAATCTGATAAAATGTATCCATGCATTCATAACAGGGAGATTGTACTACTGTAATGGCCTATTCAACGGCCTCCCAAAATCAGCTGTGCAGAGGCTTCAGTTCATCCAAAATGCAGCTGCACACGTTCCCACTGGGACAAAAAATAAAAAGTGAACACATCTCACCTGTTCTTAGATCTCTACATTGGCTCCCCGTTAAAACTAGGATTGATTTTAAGATTCTGCTACTTGTATATAAAGCTATAAACGGCCTTGCACCTCAGCAAATACAATAAACGCTAGTTATACGCAAAACAGCAAGAACTCTCAGGTCCACTGTCCACGGTCTTTTGACTATGCTCGTACCAACTCTACAGCAGGGGAGGCTGCCTTATCTATGCTCAAAGTGAATGGAACACCCTGCTGGAGGACCTGAGAGAGGCCCCCACATTCAACACTTTTAAAAGCAGGTTAAAAACTTTGCTGTTCACTACAGTCTATGACTGACATCTGCGTGTGCGTGTTCTCTATGTTGTGAGATTAGTGTGTGTGCTCCGTATGCTGTGAGATCTGTTTATTCTGCGCAGAGCCATTTTAGAATCTGTATTAGTGTTGACTGTCTGGGACGTGGTAAGGCTTTGGTAGTTGTAGAATGTGTGTTTCCTGCTCATGTGCACTGTATTTTGTGTTGCTGTTGTGAGGGAAAAATGATTACGATCAACTATTTTGAATGAGGACAAAGGCCTCTACCTCCAAAAGGGGGTTTGAAAACATTTGTCTGTCTTCCCAGAAGAATCAGATCACACGTGGCCTGTTTACCTTCTATAGAGATGGGGGACACCTAGAAGTGAATTGTCATGCAACCCCCATTCTGCATGGTCAAGTTTGCAAGTACCTGTTATTTCCCTTGTCTAGGAAGGGGGGGCACCCAGGAAGACAGTTGGGGGTGGGGGGTGGGCGCAGACCTGTTGGAGACCTCTGACCCAAACCACACCCTGTTCTCCTGTATAAAGCCTCCTGTCTCTCTCTGTGATGTTAGATTGATCCCAGCGCTGATTTGGAGCAGTACTGAATCTTCCTCTTTATTCTGCAGAATAAATAATCTTGGATACTCTCAGTCTTCTTGTAGCGGGCAGATTAACCTTACCGATCATTGCGGAAGAATTTCCTTAACACAGCATTATTGCTGAAAATAATGTTGTTTGAGTGCTGTTGGGATAAAGATGACGGAAATATTATTGTATTGTGAGGGAAAAAGAATGACATGGAAAATGGATGAGAAATGGACTGTTAAAAGTCATGAACGGAGATAGGAGGAAGTGAGCGGCGAGAGCATTGGTCGGGAACCTTTTTGCTGGGAGAGCCAGAAAGGCCAAATATTTCTAAATGTATTTCCTTGTGAGCCATATAATATTTAATACAATTGAATGCAACTTAATGTGTGAATTTTTTAAGTAAGGCATACATTTTTAATGTATAACACATCTCTGAGTACTTAAAAAACTGCTATACATAATCAATTTCTCTGTATTCTTCTTATTAATTGTTGTTATTCTGTAGCTAACCAATAATAAATGAAATACTTTGAACAATTAATGCGACTCTTAGTGCTGCATGGTTTTGCTGATGGCCTTGTACTCTTGTTCATACGTAGTGAGGTTAAGCTTCATGTTGCCTTGAGGCTTCCATCAGTTAAACGTGAGCATAGGTTGGTCTTAATGTTCCTCAGATGCGAGAAAGACTGCTCACATGAGTATGTAGAGCCAAACATGGTCAATACGGCAATACTCACAAGCTGCATTGTGTGGTATGTGACAGGAAGCTCCTTCCAAGTTTTAAGAATCAGCTGGTCTTCAGGTTCAAGTTCAAGAGATTATTTGTCACATACATATTGAACTTTATTCCATTTCTGTCCACTTGCGTTCAGCTGATTGGTCAGACTGGAGGCAGGGATTTTTCTTAATGTTTGTCTGTCTTAAAATGGGGATCGGCGCACGGGCTCGTAAGCAGGCCAGCAATGGCACGCCATTCCTCCTGCACCCAAGAGGATCATTATTATCCACAATTATTACAATAATCCTCAGTGATATATATAATTGTGGCCTGCGTGCGGCATATTGAAATGAACAATAAAACTCTCGCCATGTCGGCGCACCACGGCCAGATGGATTCCATCTCCCTCCCTAAACACTTAGCTGTGGGCAGAGAGTCCTACAAGTGGCGCCTGACCACAGACCAGGGGCAGGGCGCCGAGTAAAAGGCGCCCCGGAGTCTTTCTGTGGTCTTCAGCCGGTGCCTGACTACGCCCCTTTGTCTGCCACATATTTATTTTGAATTTCATTTTCAAAATGAAATTTCTCTTACCTGTTATACTTTAAAAAGACACAGAATAATTGTTTATTACTTGTTAATTGTGATGAAAAATGTTAGCTCATATATATATAAATATTTTTTGCAATTCGCTTTGTTATTTTGTCTGAGGTGGGGCTACCGGTGCATTTGATAGTGTAGCAGGGAGCCGCCATGTTCGGTCTCCACTCACTACTCACTTCCGCTTCCGTCTTCTCGCGAGATCACAGCATGCTCCCCCCCGAGATCTCGTCTTTATACTACAATAGACATTGTTAGAAAGAGCAGTGTTCATATAAAACTGTGAGAGACTCATTTCAAAACCCAGAGGCAATGTATTTTAAAAGCTAGCTAACATACACAAAAGGCATTTGTCCAATATAAAACAGGTAAGACATCATTCAAATAGTTGATCATATGTATTTTTTTCTCACACTCCCAACACCTCAAGGAAAAATGCAATAATGTTTTAATTTCATATACTTTCGGCAAAGGCATCAGAATATAACTATAATGGTAATTGGATACAATACAATTATACTGCAGAGATATCCTTCAATTCTATCTTATCGGAATCTACTGGGAAAACACACATCTTATACTAAATGTAACTATATAAACTCATAGCGGAATATTCCAGATATAATTCAAAGATATCTCCACCTCAACTTGGCCAAAACTCTCTTCTCACATTAGGCTACAGAAGAGTAAAAGACCAGTAAGGGTTATCTACACTATACAATGACAACGCACAAGACAAAAAACCCTTAGTCGTGCAGGAACATCCTGTGTGAAGCCATATTCTAAATTCTAACTAAAAAACAAAAATCATGAATCGCATCGTGAAATAAACAAAATAAACACAGAGATTCCACTAATACATAATACTATGCAGATAAATCAATGGTTATCACTTCATAATGACAACAGCAAAATTCATTGTTCACGTTATGACTAACACATGCAATAAGTAGGGATAACCATAATTCGACAAACATCTTCACCTTTCAAGATCTCAGTATCTCAACATTTCCGTGATCATCATAAGGTGGTTTCCAATCATCTAGTGGTATGGAAATAAACTGTCCCGCCGTCATATTAGTAGTCATCTTACCAAGGATAGGTACTACAAATGCTAGACAGCAACATAGCATTAAACACATTATCAGTACACTTATCAATATTTTTATGAACGTTCATTTCTCACTTGGGACTCTTCTTCTGTATCTGATGTGAGTGATAGTGGGTTGGATGATTCCAGGGTTGGATGATTAACAGGGCGATTGCAATGGCAAGAAGGATTATCACAAAGACGTGATCAATTTTTTCCTGTTGACGGGGCGTCATCCTTTTCAAGTACGAGTTCTGTCATGGCATATCCTCTTCGCGGAGACGGAGGTTACTAGCACATATCCCGCTAGGATCGTGATCTCAGTTCACGTCCCATGATTCTCCGTTGTTGCCGTTTATCTGGTCCTCTGGAAGGTTGCAGACTTTCTTGCAATGAGATGCGTGTGCCCACGTAGGTCGGTCGGCCACCTTAACTGATGCTGCAGTGGTGAGGAGGATCTGGAACGGTCCAAGGAATCTGGCAGAGTTCCAGCTTTTCCTCCTACAATTTCCCCCTCCTAAAGCACGGATTTTGGGTCCGAGTCCCACCTGATGTGCTTGTAAGCAGAGTTGCCAGCAAAGGCATGCTGGCCCCATAACCCAGAGATTGATGGATCAAAACCATTCTCTGTAAAGGCCTGACCTTTACTATCAGACAAACTACATTTGGACCCGACCTCTATCTAACTATATGTTGAGGAGAAAACTGCTTCTTACCTATAAATCATCTATTTACCTATTTACAACTTCCAACAATTCATGAAAATCTCCTTCCTCTCTTGACGATTTCACCTCCTAAACAAGGGATTGCGGGCTCAAGTCTTACCTGGTGCCTTTCAAAAGCAGAGTGGCGCAGTGGCCCATAAACCAAATGTCTATGGATCAAGCCATTCTCTTACAATTCCACCTTTCAAACAAGAGCATGTGGGCTCAAGGCTTATCTGGGGTTCTTGAAAGCAGAGTAACCACAACCCCGATGTTGATTGATCAACACCATCCTCCTCTAATCCTTCCCCTTTGCTACCATAACATGCCCACTATATGTTGAAAAGGAAACAGATTCTTATTTACACAACGTTTAAAGAACAGATGGTCATATTGTTCACAAAACAATTTCAGACCAGTCATGACAGCTCAGGAACATTTTCTGACCAGTCATGACAAGTCTCCCCTGCTAAACCAAGGATTGTGAATTTGAGTCCCACCTGAGGAGCTTATGAGCAGAGTTATCAGAGGAAGATGCTGGGCCCATAATCCAGAGGTCAATGGATCACAACCGTCCTCATGCTCAACCCATGCTAATATATGTTGACACCGAAAAAGCTTGCTACCTAGACAACGTGTATTTAACAGTTGTTGATGCTGATCGCAAACAATTTCAGACCAGGCATGAGAACTTTTGACCACTCATAACAATTTACAACCAGTCATGACAATTTTCCCTCACAAATGCATTCTTTGGGATGTGAACTCATGCTAATTGTTGTAATCAAAACAGCTAAGGCATGCTGCCCACATAATCCAGAGTTTGATTGCTCAAAAGGCCTCAAAGGTAAGGCCTCTGTTAAGGCCTTACCTTTACTATCAGACCAAATGCATTTGGACCTAAACTCTAGCTAACTATATGTTGAGGAGGACACTGCTTCTTACCTATAAATCATCAATTTACCAGGTGTTGATGCTGATCGCAAAACATCTTCCAACCATTCATGAAAATCTCCCTCCACTCTTGATGATTTCACCTCCTAAACAAGGGATTGTGTGCTCAAGTACCACATGAGGCTCTCAAAAGCAGAGCGCGCAGCGGAAGCGTGCTGGGCCCATAACCCAGAGGTCGATGCATCGAAACCATCCTCTGCTAAAGCTTCGTGTTCCGTGACTCAAGATGTGGATTGTACTGATTTCATGTTCAGAACAAAACAGCTTCTTACCAATGTAATATGCTCCTAACAGACGTTCTCTAAACTGATGCTGAGTAAGCTTTGAACAAAAGAGAGCTTCTTACAGGTGTTGATGCTGATCACACAACCACTCTTGACAATTTCAACTCCCAAACAAAACATTGTTGGTTTGAGTCCTATCTGAGCTTCTTAAAAGCAGAGTGATGTTGATGGATCAACACCATCCTCCATGAAGGCCTCCCCTTTGCTACCACAACATATGATTCAGGATGTGAACTCATGCCAACTATATGTTGAAAAGGAATCAGCTTCTTATCTGCTGTTCACAAAACAACTCATGAACATCTTCTGACCAGTCATGACAAGTCTCCCCTTCTAAAGCAGGTATTGTGAATTCAAGTCCCATGTAAGGTGCTCGTGAGCAGAGTTCCCAGCAGATGCAGGCTGGGCCCATAATCCAGAGGTCAATGGATCACAACCGTCCTCATGCTCAACCCATGCTAATATATGTTGACACCGAAAAAGCTTGCTACCTAGACAACGTGTATTTAACAGTTGTTGATGCTGATCGCAAACAATTTCAGACCAGGCATGAGAACTTTTGACCACTCATAACAATTTACAACCAGTCATGACAATTTTCCCTCACAAATGCATTCTTTGGGATGTGAACTCATGCTAATTGTTGTAATCAAAACAGCTAAGGCATGCTGCCCACATAATCCAGAGTTTGATTGCTCAAAAGGCCTCAAAGGTAAGGCCTCTGTTAAGGCCTTACCTTTACTATCAGACCAAATGCATTTGGACCTAAACTCTAGCTAACTATATGTTGAGGAGGACACTGCTTCTTACCTATAAATCATCAATTTACCAGGTGTTGATGCTGATCGCAAAACATCTTCCAACCATTCATGAAAATCTCCCTCCACTCTTGATGATTTCACCTCCTAAACAAGGGATTGTGTGCTCAAGTACCACATGAGGCTCTCAAAAGCAGAGCGCGCAGCGGAAGCGTGCTGGGCCCATAACCCAGAGGTCGATGCATCGAAACCATCCTCTGCTAAAGCTTCGTGTTCCGTGACTCAAGATGTGGATTGTACTGATTTCATGTTCAGAACAAAACAGCTTCTTACCAATGTAATATGCTCCTAACAGACGTTCTCTAAACTGATGCTGAGTAAGCTTTGAACAAAAGAGAGCTTCTTACAGGTGTTGATGCTGATCACACAACCACTCTTGACAATTTCAACTCCCAAACAAAACATTGTTGGTTTGAGTCCTATCTGAGCTTCTTAAAAGCAGAGTGATGTTGATGGATCAACACCATCCTCCATGAAGGCCTCCCCTTTGCTACCACAACATATGATTCAGGATGTGAACTCATGCCAACTATATGTTGAAAAGGAATCAGCTTCTTATCTGCTGTTCACAAAACAACTCATGAACATCTTCTGACCAGTCATGACAAGTCTCCCCTTCTAAAGCAGGTATTGTGAATTCAAGTCCCATGTAAGGTGCTCGTGAGCAGAGTTCCCAGCAGATGCAGGCTGGGCCCATAATCCAATGGTCAATGGATCACAACCGTCCTCATGCTCAACCCATGCTAATATATGTTGACACCGAAAAAGCTTGCTACCTAGACAACGTGTATTTAACAGTTGTTGATGCTGATCGCAAACAATTTCAGACCAGGCATGAGAACTTTTGACCACTCATAACAATTTACAACCAGTCATGACAATTTTCCCTCACAAATGCATTCTTTGGGATGTGAACTCATGCTAATTGTTGTAATCAAAACAGCTAAGGCATGCCGCCCCCATAATCCAGAGTTTGATTGCTCAAAACCATCCTCTGTTAAGGCCTTACCTTTACTATCAGACCAAATGCATTTGGACCTAAACTCTAGCTAACTATATGTTGAGGAGGACACTGCTTCTTACCTATAAATCATCTATTTACCAGGTGTTGATGCTGATCGCGAAACATCTTCCAAAATTTCCCTCCACTCTTGATGATTTCACCTCCTAAACAATGGATTGTGTGCTCAAGTACCACAGGAGGCTCTCAAAAGCAGAGTGGCGCAGCGGACGCGTGCTGGGCCCATAACCCAGAGGTTGATGGATCGAATCCATCCTCTGCTAAGGTATTGTGTTCCGTACCACAGGATGTGACTCAAGATGTGGATTGTACTGATTTCATGTTCAGAACAAAACAGCTTCTTACCAATATAATATGCTCCTAACAGGTGTTGATGCTTATCACACAACCATTCCTGACAATTTCACCTCCCAAACAAAACATTGTTGGTTTGAGTTGTATCTGGCTTCTTAAAAGCAGAATGATGTTTATGGATCAACACCATCCTCCATGAAGGCCTCCACTTTGCTACCACAACATATGATTCAGGATGTGAACTCATGCCAACTATATGTTGAAAAGGAATCAGCTTCTTATCTCCATAACATTTAATGAACAGGTGGTCATGCTGTTCACAAGACAATTTCAGACCAGTCATGACAACTCATGAACATTTTATGACCAGTCATGACAAGTCTCCCCTTCTAAACCAGCTATTGTGAATTCAAGTCCCATGTAAGGTGCTTGTGAGCAAAGTTCCCAGCAGAAGAAGGCGGGGCCCATAATCCAGAGGTTAATGGATCACAACCGTCCTCATGTTCAACCCATGCTAATATATGTTGACACCGAAAAAGCTTGCTACCTAGACAACGTGTATTTAACAGTTGTTGATGCTGATCGCAAATCAATTTCAGGCCAGGCATGAGAACTTTTGACCACTCATTACAATTTACAACCAGTCATGACAATTTTCCCTCACAAATGCATTCTTTGGGATGTGAACTCATGCTAATTGTTGTAATCAAAACAGCTAAGGCATGCTGCCCACATAATCCAGAGTTTGATTGCTCAAAATCAGCCTCTGTTGAGGCCTTACCTTTACTATCAGACCAAATGCATTTGGTCCTAAACTCTATCTAACTATATGTTGAGGAGGACACTGCTTCTTACCTATAAATCATCTATTTTCCAGGTGTTGATGCTGATCGCAAAACATCTTCCAACCATTCATGAAAATCTCCCTCCACTTTTGATGATTTCACCTCCTAAACAAGGGATTGTGTGCTCAAGTACCACAGGATGCTCCCAAAAGCAGAGTGGCGCAGCGGAAGCGTGCTGGGCCCATAACCCAGAGGTCGATGGATCGAAACCATCCTCTGCTAAGGCTTCGTGTTCCGTACCACAGTATATGACTCAAGATGTGGATATAAGTGATTTCATGTTCAGAACAAACAGCTTCTTACCAATGTAATATGCTCGTAACAGGTGTTCTCTAAACTCATGCTGAGTAAGCTTTGAACAAAAGAGAGCTTCTTACATGTACGTAACAGGTGTTGATGCTGATCACACAGCCGTTCTTGAAATTTCACCTCCCAAACAAAACATTGTTGGTTTGAGTCCTATCTGAGCTTCTTAAAAGCAGAGTGATGTTGATGGATCAACACCATCCTCCATGAAGTCCTCCCTTTTGCAACCACAACATATGATTCAGGACGTGAACTCATGCCAACTGTATGTTGAAAAGGAATCAGCTTCTTATCTGCTGCTCACAAAACAATTTCAGACCAGTCATGACAACTCATGAACATCTTCTGACCAGTCATGACAAGTCTCCCCTTCTAAACCAGGTATTGTAAATTCAAGTCCCATGTATGGTGCTCGTGAGCAGAGTTCCCAGCAGAAGCAGGCTGGGCCCATAATCCAGAGGTCAATGGATCACAACCGTCCTCATGCTCAACCCATGCTAATATATGTTGACACCGAAAAAGCTTGCTACCTGGACAACGTTTATTTACATTTAATCATTTAGCAGACGCTTTTATCCAAAGCTACTTACAAGGGAGAATAACATTCAAGCTCCATTGCAACAGAGATTAGTGTAACAACAACATTAGTGTAACAATAAATACTGCTAGGTAGTGCTAAGAAATTGTAGGTTAGGACAGGAGGTACTCATTGAAGAGCTGGGTCTTCAAGTGCAACTTAAAGACAGCGAGGGAGGTTCCTGCTCTGATCATTTTTGGCAGCTCGTTCCACCAACGTGGAACTACAAATGAGAATAGCCTGGATTGCCGTGGCTGTATGGCCGGCAGAGCCAGGCGACACTCATTTGACGAGCGAAGCATCCGGGGGGCAACATGCGCTCTTACAAGAGCATTTAAGTAGGCGGGAGCATTCCCAATAATCACTCTGTAGGCCAGCATAAGAGACTTGAACCTGATGCGAGCGGCTGCAGGCAACCAGTGGAGCTCGATGAGCAGCGGAGTGACATGTGCCCTCTTTGGCTGGTTGAACACCAGTCGCGCCGCCGCATTCTGTATCATCTGTAGTGGCTTCACCGCACAGGCCGGCAAGCCTGTTAAGAGGGCGTGGCAGTAGTCGAGACGGGACATCACCATGGTTTGTAGCAGCAGTTGAGTGGCATATTGGGTCAGGTACGGCCTGACTTTTCGGATGTTGAGTAGTGCAAAGCGGCAGGACCGGGAGACGGCGGCAACATGGTCCGAGAATGTCAGTTGATCATCAATAATGACACCAAGATTCCTTGCAGCCTTGGTAGGAACAAGAGATAGAGAGTCGATTTTAAAATCAATGTTGTGATAAATACCTTGTTTGGCCGGGGAGACCAGCAGTTCCGTTTTCGCCAGATTTAGTTGAAGATGATAATCCTTCATCCACGTGGATATGTGAGCGAGACAATCCGAGAAACCCTCACATGTTTCCCAATATGGGCATTGGTGGTATAGTGGTGAGCATAGCTGCCTTCCAAGCAGTTGACCTGGGTTCGATTCCCAGCCAATGCAATTTGAGATCTGGTTGTTTATCTAACACTGACTTTATATATTTGGAGGCAAATAAACATCAGGGTTATAATTACATTACATTTAGCAGATGCTTTTATCCAAAGCGACTTACAATTATTTAAACACCGATGGATGCAGCCATCAGGAGCAATTAGGGGGTTAAGTGTCTTGCTCAAGGACACTACAGTATGCTAGCAGGAGGAGCCTGGGATCAAACCAGCAACCTTTAGATTATTTTAGAAGACTGTGGCAATTCTGTGCTGTGCCAAGAGTGCAACAGCAACAAAGACCCATCAGCGCTTCATCCAGGGCCCGCCCCATGGAAAACCGATGCCCACGTGAGCACCGTAGATCACAGCGGGAGCGACAGCCGCTGATAGCCATTCCGTCTGTGACATCCAAATGCACGGATATCTGTGGAAGTATGAACACGTCAAAATCATGCTCCAAAATCTGGCTTGCATTCGTGTTTCCTGTGGGGCCAAAGAGACCTAGCCATGAAGACCTACATTGTTCTTGATGACCAGAGTAACAAGTCCCTAGGCAAAACTGAATTCTTCCAACAATTCGGAATCCAAGGCACAGGAACAAGATATACTTTGAAGACATGTTCAGGAGTGGTGGATACGGCCGGACAGCGAGCCAGCAACTTCATGGTGGAGTCATTAGATGGCAACATTCACATTCCCTTGCCTACTCTGATTGAGTGCAACATGCTGCCAGACGACAGGTCTGAAATACCATCACCAGACGTAGCCAGACACCATCCTCACCTCAAATACTTGGCAGACAAAATCCCAGTCCTGGACCCAGACGCGCCCATCCTTATTCTCCTTGGGAGAGACTTAATTCAGGTACACAATGTGCGGGAACAATGTAATGGGCCACACAACGCACTGTTTGCCCAACGACTCGACCTTGGATGGGTGATAATTGGAGATGTGTGTCTGGGAAGAGCACACAAACCCACCACTGCCAGCGTCTTCAGAACCAGTGTGCTGAGGAGTGGGCGCCAATCCCACCTCAGCCCATGCACCAGCAGCTTAACGGTCAGAGAGAAGATTGACAGCCCTGATCCACGCCACATCCCTCCATGTGTGTCTCATTCAGCCGATGAAACAGACAGCCTGGGCAGAAACATGTTTCAAAGAACACAACGCGACAACCAATTTGGCCTCTCCATCAAAGATGAGCTGTTCCTTGACCTCATGGATAAGGAGATTTACATGAATGAAGCACACTGCTGGGTAGCACCGCTGCCATTAAGGCCAAACAGGCCGCGTCTGCCCAACAACAGTAAACATGCTGTTAACCGCCTTGCCTCCCTCCGCCGCATGCTGGAAAAGAAACATGCAATGAAAGAACACTTCTTCAACTTCATGCACCTGTCACAATTCAAGGAAAGGTCTTAGTCAGGGAGCTGTCTGCCGAACAAGCTCAATGGGATGCTCCCCTGCCAGCGCTAAAAGAGGAACAATGGAAAATGTGGACCAACTCACTCTGTGAGCTTGAGCAGTTTCAGATTGAAAGACCCTATGTGCCCATTTCCTTGTGCTCCACAAAACACAGAGAACTCTGTGTCTTCTCTGATGCATCCACTATGGCCATATCAGCAGTGGCCTATCTTAAAGCAACAGAGGAAAACGGACACATTCACATTGGATTCGTCATGACCAAGTCAAAGCTGGCTCCTCATCCCCCACATACTGTTCCACGGCTCGAACTTTGTGGTGCTGTCTTGGCTGTTGAAATGGCGGACTTGATTATAGACAGCCCAATCGTATTGGGCTACAACAACAAGCAGTGGAGGCAGGTACAGGCTTTGGCCGACGCATTCTGGAAACGCTGGCATCAAGAGTACCTGGTGTCACTCCAACCAAGGAGAAATTGGCACGTTGACAAGCCAAACCTGAGCCAAGGAGATGTTGTGCTGCTCAAGGATGCACAGGTCAAGCAGAACGAATGGCCAGTCGGAGTGGGGTGAACGCCATTCCCAGCAAAGACTCTAAAGTCTGCAAAGTAGATGTGAGAGTGGTCAGACAGGGTACTCAGCAGGTGTATTCTAGACCAGTCTCTGAAGTGGTTTTACTTGTAAAAGAGGAATAGTGTTATTATACATTATAACAAGCGGGGAGTGTAATGTTCTGATGTATATCTGGGGAAAGGGCGACCCTAGTGGTAACTCTGAACGCGATGTTTGTTTAACTATCGATCTTGCCGTAGTTTGGGTTTGATGACACATGTGGAAGTGAGCTGCCACATGCTTTTCTTTTTTTTATCCGGTTGGCTGGATAACACGTTTGTCTTTTTACAGTGCTTTCTATGTATAAGTTTGAACGATACAAGCCGCTTCATTCTTGGAAAAACTGTTACACACACACACACTGAAGCGGAGGCAAAAAAAACCTCATATATATTTATCACTAAAGGGGCAAGAAATATTTCTTTTATGAATTATTTAACTGCTCACCACATATTTATACCTATTTAATAACCCATGTATTCTATATATCATTTATACATATACACGACCAAAACCCAAATCTCTTCACATCTCTTTAGCCGGCACACTCACACACACACACAGGCACACTCACACCCCAAAAGGAAAAAGAAGACATGTCTTTCTGGCACCACATCTGAACAGCGCTTAATTTTATACTTTAACGTCAACTCATGTATACTTTTCAAGATTTTCACTTTGGCCAAACTTTTCCCCATTTTTTCTCAAACTTATTTTTCATCTTTTAAGCCTTTAACTTGTAACTCTTTTTGCTTCACTTTTCGTCTTTTTCATCTTACTTTAGACTTTTATCTCCTTTTCACTTTTCATCCTTTTTCATCTTTATTCATATAATTTTATTTTGAGTCAATTCCCCTGGCCAGGGTTATTTCCTCTTTGTTTTTCCTACATAGATTTGATTATATTATATTTTCATTTCGCCACTTTCACGCAGCATTTAATGTACACATGTCTAACTGATTAAGGAGAAACGGGCCTTGTTTTCGTTAATCCTGCATGGTTATTTAAATAACTTTTGGCTACTCGTTCTGCCATTCTATAATTACTTTTTACTTAAACTTTCTCCACATCTTTTAAGCCTTTATCTTTTACTTTTAACTTCATCTTTTATTTCTCTCCTCTCTATTCTCTATTTCCACTTAATTCTCTTTTTCTTCGTTTATTATTCTCTTATTCCCCTTATTTACGTCTTTTACAAATTAATAAACCCCAATTTAGACGGAAACTCACTTCACACATCAACACATCATCTCCATCTCCGCACAATTTGCTCTTGTCAGTGCAGTGTATCCACCCAAAATACTACCGCTTTAAAAACCACACACAGCTCAATTTGTGAGATAACACTCACCCTGAGAGTGGTTATTCGCTGGAGCAAGCAGCATCGGCAGATGAGGCCCAGCAGATCCTAGTTCGTGACGCCACTTTGTAGTTCCTTGATGAATTTGATGTATTGATGAAGAAGAAGTGTACCCGTAGTAATTATCTTATACAATGGGGCTGTATTGGAATGTCACAATTGTTCTGGTACCTCTCTGTTGTACAGGAAGAGTAGACACGTCGAAGAAAATGCAACAGTGATCTGAAATAGCAACATCCATGACATAGGGTACAGTGATATTTAGTCCTTTTGATATGACCAAGTCCAGAGTATGCCCCTTAGTGTGGGTGGGTCCAGAAACATGCTGAGTGAGGTCAAATTTCTCCAATAGGCTAATGAATGGTTGAGCATCTGGGTCTATTTGATTGTCAACAGGAATATTAAAACCACCTGAGATTATTACACGATCATAATCAGTGGAGACCTTGGACAGTAGCTCAGAGAATTAATCAAGAAAGCAACATTTCGATTTTGGTGACCGATAAACAGCGATGATTAAAATCGGGGTACTGCAGTTCATAGATATAGCAAGGTGTTCAAATGACATGAATTGTCCGAGGAGAATTTCCTTGCAAGTATAGATATCAGAGAAGAAGACAGCAGCTATTCAACTGCCTCTCTTATCAGCTCTAGTTGTCTGAATGAAATTGAAATGAGGAGGTGCTGTCTCAATGAGGGTGACTGTGCCATTTCTATCCTGCCAGGTCTCAGTCAGGGGAGAGAAATCCAAGTTATGGGTACTTATAAGCTCATTAACTAAAAATGACTTGTTAGTTAGTGACCTGATGTTTAATAGAGACATTTTTATTGTTCTGGGTGCATGGCTTAGTGGGGTACTTAGAGTTTGAGTCTGAACTGAGAGTAAATTGTTTAGATTCCTGTATGTTACTGGGAAGTTAGGTAATTTCGGTCTATTGTTAATAGCTACAGGAATTTGTAAAGCAGAGTGACAGTCGTCAATGTCAGAGTGGATCGGACTCACCAAACATCAGCAGCGAACAGAGGATTTCAGCGTAAGTTCCATGTTCAAGGTGATGAGGCGTGATCCGTGAAAGTTTGGATGAACTCCATCATGTCTGAAGACGTTTGGATGGTTTAAGAAGGTGCAGAAGTTGTCCACAAACGGTACGTTGAGGGAGCAGCAGAATCGCTTGAACCATGTGTGTAGCTGAAGGACATGCGTGAATTTTATGTCTCCAAAGCTGGGACACGGCAGCAGGCCGGATACGATGAACCGGCGGTCCGACTGTAGAAGACTGTCAATAAGCTTCAAAATGCCTTCTTTAAGTGTCTTTGATTGTTTGTTCCTGAGATCGTTGGTTCCCATGTGGATCAGAACAGTGGAGGCAGACGGGTTTTGATCCAGCAGCTGTGGGATTCTGGAGTCAATATCCCGGACGAGAGCACCCGGGTAGCAGATGCATCCTTTATCATTTTGAGTAAGCAGTTAGTAAAGGAAGGGATTTTCTAACAGTATGAGGCAGGAGCTACAGTAGATGGGACAAGGGTTGCAGAACAAACAAAGTTTAACTTTGCAGCTCTTCGTTTTATGAATGGTGTAAGGATGACAAGACAGACACCTGACTGTGATGGGAGTGAAACAAGCAACTTTGTAATTGCTTGCTTATGAGGACTAGATGTCCAATGCGCTCTCTCCATTAAGCTACAGAGACAGAGAACATTTTTGAGTGCGTTCGACAGGAATAATAAAGAGACACTGTAGGATTGAAAGCCATGACGCCCTCATAAATGTTTTATCACCAGCTACTGTAGTGGAAAAAACTGCATCTAACAATTAAACTGAAGAAGAGAAGTTCGAGAGAGTCGAGGTCTGAAGATATAAGACTTTATTATCACTTGCAAGAAGTGACAACAGAATCTGAGTTGGTTTGGCAAAGAACTGCCGAGCCGCTCATGGACTCCTCCTTTTAACCTCTTTCTGTTGGTAGAGAAAGTACATCTGTTTACTCAATTAGGATCCCTTCCTTCCTCCTATACGGTCAATAGTGAAAAGAAGCCATTTGTCTGCATTCTTTGACATCAGTTACAACAACAAACCTCCCGACACTAGTCCAGGCCACATTTTATGAGGGGATGGTTGCATTCACACACCTTCCCATGTCACATGGCCCACAGTCAACAAAGCACTTATTCATGTCTTTGCTGACCCCTGTCTCACACACACTTACTTCATTCATATAGCATATGGGCAAGATAACGAATGCTCTTTCTTATTTAATGGTAGAATATAATGAACATATTTACTTTAAATGTACTAGTAAATTTCTCCCATATATCCCCCCTTTGGGACTTATTAAGTCCCAATGTCAATTACCATTATCTTTAATAACCCAAATTTAACTGCTAGATAAACGAACAGTATTCACATTTGATTACCTGGAAAAAACGTCTTGCTTTCTTATCATCACAGGAATTTCAACCTGTTTCAGGGTTTTCAACCTGAACCTTCTACTTAAGCAAGTTAAAAAAGGTTACCAAATGTGCGATACCCTATAAGTGTTTCAATCCTCTGAGTTGGTACCCATAATGAAATATATAATCGAATATAAATACATGCAATACAAAAATTAAAAGTTAACATAAAAACCTTTAGCATACCTATATCAAATTGCATATTATTGCAAAACATCTTAACATGAGTACAAGTTAACTTAGTAAATCACTTAGCATAGTGAGTTCAGTTATAAATGTCATGTAAGCGGCAGCCTGTTATTTAAGTAGAGTCTTGCATGTGTTATTTCCTCTATAAATCGTGAAAAACATCTAAATCATTATCTCTCCACAACCCATAACCTAGATAAACATCATATAAGTACTTCAACAAATGCATAACACAAAATTAAACAAACTTTCAGCATGCATTGAAAGTCATCCTTACAGGAAGTATGTATCACAGAATAAGAAATAAAACTTAAATTCTTTCAACATGCATTGTCGTGGATGATCAGGTGATCTTCATGTATTGGTGTGCTGTATGTTTGTGGGGGGTTTTGGGCATTATTGTAGTCGTTGCTTCAGCTTTCATCAGCCTCTTCATGTCCGGTTATTTGATGAGTTCAGTGTTCATCCTGCTTAACAAGGGTGTGACCCACATGGAGAGGTTACTAGCACAATCACATGTGAGCCTCCTCAAGGCCAGGTCAAACCTTGAATTTCTCCCCTTCCATGTCGTCATCATCCCCATATTCACTCTGGCTTTTATTCCCAACATATTCCCATTCTAATCCTTTCTCCTCACCTATGCCTTTGGACATAAGGAACATTTGCTTGTTTAGCCTAGATTCTATCATGGACCTTAGTATTGGAATACAACAACAAAAAATCAGTCCCATCATTGTGAATACAATCAAAAGAACTAATCCTATTTGAGCCAATATTGTTCCCCATTTTCCCATACGCAGTTCTAGCCATGACATCCAATCATTCCCATGTCCCGCATTATCTTTAACCTCCTGTCTTAGCTTTTTAAATTTATTCATGGCAAGTGTGAATGTTCCTTCCGTCTGAAAAATGGATACGGCATCATCTGTTGTTATCACACTACCCTTTACGGTGACGCTTGTTATATTAGTATTATTATTAATTATGTCCGAATCCATAGTTAATATTTTATTTGCCTTGGTCATATCATTATTCTCTTGTATTATACAAGAGGCATTTCGTCTTAATAAGGAAAATATTTTTGTATCTTCACGTATATTTGGAATCTGCAGTTTCGTAATTTCTAATCTGTAGTGGTTTATCTCATAGTTCCATTGATTTGTAGGTTCGACTGTAAAACACCAGTATGCATGAGTCTTTGAAATACTTATTTTGCATTGTTCTTGTCCCCAGATAATTGGTTTGAAATTCTTGAGAATCATTACCGCACATTGACGTTCTCCATCTGCCATAATACTTAAGATAATTTGTTCATTGTCAAATTTTACTTCTTGTGGGGGTGTTTCAATATGTAAGGCTTCTCTCTCTGACCTCTTTTTCCTTACACTATTTACTTTTCCTGAATACCTCGGGGCTAGCCTTTCCTGCAACACTGTCATGTTTTCTCTGTTGTTACCATCTGATTCCTGGTTGTTCCAGGTCTGCTCTGTTAGTGTGATTTCATCCTTCCTCTGAATCCGTCCTTGGGCCACTGGGGTCTGCCCAAAGCCGTAGAGGATCAGGAACAGCTTCATCAGCTTCAACATCATCATCATCCTGGCTGGGCTAGGTCTGGTCTTGGGGTGGTGGGTCAGTATCGGGTGCGTCAGCATCCGACTCCTCCCCACTCTCTTCCCTCGTCCTGGGTTGCGCAGCTTTCGTGCAGTGGTTGAGGTGGTACCAGGTGGAACTCCCTTCCACCTGGATGGCAGTTGGGGTTGCATTGGTGACTTTGTATGGTCCTTCTCTCCTGGGCTCGTTCCACTTTCTCCGGAACACCCTTAGGTACACCTGGTCGCCTGGTTCCACCCCCCTTGGTGGGTCGTCTTCTGGTTCTGGTACTCGGTTCTTCTCCTGTTGGAATATATGCTTATGTATGCCAGTTAGTTGCTTGATATATTCTCTAATTTCTAATTGCAATTGTTCCAGTGGAGGACCCTTATGGGGTCCTCTGAGGTTAGGTGCAGGCATGGGTCGACCCGGAGCATTTCGTGCGGAGTTAAATGTGTCATTCTGTTAGTTTGCATGCGATAACTCATTAGTGCTAATGGGAGTGCATCTACCCAGTTCAATTTAGCACTTGCACAAATTTTGTTAATTTTTGTCTTGATTGTTCCATTCACTCTTTCCACCATTCCTTGTGATTGAGGGTGATACACACAACCCAATCTTTGTTTGACATGTAATTGCTGTATTACTTGTTTAACAGTTTTTTGGATAAACGCAGAGCCGTTGTCTGAGCTTATTTCTGTTGGAATTCCAAACCTTGGCATGACCTCTCTGGTCAAAAATTTGATTACTGTAACCGCACTCTGATCTTTTGATGGGACTGCCTCCACCCATCTGCTAAATCTGTCAATGACTACAAGCATGTATCTTTTCCCATTTACTTTTTTGATCATGTCCACATAGTCTAAGACTAGATGTCTGAATGGTCCCTCTGGTGTTGGAATGTGTCCCAATGGGGTGGTGATTGTTTTTCTTACATTATTTTTCGCACATACTTCACATTCATTGAGCTGATTTTCAACCATTGTTTGCAAGTATGGTGACCAAAAACCTTGTTTTCTGATTCTCCTTACTACTTCCCCCCTTGCGCAATGGTCAAAACCATGCGCATTAGTGATAAGCAATCCTAACAACGCGGTCGGTGCCACTAACATCCCATCATGAGTTCTCCATAACCCAGTCGGAGTGCGCACCGCACCCCTCTTCAGCCACATGTTTTGCTCATAGACACCAGCCTTCTCTTGCATGCGGACAACATCATCTTCAGTAGGTGACGCCACAGGCATAGTCAACACTGCCTGAATCAGAACACAACTGTTAGAGGCTCTCTTGGCCGCCTCATCTGCAGCACTGTTACCTTTTGTGATATAGTCATTTCCTTTCTTGTGTGCCTGACATTTGATTATCGCCACTTGCTTAGGTAGCAACAATGCCAACATCAGTTCCACAATCTGATCACAATGCATTATGGGGGACCCATCAGTCTTCTTAAAACCCCTCATTTTCCATACTGCTCCGAACAGATGACACACACCATGTGCATATGCAGAATCAGTATATATGTTCACAATTTTACCTGCCCCTTCCCGGCAGGCAGCTGTAAGAGCTTTCAATTCAGCCACCTGTGCTGAACATGGTTGTTTACAATAAGAACTTTGAATGACAGCAAAAGTTCTATCCGGGTTTTGTCGTACTACTGCAAATCCTGCATGGTTACCCAAATGATCTCTGTAGCACGAACCATCTACAAACAACTCCTCCTCAGCCCCAATTAGTGGTGTTGACAACAAATCAGGCCTTAACTTGGTAAACGTCAGAGAATCAGTCACACAGTCGTGTGACGTCCCTTCAAAATCATGCAGAATTTTTTCTGCTGGGTTCACCGTTGAACACCTTCTGATGGTAACATCGGGGAACGTAAGCAAGGTCAAATATTCCAACAACCTCGCGTTTTTCAACACAAATTTCCCCTGTTCAATCAGTTCAGTAACTTTATGATGTGTAAAAATAGTTACCGGATATCCCATCGTGATGGACGAAGCTTTGTCATAAGCATACTGTACCGCAGCTAATCCCTGATAACAGGGTGGGTAGCCTTGTGCTACTGTATCCAATTTTGAGCTATAATATGCTATGGGTTGATTTCGCCTCCCACTGCAGGATTCTTGCATTAGTATTGCTGATGCGTACCCCTGACTCCTATTTGCTACATACAATAGGAATGGTTTTGTATAGTCTGGAGTTGCCAATACACTTGCTCCCTGAAGTTCTCATTTGATGCTTTCAAACGCTGCCAATGCATCTGCATCCCACATAAGTTTAGCTTGAAGGTTAGTTGTTCCTACGTTCTTCATTATTGCTCTTAATGGTGCAGTTTTAAGGGCATAGTCCTCTATCCAATCTGAACTAAACCCTGTCATCCCCAGAAATGTCATCATTTGTCGTACCGTGTCTGGTTTAGGTGCTTTGCTAATCCCCTCGAGCTGATTGGGTGCTATTTGGGGGCTTTAGTTTGGTGTGCTATCAGCCTCCCCAAGTATTCAACATCTGTCTGGCAGTATTGTAATTTTTTCCTGGACACCTTGTGCCCCCCTATTGCCAATCGTGTTAATACAGCCATGGAGTCCTCATGACACTGTTCCAATGTAGGAGAACAGATCAGGAGATCGTCCACATACTGTATCAGTGTACCATGTAGTACCAGTTCGTTCAAATCACTTTTCAACACCTGATTAAACAAATGTGGAGAATGTTTAAACCCCTATGGCATTCTTGTATAAGTGTATTGTTTACCTTTATACGTAAATGCGAACAAATGTCTGCTTTCTTCTGCAAGAGGTACACTGAAAAATGCACCACATAAATCAATCACTGTGAAATACTTGGCATCAGGAGGAACGTTGGTCAGCATCGTGTGTGGATTTGGAACTTCAGCCTGCATGTCCTCAACAACATCATTGACAGCTCGCAAATCATGCACCAACCGCCATTTTTGTTTATCTGCTTTTAGCACAGGAAGCAAAGGAGTGTTACAGTTACTTTTTGTCTCTATTATAACACCTGCCTTTATTAGTCCTTCTATGGTGGGAGCAATGCCTGCCTCTGCCTCGGATTTCATCTGTCTCGGGGTCCCCCGTCCCAGGGTGTAACTAGTCTGTCCCTGCTGCTAAATATACCTTGAATATTCTCGCTGTCCCCTATACTGGTTCTGTGTGTTCCCACTATTCTGCGTATATACATTAACCACAGGTGGGGTGAGTGACCCTTGGCTCTGAGGCTGTCGTGCCGGGGGGGGGGTAGTGTCTGTTGAAGAGGTTGGATCTGTGGCGGGGCCTGTTGGACGTTTTGCATTGTTGCAACATCTGGTTTCACAACAACCGCCTGCTTTTTCTTTTCTTTCTTCGTGAGTTCTTCTAGCTGAAGCTGAGTCAGCTTTCTCTGCACCTCTTTGCTTTGTTCTTGAATCTTCTGTTATTTTTGTCGATATCTCTCCACTGCGTGGACCAGATGATCGCTGAACTCTTTATGGGGCATTGATGAGGTCAGTCCCACCACATCTCCTAGCTTGCTTTTGACCGGGCCAGGCAATGCTTCTATTATGGCATTTCTGAACAGCATCGAGATCAATCCATCATTTTCTGGATCTTTCTCCGTCTCCAATTGCCACCTCCTAACTTGGTTCTGCAGGAATGTTGCAGGGTTCTCTGTGTCGCCTATTGTGTGACCTCTCAGGATCCTGTGGTCAATACAGACTGGGTACTCGCATCTGAGTGCTGTCCAAGTTCTTTGTCTATAAGCGTCAAATGTGGTTCCATCAGAGGCCTCGTCCAACAGTTGGCTCAAACCCCCGTTTGTTAGTATGCTCTTCATCTTCTCTATCCCCAACACTCTGGCCAACAAAGCTTTCAGATCACCCACCGCCATTATATTCCCTATGGTGTTTTCCTCAAACATCCCTATCCACTTTGCAGCCCCTTTGTTAATATTAGGTAACTTTTTTACCAATCCTTCTAAATCTTGGGACCCCCATGGGATATATTGGGCTTGTTGTCCTTTTACCAGGATAGGATATATTCCTGAATAAGTCTTAGCTGCTCTTTTCTTCCTTTGTGATCTCCTAAGTTCCTCTTGAGAGTCGAACACTAGGGGAACTTGCGCTGATATACTGCTGCTGGGCTCGGCCCCCTCCCTTTCTTTCCCTGGTGTCCCACTGAAGCTCTCTCCCTCATGGCTGCGCTCCGCTGTCATCTCCATCTGGCTATCTTTTAACCTTCTTCCTCTATTAACCACCTCGTCTCCATCACTATCACTTCCGCTATCACTACTCCACTCGTTTGCTGTCCTTCTAAGGCCTTTATAACAGTCCATCTGTAAGGGTGGTCCTCTCCCTCTCTGTGTTCTACAAGCCTTATCCCTCTCTTTGTCCAGCTGAACCTCCCCTTTAACCTCTACCGTACCTGTTATCATTGGGTACTGTCCTGTGTTATATGGAGGTGGCTGAACCTTTTCAACTTCCTCAACTCCACTCAACATTTCCCTAGCTGTTCTTTCTCTCTGCCTCCACTTTGTACCTTCTTTTTGAAACATTGCTAATATTATCCTCTCTCTTTCTCTTTTCTCAATCGCTTTTTTCCCGGTTTTATTTATTTTGTGATTCTTCATCATCACCTCCATTTCTTCACACACCGTTGCATCAAATGTTCCTCCCTCTGGCCACTTTGTTCCCAATTTGGCAGTCCTCTTACCCCATTTGGCTGAGATTTTTATTATCTCCTCTTTATTTAAAGGGTTTTTTTTAGTCAGTATTTCCACGGCTGTAGGTGCCATGATACTAATGTATGTAACTATTAATTATCTAGTTTTACTTTATTATTATTCACTACAGTTTACGTTCACGCCTTTTTCTCTGTCTTCTCCAAGTGAATGTAAAGCTGCTCCACTCCCCTTTTTTTTCTTTTCTGACTTGCGGCTCCCCCGGAGCTCCTCGACCCCCACCTTTTCTCTTGTCTCCTCTCCTCCTTTCTAACCCCTGCTCTCTACAGGCTTCCCAAGCCACTCTGCTTGGCCCTATTATTAGAAATGTATTTTATATTAGTTGTTAATTACAATACCTTATCTTCACCTATATCTCTATCTATTACTTCTAGAACTCCTTCTCTAAGCTAATTAACTACAATAGACGAAGACAAACACAATTCTCTGACTATGCAGACCCTTTCTCTCTTGAAAGGCGGTTTCCCAGATTTACCAACACATAACAAAGCTCCTAACAAACACAAAACAACACAAAATAACTCTTTCGACCAACTGGGCCCTCTCGTCAGAGGGAGAACCCCAGATTTTTAAACTTCAAAACAAACTTAAAATAGATAATCACATGAGTGATAAGCCTCTGAGCACTGTCCCTATGCTTTTAATGGACTTTCTATATGATTACCCGCAGACAAAATTAAAGAGATCTATACAGGCCGTCTCTACCCTGCTTACCAAAAATAGATCTTATACAGGAAAAACAAACTTATAATAGATAATCACATGAGTGATAAGCCTCTGAGCACTGTCCCTATGCTTTTAATGGACTTTCTATATGATTACCCGCAGACAAAATTTAAGATAGATCTATACAGGCCGTCTCTACCCTGCTTACCAAAAATAGATCTTATACAGGACGTCACTAACCTGCTTACCAGAAATAAAAGAGATCTATACAGGCCGTCTCTACCCTGCTTACCAAAAATAGATCTTATACAGGACGTCACTAACCTGCTTACCAAAATTAAAGAGAGATCTATACAGGCCGTCTCTACCCTGCTTACCAAAAATAGATCTTATACAGGAAAAACAAAACTTATAATAGATAATCACATGAGTGATAAGCCTCTGAGCACTGTCCCTATGCTTTTAATGGACTTTCTATATGATTACCCGCAGACAAAATTAAAGATAGATCTATACAGGCCGTCTCTACCCTGCTTACCAAAAATAGATCTTATACAGGACGTCACTAACCTGCTTACCAGAAATAAAAGAGATCTATACAGGCCGTCTCTACCCTGCTTACCAAAAATAGATCTTATACAGGACGTCACTAACCTGCTTACCAGAAATAAAAGAGATCTATACAGGCCGTCTCTACCCTGCTTACCAAAAATAGATCTTATACAGGACGTCACTAACCTGCTTACCAGAAATAAAAGAGATCTATACAGGCCGTCTCTACCCTGCTTACCAAAAATAGATCTTATACAGGACGTCACTAACCTGCTTACCAGAAATAAAAGAGATCTATACAGGCCGTCTCTACCCTGCTTACCAAAAATAGATCTTATACAGGACGTCACTAACCTGCTTACCAGAAATAAAAGAGATCTATACAGGCCGTCTCTACCCTGCTTACCAAAAATAGATCTTATACAGGACGTCACTAACCTGCTTACCAGAAATAAAAGAGATCTATACAGGCCGTCTCTACCCTGCTTACCAAAAATAGATCTTATACAGGACGTCACTAACCTGCTTACCAGAAATAAAAGAGATCTATACAGGCCGTCTCTACCCTGCTTACCAAAAATAGATCTTATACAGGACGTCACTAACCTGCTTACCAGAAATAAAAGAGATCTATACAGGCCGTCTCTACCCTGCTTACCAAAAATAGATCTTATACAGGACGTCACTAACCTGCTTACCAGAAATAAAAGAGATCTATACAGGCCGTCTCTACCCTGCTTACCAAAAATAGATCTTATACAGGACGTCACTAACCTGCTTACCAGAAATAAAAGAGATCTATACAGGCCGTCTCTACCCTGCTTACCAAAAATAGATCTTATACAGGACGTCACTAACCTGCTTACCAGAAATAAAAGAGATCTATACAGGCCGTCTCTACCCTGCTTACCAAAAATAGATCTTATACAGGACGTCACTAACCTGCTTACCAGAAATAAAAGAGATCTATACAGGACCGTTTCCACACTCTGCTACAATGTGTATAATTCACAGAGCGTTGTGTGTGCATGCATGCGTCAACTTCATTCCAAGCCACTCTCTTTCTCTCTCCTCCTTCTTTACATATATGCTTTTGGTTCTTTTTGGAGAGACACAAAACCTACCACCGGGCATGAGAATCGGGCAGACAATGATCACACAAATTTACTAAACTAATAGGTAAGAACAATGCTTACCTTTTCAAATTGGGTGGCCACCCGTTTTTGTGTGACCCTTGCCGGTCCCCGACCCACAGCCCAGCAGCCGGCGGGTCCCTGTTCTTCAATCCTGCCGACAACGCCAAATATGTAGTGGAAAAAACTGCATCTAACAATTAAACTGAAGAAGAGAAGTTCGAGAGAGTCGAGGTCTGAAGATATAAGACTTTATTATCACTTGCAAGAAGTGACAACAGAATCTGAGTTGGTTTGGCAAAGAACTGCCGAGCCGCTCATGGACTCCTCCTTTTAACCTCTTTCTGTTGGTAGAGAAAGTACATCTGTTTACTCAATTAGGATCCCTTCCTTCCTCCTATACGGTCAATAGTGCAAAAAAAGCCATTTGTCTGCATTCTTTGACATCAGTTACAACAACAAACCTCCCGACACTAGTCCAGGCCACATTTTATGAGGGGATGGTTGCATTCACACACCTTCCCATGTCACATGGCCCACAGTCAACAAAGCACTTATTCATGTCTTTGCTGACCCCTGTCTCACACACACTTACTTCATTCATATAGCATATGGGCAAGATAACGAATGCTCTTTCTTATTTAAATTTCTCCCATACTACGATGAGGATGGGACTCGAACCCACGCGTGCAGCGCACAATGGATTAGCAGTCCATCGCCTTAACCACTCGGCCACCTCATCCGAAAAGGCTTGGCACATCCTCAACAACAACCGTGCATACCATCCTTCATCATTTTGAGTAATTCCAGGGAAAGGCAATTTAAAGTACAGAGTTCTTTCTACACTCTGACTACCTTGCCAAGGACATACACACTACATGTTTTGGTCTTGTACCGACTCAACTGATTTATAATAAGGAACTGCTCCAGCCAGATTTCAGCCGATTTCAACACACATTGGAGGCAAATTGACAAGATTAACGTCAGGGCAATAATGTAAGACATGACAATCCAAGAAACCCTCACATTTTTCTCAGCATGGGCATTGGTGTTATAGTGGTGAGCATAGCTGCCTTCCAAGCAGTTGACCTGGTTTGATTCCCAGCCTATGCGATTTGTGTCTGGTTGTTTATCAAACACTGGCTTTGCAGTGAATTTTATATATTTGGAGGCAAATAAACAAGATAAACATCAGCGTAATAATGTACTTAATGTATTAGAATTAAAAGTCATGTTATATTCAGTTCCCTGATGTACAATGGGAGCCACTTAAAGAGGCCGTCCAACTCAACTCTACATAATAGCTCAAATAAAGGCATAGTAGTGATTAAAATAAAACAGTATTTAAAAAAATCAAAAATGCAAAGGAGTAGTATAAATCATATTAAAGTATTTACCTAAAAGAAAAACTAGTAAAATAAAGACACTAATAAGTGATATTACATCTTTAATATCCGTGGGCCACAATAATATAGTGTCATACTGAATGGTAAGGTAGAGACATTGTTGTCAGACAAACACTGCAATTTACTACTAAGAGAGAGGTAAGTCACAGTTTTCCCTTGTTTAAAAGTGGCCAAGTGTGTAGATTTATAGGTTCTAGTCAATGGCCTTTTGATTTCAATATCAAGGTCTTTGAACTTTCTATTTTTAGGAGTTATTGGGATCAAAATAATTGTGAAATATTGCAATAGATTTCTGCATTTGCAGTGCTCTCTGAGAAACGCCTCATCCCCCCTCAACCACCCCACATTCAATAGATTAAATTTAAAATTTTCAAAAAGCAACAATAAAACAATAACACAATATCACAACATTGATATTAAAATCGACTCTCTATCTCTTGTTCCTACCAAGGCTGCAAGGAATCTTGGTGTCATTATTGATGACCAACTGACATTCTCGGACCATGTTGCCGCCGTCTCCCGGTCCTGCGGCTTCGCACTACTCAACATCCGAAAAGTCAGGCCGTACCTGACCCAATATGCCACTCAACTGCTGCTACAAACCTTGGTGGTGTCCCGTCTCGACTACTGCAACGCCCTCTTCACAGGCTTGCCGGCCTATGCGGGGAAGCCACTACAGATGATGCAGAATGCGGCGGCGCGACTGGTGTTCAACCAGCCAAAGAGGGCACATGTCACTCCGCTGCTCATCGAGCTCCACTGGTTACCTGTAGCCGCCCGCATCAAGTTCAAGTCTCTTATGCTGGCCTACAGAGTGATTGCTGGGAAGGCTCCCGCCTACTTAAATGCTCTTGTAAGAGCACATGTTGCCCCCCGGATGCTGCGCTCGTCAAATGAGCGTCGCCTGGCTCTGCCGGCCATACAGCCACGGCAATCCAGGCTATTCTCATTTGTAGTTCCACGTTGGTAGAACGAGCTGCCAAAAATGACCAGAGCAGGGACCTCCCTCTCTGTCTTTAAGAAGCACTTGAAGACCCAGCTCTTCAGTGAGTACCTCCTGTCCTAACCTACAATTACTTAGCACTACCTAGCAGTATTTATTGTTACACTAATGTTGTTGTTACACTAATCTCTGTCGCAATGTAGCTTGAATGTTATTCTCCCTTGTAAGTCGCTTTGGATAAAAGCGTCTGCTAAATGACTAAATGTAAATGTAATGTATAACATATGAACAATCAATAAATAAAAGTCAATAGAATAAAATATACACCAGCAATATGTACAAAAGATAACTAGGCTTCATAGTGTATGGATTCTGCTGAACACTCAAGATTGTTTCACTGTTAACACAGTTTTAAGTTCATGGTTTATATTAAAAAAAAATAATAATTATCCTTTTTTGGAGCTGCAACAATTAGTCAACAGATTAGTTGCCAACTATTTCATGAATCGCCACCTTTTTTTGATAATGATTAATCGCTTTGAGTCATTATTTAAGATGACCTATATGACAGTAAACTGAATAACCTATATAGGTTCCTCCACTACAGAGAGCCCATTGGATTGGGAGGATCGGAATTTTCACCTCTCCGTGAAATAGGGTTGATTGCTCCATTGGAATGTCAAATTTTTTGTCAATGGGTTTGTGTTTGCATATGTTTGTGTTAGGTGTGGTGGCTTCCAGACCTTGGGAGGACACAACGATTAAGTGCAAACAAAAATGTAGCCCAAGGCTTTATCTGTGGCCCACTTCGGTAGTCAATGAAAAGTGGTTATAATGTGTTAGAATATAAAAGTGGAAATAATTATTGATGTATGTGTATAAAAATATATCATCATCTGGGAATCATCGTAGACCTCACGACACGATACCATCCCGATATGAAGAGTTTTGCGATAGATTTTGTATTGGGATTCAATTTGTTGCGATATATCCCAATAATTTTAAATAAAATAAAGTTGGATAGAAAATATTTAATTTAAGGTGTGAGGTGCGGCTCCCGGTCAGTCTGAAAGGCTCTCAGAAATAAATGCATTAACTTTACTAATTGGACCAGCTCCAGACTTATCGATCAGATGAATCACATCCTATCTGATCAATTCTTTTATCCATCAATCACATTGTGATTGATGGTAAATAGGTACATGAAAAAGGGAATAAAAAGGGAGAAAAAGTAAATACCAATTGACACAAAGGAAATCTCCAGGTTAAAAAGCAATTATTACATAAATTAATAACGAAATAAATAAATAAATTAAAAAAAAAATTTAAGTCGCCTTGGTAACAGTAATAGTAATAAAAGTAATAGTAAAACACTACAGAAGGATCAACAAGTTAGGGATTCGAAGGAATGTTACAAATGTATGTGTCAGGGTTCGCCCGGGTCCTACCAGCATCAGCCACTAGATGCCGCCAGTACTGCCTTTTCAAGGTTGCTCTGCTTCACCTATTTCTGTTCCTGATTACCCTGCCTCATTAGATGATATGTTTCACCTGTGTCTCGTTTGGTCGTCCCTATTTAGACCCTGTCGTTTGTGTCCTCGGGCGCTCAGTCTTGAGTTTGCCTAACCTCATGACAACACTCTTGTTCCAAGCTCCCGAGACTTCTTATTTGTTTTTGCCCAGTTTTTGTACTTGTTTTGAGTAAACCTCTATTTTTGCCACCTCGCCTCTGCCTTGTTCTCTGCACCTGGGTTCACTCAGCACACCTCCTAACAGCAAGACTGAGCCACAACATGGACCCAGCAGAGAGCCAGCCTCCAGAGGTGGAGAGCCTGCAGGTGGCCTTGACGAACCAAGGGGCTGCGATTGGCCGACACGAGCGGCTTCTCCAACAAGTCCTGGACAACCTGCAGTCGCTCGCCCAGGCCGTCCAGCAGAGCCAGGCACAGGCTCCACCTATGGCCCCTGCGCCAGCGCTGCCTCCCATGGACCCGCGTCCTCCAGAGCACCGCGAACCACGACTGCCGGCGCCAGAGAGGTACGACGGTAACCCAGGGGGCTGTCGTGGCTTTCTGACACATTGCTCCCTGGCTTTCGAGCTCCAGCCATCACAGTTCCCCACCCAGCGCTCACAGGTAGCATACGTGGTCACGCTACTCACCGGCAAAGCACTCTCCTGGGCCACAGCCATCTGGAATCGGCAAACCCCGGCCTGCTCCAGCTACCAGGCTTTTGCCGGAGAGATGCGCCGAGTGTTCGACCACTCAGTCAGTGGGAGGGAGGCGTCGACACGGCTACTCCGGCTCCGCCAGGGGGGACAGAGCGTGGCGGACTACGCCATCGCATTCCGCACCCTCGCCGTGGCGTCTGGATGGAACAGCGAGGCACTCATCGCGGCCTTCCAGGAGGGCCTCAATGAGGGGGTCAAGGACGAGCTGGCATCCCAGGAGGCGCAGGAGGACCTGGACACGCTCATCGATGCAGCGATTCGGGTGGACAACCGCCTCCGGGAGAGACAAAGGGAACGCGATTTTCCCGCTTCACCAACACCAGCGCGCAGAGCGGCTCTGGGGACGAGGCCTCCCGAGCAGCTCCTGGCTATCCCGAGCTCGCCTCCAGCATCAAGGGAGGAGCCGATGCAAGTAGGCAGCACACGAATCTCTCGGTCCGAACGTGACCGGCGGATGAGAGAGCGCTGCTGCTTGTACTGTGGGATCCCGGGGCATTTCCGTTCTTCCTGCCCTGAGCTCTCGGGAAAAGCCAACTCTCGTCCAGGGTAGGGAGAACTGCGACGAGGCCAACCCGAGCTCGAGGCGACCAGGGTCCTGCTGGCTGCCTCCCTCGCCTGGGGAGATCAACATCACTCCCTCCAAGCTATGGTGGATTCCGGCGCTGCAGGAAGCTTACTGGATGTAGGGCTAGCAAAAGCCCTAAAGCTCCCTCTGGCACCTCTAGAGCATCCTCTCACGGTGACAGCCCTGGATGGAAGACCACTGGGTTCCGGTAGCGTGTGCCATCTCACCGCCCCACTTTGGCTGTCACTGGAGGGAAAACATTCAGAGGTAATCCAGCTCCACCTCATCCACTCTCCTGAGTTTCCACTGGTCCTGGGCTACCCATGGCTAGCCCGTCACAACCCACATCTGGACTGGGCCTCCGGGCGTCTCACCGAATGGGGCCCTGCCTGCCACACCACCTGTCTTCGTTCTAGTCCGTCTTCTCACCCTCTCGAGTCTCCAGTCCGTGTCCAAGCTCGGGCCCCTTCCCAAGCCCCTGCCCTCTCCGGAGTTCCTGTCCGTGTCCTGGCTCCAGGTCCCATCCATCCCGAGTTTTCACGAGTGCCCCACGAGTATGCCGATCTGAGGGAGGTCTTCAGCAAGAGACGGGCCACCACGCTTCCTCCCCATCGGTCCTATGACTGCGCCATGGACCTTCTGCCTGGCACCTGCCCTCCTCGAGGACGTCTCTTCTCTCTCTCTGCCCCTGAGACTACAGCCATGGAGGAGTACATCCGGGGGGCGCTCACCTCAGGGTTCATCCGCCCTTCTACCTCCCCGGCGGGCGCAGGGTTTTTCTTCGTGGGTAAGAAGGATGGCGGCCTGCGTCCCTGCATTGATTACCGTGGTCTGAACAAGATCACGGTCAAGAATCGCTACCCCCTTCCTCTCATGTCCACATCTTTCGAGCAACTGCAAGGCGCCACCATCTTCACCAAACTCGATCTTCGAAACGCATACAATCTCGTCCGCGTCCGCGAGGGGGATGAGTGGAAGACCGCCTTCAACACACCTACCGGCCATTATGAATACCTGGTCATGCCTTTTGGATTGGCCAATGCTCCCGCTGTCTTCCAGGCCTTTGTAAACGACGTCCTCCGTGAGTTTCTCAACCGCTCCGTGTTCGTCTACATCGATGACATCCTCATCTTCTCCAGGACCCTTCCCGAACACATACAGCATGTGAGACAGGTCCTTCACCGCCTGCTCGCCAATGGCCTCTATGTGAAGCTGGAGAAGAGTGAGTTCCACGCCACCACCGTTCAGTTCCTGGGGTTCGTCATCACCGAGGGTCACGTCCAGATGGATCCTGCCAAGACCGAGGCCGTCCGGGACTGGCCACCACCCACCTCGGTCAAACAGGTGCAGCGCTTCCTCGGGTTTGCCAATTTTTACAGGCGATTCATTCGGTGTTTTAGCACGGTGGCAGCTCCCCTCACCGCCCTCACTAGGACATCCACAGCCCGCTTCGCCTGGACTGCGGAGGCTGAGGGGGCGTTCAGGGCTCTCAAGATGCGGTTCACCGCTGCCCCTGTCCTGGCCACACCAGAGCCTACCCTACCCTTCGTGGTGGAGGTGGATGCTTCCGATGTGGGAGTGGGGGCCGTTTTGTCCCAAAGGACTCACGACAGGAAGCTCCATCCATTTGCTTTCTTCTCCCGTCGCCTCACCCCAGCGGAACGGAACTATGACATAGGGAACCGGGAGCTACTGGCAGTCAAACTGGCGTTGGAGGAGTGGCGGCACTGGCTGGAGGGGGCCCAACACCCATTTGTCGTCTGGACCGACCACAAGAACCTGACATACATTCAGGAGGCCAAACGCCTCAACTCCCGTCAAGCCCGATGGGCCTTGTTCTTCAATCGGTTCAACTTCATCCTGTCGTATCGTCCCGGGTCCAAGAACCTCAAGCCCGACGCTCTCTCCAGACAGTTTGACCCTCCTGAGCTGGTTGAACTCCCCGAGCCCATTCTCCAGAGCTCCTGCATCTTGGCTCCGGTCCGCTGGGGAATCGAGACGCAGGTCCGGCAGGCCCAAAGGAGGGAGGCGGATCCCGGCAACGGGCCCCCGGGTCACCTGTTTATCCCGAAGGCTGTCCGATCACAAGTCCTGCAATGGGGGCATTCATCCCGCCTCACTGGCCACCCGGGGATCTCCAGGACCCTCGAGTTCCTCCGCAGGCGTTTCTGGTGGCCTACCATGGAGCAGGACGTCCGGTCCTTCGTCGCTGCCTGCACCATCTGCACCTAGAACAAGAACCCCCGGTCACGTCCCATGGGGCTGCTGCATCCCCTTCCCATCCCATCCCCAGTCGGCCCTGGTCACACCTCTCAGTGGACTTCATCACCGGCCTTCCACCGTCTCGGGGCCACACTGTCATCTTTGTCGTTGTAGACCGGTTCTCCAAGGCTTGCCGTTTTATTCCTCTGCCCAAGCTCCCCTCAGCACTGGAGACTGCTGAGCTCATGGTGCAGCACGTTTTCAGGGTGTTCGGCCTGCCCCTGGACGTGGTGTCAGACCGCGGTCCGCAGTTTGCATCCCGGTTCTGGAAAGCATTCCACCAGCTCCTCGGCGCCTCCGTCAGCCTGTCCTCCGGTTTCCACCCGCAATCCAATGGCCAGACGGAGCGGGTCAACCAGGACCTGGAGACAACACTGAGGTGCCTCGTGTCCTCCAACCCTGCCTCCTGGAGCGACCATCTAGTGTGGGCGGAATACGCTCACAACACTCTGCGCTGCTCTTCCACTGGCATGTCCCCGTTTGAGTGCCAGTTTGGGTACGTACCTCCTCTGTTTCAGGAGCAGGAGGCGGAGGTGGAGGTGCCGTCAGCCCAGCGGTTCGTCCAGCGGTGCCGACGGACCTGGCAGAGGGCTCGTCAGGTCCTGCTGAGGACAGCTCCGTCTGGGCCAGAGGGTCTGGCTGTCCACCAGGGACCTTCCATTACGGGTGGAATCACGCAAGCTCGCGCCACGGTATGTTGGGCCCTTCAAGATCGTGCGGCGGGTCAATCCTGCCGCATACCGTCTTCTGCTCCCCAGGTCCATGAGGATAAACCCCACCTTCCACGTGTCGCGGCTCCGACCGGTGGTCACCAGCACCTTGGCGCCCACCACGAGGCCTCCTCCGGCGCCTCGCATCATCGACGGTCAGCCCGCCTACACGGTCCGCCGGCTCCTGGACTCCCGCCGGGTCCGTGGGGCCCTGCAATACCTGGTGGACTGGGAGGGTTACGGGCCGGAGGAGCGCTCCTGTGTTCCGGCCCGGGATATCCTGGACCCCTCTCTGATCCAGGATTTCCGCCGTCGCCACCCGTCGGGAGCCGTTCCTAGACGGGGGGGTCCTGTCAGGGTTCGCCCGGGTCCTACCAGCATCAGCCACTAGATGCCGCCAGTACTGCCTTTTCAAGGTTGCTCTGCTTCACCTATTTCTGTTCCTGATTACCCTGCCTCATTAGATGATATGTTTCACCTGTGTCTCGTTTGGTCGTCCCTATTTAGACCCTGTCGTTTGTGTCCTCGGGCGCTCAGTCTTGAGTTTGTCTAACCTCATGACAACACTCTTGTTCCAAGCTCCCGAGACTTCTTATTTGTTTTTGCCCAGTTTTTGTACTTGTTTTGAGTAAACCTCTATTTTTGCCACCTCGCCTCTGCCTTGTTCTCTGCACCTGGGTTCACTCAGCACACCTCCTAACAGTATGAGTTTGGTAGAATGGGAAAGCTCAGGTTTTCCCACAGGAGGAAGCTTTAGTCTAAATCAGCTACAGCAGCTGAAAGTTAGATTACAAGATAAAGGAATGAAAAAGAGGAAGTACAAGGCCGATTGGTGGGCTTTTGGAGAGTGGGTAGAGGAAGCAAATAAAAGTGAAAAGAACAAAGATGAGAAGCAGGGAGAGGGAAAGGGCCGAGAGATGGAGATCAGGGAAAGAGACAGGGCAGGATACAGGATACCACAAGCCTACGCCGGAGGCCTGAAAGTTGTTTTCCACAACCACAGTTGACTGGTGAAACCTGGAAAAAAGGGGGCACTTCCCCTGACACCATATAAGACTCATCTACAGTCCACATTCATCAATCGACTGATGTTCCCACTCGGTGACATGTTGAAACGCTCGTTTGTCACCTGGAAGACGGCGACCCTCGGTGACACCATCCTCCATGCTCAACACGCCTATGAGACAAACCAAAGGGACAAAGAAGGCAAACAAGATCAAAAGGCCAGAGCCCACGAGGCGGAAGATTCCGTGGAAGCTGTCGCAATAGACCGAGGCCGAGGAAGTCCCAACATAGGCCGCAACACCTGCCATCGCTGCGGCCAGAAGGACACTGGACCAGCGACTGTTCCATGCTGCGACAGAAACGACCACAGGGCAACTGGGTCGGACAGGGGAATCTGGACAATATCCGAGTTGATGCCCGGAGGAGGGGACCCCAGGGAACGACCCAAGCCATGGCTCTGCACACCCTGATCAGATGACACATACACATACACACACAAATGTGAATATTGTGAATCGCACCCACACACACTCAATTACACCCGATAAAAGTAATGATGAAATACACACGTCCATGAATGAGAATGCCGTTGTCGAGTTCCCAACCATTGATTTACATATTTGAAGTCACAAATTAACCTTTCTCGTTAGTGTGCCTCACGCACACTAATATCCTCCACCAAAACACCCGTTAAACCTCCTTTGTCTGATAAAACATGTACCGCCATCGGCTGTAGCAAAATTTGAAAATAATGACACTACACTGCACTACTCATCTTTGGTGCAAAGGCTCAGAGACAGAAATTTGCAGCTCATCTCAGTTCTCTGTTTCTGGACAGCAAGAATGAAGTCAAAAATCTGGGTGTAATAATAGACGGCGATCAAAATTTTAAGAGCCATATCAATCACATCACGAAAAAAGAATAATTGTATAAAAAAAAACATTTGTAAATGAAGAGCCTTCCTGTCAAAAGCAGAATCTGATAAAATGTATCCATGCATTCATAACAGGGAGATTGTACTACTGTAATGGCCTATTCAACGGCCTCCCGAAACCAGCTGAGAAGAGGCTTCAGTTCATCCAAAATGCAGCTGCACACGTTCCCACTGGGACAAAAAATAAAAAGTGAACACATCTCACCTGTTCTTAGATCTCTACATTGGCTCCCCGTTAAAACTGGGATTGATTTTAAGATTCTGCTACTTGTATATAAAGCTATAAACGGCAAATAAAATTGCACCTCAGCAAATAAAATGAACGCTAATTATACGCAAAACAGCAAGAACTCTCAGGTCCACTGTCCACGGTCTTTTAACTATCCTCGTACCAACTCTACAGCAGGGGAGGCTGCCTTATCTATGCTCAAAGTGAATGGAACACCCTGCTGGAGGACCTGAGAGAGGCCCCCACATTCAACACTTTTAAAAGCAGGTTAAAAACTTTGCTGTTCACTACAGTCTATGACTGACATCTGCGTGTGCGTGTTCTCTATGTTGTGAGATTAGTGTGTGTGCTCCGTATGCTGTGAGATCTGTTTATTCTGCGCAGAGCCATTTAAAATATCTGTATTAGTGTTGACTGTCTGGGACGTGGTAAGACTTTGGTAGTTGTAGAATGTGTGTTTCCTCCTCATGTGCACTGTATTTTGTGTTGCAGCATTATTGCTGAATTAATGTTGTTTGAGTGCTGTTGGGATAAAGATGATGGAAATATTATTGTATTGTGAGGGAAATAGAATGACATGGAAAATGGATGAGAAATGGACTGTTAAAAGTCATGAACGGAGATAGGAGGAAGTGAGCGGAGAGGGCATTGGTCGGGAACATTTTTGGCTGGGAGAGCCGGAAAAGCCAAATATTTCGAAATGTATTTCCTTGTGAGCCATATGACATTTAATACAATTGAATGCACCTTAATGTGTGAATTTTTCAAGTAAGGCAAGTAAACACATCTCTGAGTACTTAAAAAACTGCTATACATAATCAATTTCTCTTTATTCTTCTTATTAATTGTTGCTATACTGTAGCTAACCAATAATAAATGAAATACTTTGAACGATTAATGCGACTCCTAGTGCTGCATGGTTTTGCTGATGGCCTTGTAGTCTTGTTCATACGTAGTGAGGTTAAGCTTCATGCTGCCTTGAGGCTTCCATCAGTTAAACGTGAGCGTAGGTTGGTCTTAATGTTCCTCAGATGCGAGAAAGACTGCTCACATGAGTATGTAGAGCCAAACATGGTCAATACAGCAATACTCACAAGCTGCATTGTGTGGTATGTGACAGGAAGTAGGTTCCAAGTTTTAAGAATCAGCTGGTCTTCTGGTTCAAGTTCAAGAGATTATTTGTCACATACATATTGAACTTTATTCCATTTCTGTACACTTGTGTTCAGCTGATTGGTCCGACTGGAGGCAGGGATTTTTCTTAATGTTTGTGTTAGGAGGTGTGCTGAGTGAACCCAGGTGCAGAGAACAAGGCAGAGGCGAGGTGGCAAAAATAGAGGTTTTACTCAAAACAAGTACAAAACTGGGCAAAAACAAATAAGAAGTCTCGGGAGCTTGGGACAAGAGCGTTGTCACGAGGTTAGACAAACTCAAGACTGAGCGCCCGAGGACACAAACGACAGGGTCTAAATAGGGACGACCAAACGAGACACAGGTGAAACATATCTAATGAGGCAGGGTAATCAGGAACAGAAATAGGTGAAGCAGAGCAACCTTGAAAAGGCAGTACTGGCGGCATCTAGTGGCTGATGCTGGTAGGACCCGGGCGAACCCTGACAGGACCCCCCCGTCTAGGAACGGCTCCCGACGTTCCTCCAGGGAGTGTCGGGTGGCGACGGCGGAAATCCTGGATCAGAGAGGGGTCCAGGATATCCCGGGCCGGAACCCAGGAGCGCTCCTCCGGCCCGTAACCCTCCCAGTCCACCAGGTATTGCAGGGCCCTGCGGGAGTCCAGGAGCCGGCGGACCGTGTAGGCGGGCTGACCGTCGATGATGCGAGGCGCCGGAGGAGGCCTCGTGGTGGGCGCCAAGGTGCTGGTGATCACCGGTCGGAGCCGCGACACGTGGAAGGTGGGGTTTATCCTCATCGACCTGGGGAGCAGAAGACGGTATGCGGCAGGATTGACCCGCCGCACGATCTTGAAGGGCCCAACATACCGTGGCGCGAGCTTGCGTGATTCCACCCGTAATGGAAGGTCCCTGGTGGACAGCCAGACCCTCTGGCCCGGACGGAGCATAGGCGCTGGTCTGCGCCGTCGGTTGGCCTGGATCTGCTGCTGCCGGGATGTCCTCAGCAGGGCCTGACGAGCCCTCTGCCAGGTCCGTCGGCACCGCTGGACGAACCGCTGGGCTGACGGCACTCCCACCTCCGCCTCCTGCTCCTGAAACAGAGGAGGTACGTACCCAAACTGGCACTCAAACGGGGACATGCCAGTGGAAGAGCAGCGCAGAGTGTTGTGAGCGTATTCCGCCCACACTAGATGGTCGCTCCAGGAGGCAGGGTTGGAGGACACGAGGCACCTCAGTGTTGTCTCCAGGTCCTGGTTGACCCGCTCAGTCTGGCCATTGGATTGCGGGTGGAAACCGGAGGACAGGCTGACGGAGGCGCCGAGGAGCTGGTGGAATGCTTTCCAGAACCGGGATGCAAACTGCGGACCGCGGTCTGACACCACGTCCAGGGGCAGGCCGAACACCCTGAAAACGTGGTGCACCATGAGCTCAGCAGTCTCCAGAGCTGAGGGGAGCTTGGGCAGAGGAATAAAACGGCAAGCCTTGGAGAACCGGTCTACAACGACAAAGATGACAGTGTGGCCCCGAGACGGTGGAAGGCCGGTGATGAAGTCCACTGAGAGGTGTGACCAGGGCCGACTGGGGATGGGAAGGGGATGCAGCAGCCCCATGGGACGTGACCGGGGGTTCTTGTTCTGGGTGCAGATGGTGCAGGCAGCAACGAAGGACCGGACGTCCTGCTCCATGGTAGGCCACCAGAAACGCCTGCGGAGGAACTCGAGGGTCCTGGAGATCCCCGGGTGGCCAGTGAGGCGGGATGAATGCCCCCATTGCAGGACTTGTGATCGGACAGCCTTCGGGACAAACAGGTGACCCGGGGGCCCGTTGCCGGGATCCGCCTCCCTCCTTTGGGCCTGCCGGACCTGCGTCTCGATTCCCCAGCGGACCGGAGCCAAGATGCAGGAGCTCTGGAGAATGGGCTCGGGGAGTTCAACCAGCTCAGGAGGGTCAAACTGTCTGGAGAGAGCATCGGGCTTGAGGTTCTTGGACCCGGGACGATACGACAGGATGAAGTTGAACCGATTGAAGAACAAGGCCCATCGGGCTTGACGGGAGTTGAGGCGTTTGGCCTCCTGAATGTATGTCCGGTTCTTGTGGTCGGTCAGACGACAAATGGGTGTTGGGCCCCCTCCAGCCAGTGCCGCCACTCCTCCAACGCCAGTTTGACTGCCAGTAGCTCCCGGTTCCCTATGTCATAGTTCCGTTCCGCTGGGGTGAGGCGACAGGAGAAGAAAGCACATGGATGGAGCTTCCTGTCGTGAGTCCTTTGGGACAAAACGGCCCCCACTCCCACATCGGAAGCATCCACCTCCACCACGAAGGGTAGGGTAGGCTCTGGTGTGGCCAGGACAGGGGCAGCGGTGAACCGCATCTTGAGAGCCCTGAACGCCCCCTCAGCCTCCGCAGTCCAGGCGAAGCGGGCTGTGGATGTCCTAGTGAGGGCGGTGAGGGGAGCTGCCACCGTGCTAAAACACCGAATGAATCGCCTGTAAAAATTGGCAAACCCGAGGAAGCGCTGCACCTGTTTGACCGAGGTGGGTGGTGGCCAGTCCCGGACGGCCTCGGTCTTGGCTAGATCCATCTGGACGTGACCCTCGGTGATGACGAACCCCAGGAACTGAACGGTGGTGGCGTGGAACTCACTCTTCTCCAGCTTCACATAGAGGCCATTGGCGAGCAGGCGGTGAAGGACCTGTCTCACATGCTGTATGTGTTCGGGAAGGGTCCTGGAGAAGATGAGGATGTCATCGATGTAGACGAACACGGAGCGATTGAGAAACTCACGGAGGACGTCGTTTACAAAGGCCTGGAAGACAGCGGGAGCATTGGCCAATCCAAAAGGCATGACCAGGTATTCATAATGGCCGGTAGGTGTGTTGAAGGCGGTCTTCCACTCATCCCCCTCGCGGACGCGGACGAGATTGTATGCGTTTCGAAGATCGAGTTTGGTGAAGATGGTGGCGCCTTGCAGTTGCTCGAAAGATGTGGACATGAGAGGAAGGGGGTAGCGATTTTTGACCGTGATCTTGTTCAGACCACGGTAATCAATGCAGGGACGCAGGCCGCCATCCTTCTTACCCACGAAGAAAAACCCTGCGCCCGCCGGGGAGGTAGAAGGGCGGATGAAACCTGAGGTGAGCGCCCCCCGGATATACTCCTCCATGGCTGTAGTCTCAGGGGCAGAGAGAGAGAAGAGACGTCCTCGAGGAGGGCAGGTGCCAGGCAGAAGGTCGATGGCGCAGTCATAGGACCGATGGGGAGGAAGCGTGGTGGCCCGTCTCTTGCTGAAGACCTCCCTCAGATCGGCATACTCGTGGGGCACTCGTGAAAACTCGGGATGGATGGGACCTTGAATACGGACTGGAGCCAGGACACGGACAGGAACTCCGGAGTGGGCAGGGGCTTGGGAAGGGGCCCGAGCTTGGACACGGACTGGAGACTCGAGAGGGTGAGAAGACGGACTAGAACGAAGACAGGTGGTGTGGCAGGCAGGGCCCCATTCGGTGAGACACCCGGAGGCCCAGTCCAGATGTGGGTTGTGACGGGCTAGCCATGGGTAGCCCAGGACCAGTGGAAACTCAGGGGAGTGGATGAGGTGGAGCTGGATTACCTCTGAATGTTTTCCCTCCAGTGACAGCCAAAGGGGGGCGGTCCGATGGCACACGCTACCGGACCCCAGTGGTCTTCCATCCAGGGCTGTCACCGTGAGAGGATGCTCTAGAGGTGCCAGAGGGAGCTTTAGGGCCTTTGCTAGCCCTACATCCAGGAAGCTTCCTGCAGCGCCGGAATCCACCATAGCTTGGAGGGAGTGATGTTGATCTCCCCAGGCGAGGGAGGCAGCCAGCAGGACCCTGGTCGCCTCGAGCTCGGGAGAGAAGGTTGGCCTCGTCGCAGTTCTCCCTACCCTGGACGAGAGTTGGCTTTTCCCGAGAGCTCAGGGCAGGAAGAACGGAAATGCCCCGGGATCCCACAGTACAAGCAGCAGCGCTCTCTCATCCGCCGGTCACGTTCGGACCGAGAGAGCCGTGTGCTGCCTACTTGCATCGGCTCCTCCCTTGATGCTGGAGGCGAGCTCGGGATAGCCAGGAGCTGCTCGGGAGGCCTCGTCCCCAGAGCCGCTCTGCGCGCTGGTGTTGGTGAAGCGGGGAAATCGCGTTCCCTTTGTCTCTCCCGGAGGCGGTTGTCCACCCGAATCGCTGCATCGATGAGCGTGTCCAGGTCCTCCTGCGCCTCCCGGGATGCCAGCTCGTCCTTGACCCCCTCATTGAGGCCCCCCTGGAAGGCCGCGATGAGTGCCTCGCTGTTCCATCCAGACGCCACGGCGAGGGTGCGGAATGCGATGGCGTAGTCCGCCACGCTCTGTCCCCCCTGGCGGAGCCGGAGTAGCCGTGTCGACGCCTCCCTCCCACTGACTGAGTGGTCGAACACTCGGCGCATCTCCCCGGCAAAAGCCTGGTAGCTGGAGCAGGCCGGGGTTTGCCGATTCCAGATGGCTGTGGCCCAGGAGAGTGCTTTGCCGGTGAGTAGCGTGACCACATATGCCACCTGTGAGCGCTGGGTGGGGAACTGTGACGGCTGGAGCTCGAAAGCCAGGGAGCATTGTGTCAGAAAGCCACGACAGCCCCCTGGGTTACCGTCGTACCTCTCTGGCGCCGGCAGTCGTGGTTCGCGGTGCTCTGGAGGACGCGGGTCCATGGGAGGCAGCGCTGGCGCAGGGCCCATAGGTGGAGCCGGTGCCTGGCTCTGTTGGACGGCCTGGGCGAGCGACTGCAGGTTTTCCAGGACCTGTTGGAGAACCCGCTCGTGTCGGCCAATCGCAGCCCCCTGGTGCGTCAAGGCCACCCGCAGGCTTTCCACCTCTGGAGGCTGGCTCTCTGCTGGGTCCATGTTGTGGCTCAGTCTTGCTGTTAGGAGGTGTGCTGAGTGAACCCAGGTGCAGAGAACAAGGCAGAGGCGAGGTGGCAAAAATAGAGGTTTTACTCAAAACAAGTACAAAACTGGGCAAAAACAAATAAGAAGTCTCGGGAGCTTGGGACAAGAGCGTTGTCATGAGGTTAGACAAACTCAAGACTGAGCGCCCGAGGACACAAACGACAGGGTCTAAATAGGGACGACCAAACGAGACACAGGTGAAACATATCATCTAATGAGGCAGGGTAATCAGGAACAGAAATAGGTGAAGCAGAGCAACCTTGAAAAGGCAGTACTGGCGGCATCTAGTGGCTGATGCTGGTAGGACCCGGGCGAACCCTGACAGTTTGTCTGTCTTAAAAACGGGATCGGCGCACAGGCTCGTAAGCAGCCCAGCACTGGCACGCCATTCCTCCTGCACCAAGAGGATCATTAATATCCACAATTATTATAATAATCCTCAGTGATATATATATTTGTGGCCTGCGTGCGGCATATTGAAATGAACAATAAAACTCTCGCCATGTCGGCGCACCACGGCCAGAAGGATTCCATCTCCCTCCCTAAACACTTACCTGTGGGCAGAGAGTCCTACAAGTGGCGCCTGACCACAGACCAGGGGCAGGGCGCCGAGTAAAAGGCACCCCGGAGCCTTTCTGTGGTCCGCAGCCGGTGCCTGACTACGCCCCTTTGTCCGCCACATTTTTATTTTGAATTTCATTTTCAAAATGAAATTTCTCTTACCTGTTATACTTTGAAAAGACACAGAATAATTACTTATTACTTGTTAATTGTGATGAAAAATTTTAGCTCAAATTGTCTGCAAGCAGCATCCAAAGAGGCAGAATTAGATTGCGAGCCAAAGGTTCCCGACCCCTAGGCTAAAGGTTTGGAGCGTGCTGAGAGAAGTTTCTGGAAGAGATTCCAACTGCATGCGCTTTGCTGATTAGCCACCACTCAGCAAGATTATAACACTGAGTTGCACCCAATCCAAGCTACACACATTTGGCATAGACAATCGTGCTGATTATTAACTAAAACCCACATATAACCACGACTGAACCCAACTGACCCCAACGGAACCACCAGAACTGTCTCCCCCGCTCACCGACATCCTTGCCAACCTGTGGACAAAACTACACCAACGCCATCAGCGAAGCACATTGCATCCATTTAACCCATTAAAACGACTCTGCAGGGTCAAAGGGACCCTAGTATTCATACTAATCACAACATTATTAATAGTACTCCAGATACTATGGCATGATGCTCAACCACTAAAAGATAATGGGGTCCTCGTACCTACGACCCCACAACCAATGGAGTACACGTGGCCATACGTCTGGGACTGCACGATACACTGCGCCCATGTCAACTGAAAAATAACACAATCTGTGAACGCCCCCTGTGTCTCTATAAATGCCTTCGTTGGCTTGTGGGCGATGGTGGTGCAGGAGGTAGAGCGGGTTGTCCAGTAATCAGAGAGTTCCTGGGGTAATGCCCCGTCACTCCTGGCAGCACGTCAAAGTATCCTTGAGCAAGACACTGAGCCCTAAAGTGCCCTCGATGAGCTGGTGTGCACTGCCGCTGCTATCGATGAGTGAAATTGAGGCGTAAATTGTGAAGTGATGGTTGGTGATTAATGGGACTTCTGTCGACAGGGTGAGCAGCTTCAATTACCTGGGAGTCCACATCACAGAGGATTTAACATGGACTTTACAAACAGACACTCTGGTGAGAAAGGCGAGGCTGCGTTTTTACCACCTCAGGCAGCTGAGGAAATTACAGGTCTCGGTGAGGATCCTAAAGTCCTTCTACTCTGGAGCAGTGGAGAGCATCCTGACAGGCAACATCAATGCCTGGTTTGGGAACTGTACTGCTCAGGAGAGGCAGGCCCTGCAGAAGTTGGTGCGTTCGGCTGAACGTACCACTGGAACTACACTCCCCTCCCTGCAGGACTTATACAGCAGGAGGTGTAGTAGCAGAGCCCGTAGGATTCTGAAGGATCCTCACCACCCCAACAACGGACCGTTCCAGCTGCTGCGGTCAGGCAAGCGCCTCCGCAGTCACACAGCGAGAACAGAGAGACTGAGACTGAGTTTTTTCCCGCAAGCCATAAGAACTGTCAATGATGACCTCACCAGGGGTCCTCACTGAGCCACACACATAGGCTCCACTACCTCACTGTACTGTATGTAGCATACTGTACCGCACACTGTGTGACTGTTCTGGGTTGTTCAGTATTACCGTATTGCTGCGCCTATTCCCTTTTTCTATTCTATTTATTTTATTTTATTTTATTTTAGTCTATATATTTTTATATTATTCTATAGTATTCGACTTACTGCATTACGTTTTAGGAATCAGTTAGTTGGTCAGTAAACAGATACCTTCCAGATGATTAACAGCTTACTCAGAAGAACAAACACTGAGCTTGGCAGTTTCCAGCATGGAGCACAGCAACAGAGAGATGGTGGTCTCCTTCATCAGCTACAAATTGTCTCAGCAGAACAATCCAACACTGCAGTTGGCGCCGGAGAGCGCCAGTGAAAAGGCACTTCGGGAGTTGGCGGACAAGTTTGAGCTGCGCTATATGAAGGCCCTCAGCGACATGTCATCCCAGCTCCACATGACTACCGCCATGGCCTACAACAGCTTTGAGAATGTGATGGACGAGGTTTTTCGGGACAGGATCAACTGGGGACGCATGGTGGGCCTGTTAGCCTTTGGAGGTGCCCTCTACGTGGATTGCGTGCAGAAGGACATGATCAACACATGGTGCCCTGTATCATAGACTAGATGACCATATACCTGGGCCACCACCTTGATCCATGGATCCAGAGTTAGGGAGGATGGGTGAGTACCTCCGTTTAAACAAAGTAACCTTGTTGCCTTAACATTTTAAGTAGAGACTTTGTTATTTCAACAAATGCATTAAAATTGGGTTAGGCAAACAAAAAGAAAAAAGAAAGCGACCTGGTGTTAGTTGGCCTGGTTTCAGTTGGGCCGGTACAATGTGATCTCGTCTTTATACTACTTTTTCTTTTATTTTTTTAAACTGTGTTGTCAGCATGCTGGCCATACAACATAGAGTATTTGTATGCCATTGCATTCAGGACAGAGTTAGTCTGCAAGTGGAGTTCAAGTTCTTAACCTGCAATGCAACTCTTTATTAATTCTTAAATCTTCAAGAACTGCTGCAATAACTCTGTCCTGTGGATGACCTGTAGAATGACAAGAGCACAGTTTTTGGTTATGGAGAGCCACCACCAACCCCCCTCTTTGGAGACCTATTTATCATGTTTGGGTATATAAACAACTGATCACTACTCCAAGAGGGGGACAATCATCACGGTGAGAAAAATAAACATAGAAACAAACAACATTTACACCAAAACATGAACATTGGACGACAACATGTCTTGAAAAACTGAATTAGGTCAAGGAAAACTGGAACTCAAACTGGTCACGTGGCCTCTTCCTGTCATAGTTATGGTAGTAAATGAGGGAGGAAAGCAACCAGGAGGTTTCTGGGGTAACCTCCAGGCAGACGTGCGTGCGTGCGTGCGTGCGTGCGTGCGTGCGTGCGTGCGTGCGTGCGTGCGTGCGTGCGTGCGTGCGTGCGTATGTAGGATGTCCACCGGTAAGTCTACATGACTTATCCCCATAGGTACTGGTGTAGAAGGTCGGTATTATGTTGCGGCGCCTCCAGACAGTGCAAGGGGCCACGAAGCCTCCCCGAACTCCGGCTGTAATAAGTGATTTTTCTCTATCACGTTTCAATTGATTGGCAAGAAATTTACCTGATTTGTCATTGAATTCAAAAAAATTTGCTCTTGTTCCTGTCATAAGGAATTGTGTCTTTGATGGATTTCAAGTTGAGATGTAATTGTTCTGATCTCATTTCGGATTTGCTCAGAAGATGAGTGGGATTGTTGGGAATGCAACTCCTTTAGTCGCTGTTCGAGTTTATTTGGGCATTCCTGTCCTTTCTTTTTCTCGTGAGTGGAGAATGAAACAATATTACCTCTTAGAACTGCCTTAGCTGTTTCCCAAATTAAGGATGGTGATATTTCTGGGGAGTCATTCAGTTCAGTGAAGGAAGTCCATTCTCTTGAAAATAAATGGTTAAATTCTTTATCTGTTAAAAGTGAGGTGTTAAACCGCCACCTGCTGGGAGGGTTCCGGTTTGTTTCCTTTATCAGGTTGAAACTAATCGGCCCGTGATCGGAAATTACAATAGGGTGAATTTCTGGATTTGTGATTTTGGACAGTGCGGAGTTAGTTGTCAAGAAAAGGTCGATTCGAGAGAAACTTTGGTGGGATGGTGAATAATATGTGTATTCTATAGAATGTGGGTTATTTGATCTCCAACAATCCCCAACAGCAAGATCACTCATATATTGTTTTATAGTGTCCGGCAAACGCCAGGATTTGGGAATATTTCTGGTTTGAGAAAGGTCTAAATTTGGATCCAGTACTGTGTTGAAGTCTCCTCTCATAAATGATTATTTATTCAGAAAATTTTAAAAGTTTTGAAAATATATTGTGAAAGAAATTTCGGTCATCTTCATTGGGGCCATAAATATTAGCTAAGGTTCATTTGATGTTACCTAAAATCCCATTCATCATTATGAAACGCACTTCTGTGTCTGATATTGTGGTTTCATTTTGATATGGGATACTTTTATTGATCAATATAGATAGACCTCTTTTTTTTGAGTTGTATGATGCCGAAAACATCTGACTAAGCCATTTAGCTTTGAGTTTGAGGTGCTCAGATGCAGTGAGGTGGGTTTCTTGCAGTAGACAGAAGCTGGGGTTCATCTTGGTGAGGTGAGTTAGCATTTTGCTACGTTTAGCAGGTGAGCCCAAGCCTCTCACATTCCAACCAACAAACTTAATGGGTGTCATTGAAGCGAGTTAGGGGGTGATGGCACAGTGCATCCAAGGCAATAGCTATACTTCCGTTCCCATGCTTTCCCATGGATAAGTCTGGGGTTTCCTCCTTTATATTCCTTTTCATTGCCATAGTATTGTAGGAAGTTTGTAGGGATACATAACTACACAAACAAATGATGAGTAGACAACGATAAACACAGAACATTGCCGGATTAGACATACATAAAGTGAAAGACATTATAGAGTGAGAGTGATAGGAGAAGTAAGGAGAGAGGGATTAGGGAGGTGAGATAATGCTAGAAGTATGGAGGGGGAATTAGGAAGGTGAGATGAGAGTGTGCAATATTTTAAATCCTGACATAGATAGCATGCCTATACCTACATCTTTCAGTATATAATAACTGGAATTATAAGAATACGTACATTATGATAAGAATAACCAGGGTGTGGTGGAGAAGTCTCGGTATAACAGACCGTCTATATATAATTTGTCAACAACCATCGATCCGTGTTTAGCTCCCGCCCTTTGCTTTTAACCAGCTCCTTGTGATGAAGTGTTCGAACTTAGCAATGATGGAGCGGGGATGGTACCCCACGCAGTGTCCCAGTCGATGAACTCGGTGAAAGGTGATCTGCTTCATGGTGTCCGTCGGGAGTTTCAGGGCGGTGCGGAGAAAGTCTTTCACCATATTTTTTGGGGACTCGGTGATGTTCTCTGGGATCCCAGAAAAGATAAGGTTGTCCCCATACTTCTGATTTGAATATCCAGGATAGTCTCTTTCATTATTTTATTTTATTTTTTTACAACTTCCATCTCTGCTGTGAGACGCTTCACGGAGATTTTAAGATCCACGTTGTCTTTTTGCATCTCGCCGACCGTGTGATGCTGGAAATCAAGGCTGGCTTGGATCTCGGTAATGTCTCGGAGAAGTGGACCGAGCATGTTCAGCCTCGTGTTAATCTCATCCAAGACACTAACCTCTACTGCACACGGTATGAGATCGTCAGTGTCCGTTGCTGAGTCGGTCTTCTTCCATTTTGCGGGATAATTGGAGTCCTGGTCCTCTTCCATCACGTAGGCGTTATAAAAAAAATCGAAATAATCCTTGAGGTCCTCCACTATGGTTTTGCACGGTGTTCCCTTTTTTTATATATATATATATATATATATATATATATATATATATATATATATATATATATATATATATATATAAATATTATTTGCAATTCGCTTTGTTATTTTGTCTGAAGTGGGGCTACCGGTGCATTAGTTAGTGTAGCAGGGCGCCGCCATGTTCGGTCTCCACTCACTACTCCCTTCCGCTTCCGTCTTCTCGCGAGATCACAGCATGCTCCCCCCCGAGATCTCGTCTTTATACTACAATAGACATTGTTAGAAAGAGCAGTATCTTCATATAAAACTGTGAGAGACTCATTTCAAAACCCAGAGGCAATGTATTTTAAAAGCCAGCTAACATACACAAAAGGCATTTGTCAAATATAAAACAGGTAAGACATCATTCAAATAGTTGATCATATGTATTTTTTTCTCACACTCCCTCATTTTGCTCCTACTGGAACAACACCTCAAGGAAAAATGCAATAATGTTTTAATTTCATATACTTTCGGCAAAGGCATCAGAATATAACTATAATGTTAATTGGATACAATACAATTATACTGCAGAGATATCCTTCAATTCTATCTTATCGGAATCTACTGGGAAAACACACATCTTATACTAAATGTAACTATATAAACTCATAGTGTTATATTCCAGATATAATTCAAAGATATCTCCACCTCAACTTGGCCAAAACTCTCTTCTCACATTAGGCTACAGAAGAGTAAAAGACCAGTAAGGGTTATCTACACTATACAATGACAACGCACAAGACAAAAAAACCCTTAGTAGTGCAGGAAAATCCTGTGTGACGCCATCTTCTAAATTCTAACTAGAAAACAAAAATCATGAATCGCATTGTGAAATAAACAAAATAAACACAGAGATTCCACTAATACATAATACTATGCAGATTAATCAATGGTTATCACTTCATAATGACAACAGCAAAATTTATTGTTCACGTTAGGACTAACACATCCAATAATTCGAAACATAATTCAAACATAATTCGACAAACATCTTCACATTTCAACATCTCAGTATCTCAACATTTCCGTGATCATCATAAGGTGGTTTCCAATCATCTAGTGGTATGGAGACAAACTGTTCCGCCGTCATATTAGTAGTCATCTTACCAAGGATAGGTACTACAAATGCTAGACAGCAACATAGCATTAAACACATTATCACTACAGGTATCAATATTTTTATGAACGTTCATTTCTCACTTGGGACTCTTCTTCTGTTTCTGATGTGAGTGAGAGTGGGTTGGAGCAGTGGCTATTTTTTAAGTCTCGCTGTGGAACTGTGTTCCAGGGTTGGATGATTAACAGGGCGATTGCAATGGCAAGAAGGATTATTTACAGACCTGATCAATTTTTTCCTGTTGACGGGGCGTCATCCTTTTCAAGTACGAGTTCTGTTATGGCATATCCCTTTCGTGGAGATGGAGGTTACTTGCACATATCCCGCTAGGATCGTGATCTCAGTTCACGTCCCATGATTCTCCGTTGTTGCCGTTTATCTGGTCCTCTGGAAGGTTGCAGACTTTCTTGCAATGAGATGCGTGTGCCCACGTAGGTCGGTCTGCCACCTTAACTGATGCTGTCTATGGATAAAGCCATTCTCTTACAATTTCACCTTTCAAACAAGAGCATGTGGGCTCAAGGCTTATCTGGGGTTCTTGAAAGCAGAGTAACCATAACCCCGATGTTGATTGATCAACACCATCCTCCACTAATCCTTCCCCTTTGCTACCATAACATGGCCACTACATGTTGAAAAGGAAACAGCTCCTTATTTACACAACGTATATAGAACAGATGGTCATACTGTTCACAAAACAATTTCAGACCAGTCATGACAACTCAGGAACATCATCTGACCAGTCATGACAATTCTCCCCTCCTAAACCAAGGATTGTGAATTTGAGTCCCACCTGAGGAGCTTATGAGCACAGTTTTCAGAGGAAGATGCTGGGCCCATAATCCAGAGGTCAATGGATTAAAATCGTGCTCTGCTAAGGCCTTTCCTTTGCTACAAAAGGATGTGAACTCATGCATGACACGGAAAAAGCTTCCTACCTAGACAACGTGTATTTAACAGTTGTTGATGCTGATCGCAAAACAATTTCAGACCAGGCATGAGAACTTTTGACCACTCATAACAATTTACAACCAGTCATGACAATTTTCCCTCACAAATGCATTCTTTGGGATGTGAACTCATGCTAATTGTTGTAATCAAAACAGCTAAGGCATGCTGCCTACATAATCCAGAGTTTGATTGCTCAAAACCATCCTCTGTTAAGGCCTTACCTTTACTATCAGACCAAATGCATTTGGACCTAAACTCTAGCTAACTATATGTTGAGGAGGACACTGCTTCTTACCTATAAATCATCTATTTACCAGGTGTTGATGCTGATCGCAAAACATCTTCCAACCATTCATGAAAATCTCCTTCAACTCTTGATGATTTCACCTCCTAAACAAGGGATTGTGTGCTCAAGTACCACAGAAGGCTCCCAAAAGCAGAGTGGCGCAGCGGAAGCGTGCTGGGCCCATAACCCAGAGGTCGATGGATCGAAACCATCCTCTGCTAAGGCGTTGTATTCCGTACCTCAAGATGTGGATTGTACTGATTACATGTTCAGAACAAAACAGCTTCTTACCAATACAATATGCTCTTAACAGGTGTTCTCTAAACTGATGCTGAGTAAGCTTTGAACAAAAGAGATCTTCTTACATGTACTTAACCGGTGTTGATGCTGATCACACAACCATTCTTGACTTTTCACCTCCCAAACAAAACATTGGTGGTTTGAGTTCTATCTGAGCTTCTTAAAAGCAGAGTGATGTTGATGGATCAACACCATCCTCCATGAAGGCCTCCCCTTTGCTACCACAACATATGATTCAGGATGTGAACTCATGCCAACTATATGTTGAAAAGGAATCAGCTTCTTATCTGCTGTTCACAAGACAATTTCAGACCAGTCATGACAATTCATGAATATTTTCTGACCAGTCATGACAAGTCTCCCCTTCTAAAGCAGGTATTGTGAATTCAAGTCCCATGTAAGGTGCTTGTGAGCAGAGTTCCCAGCAGAAGCAGGCTGGGCCCATAATCCAGAGGTCAATGGATCACAACCGTCCTCTGCTCAACCCATGCTAATATATGTTGACACCGAAAAAGCTTGCTACCTAGACAACGTGTATTTAACAGTTGTTGATGCTGATCGCAAAACAATTTCAGACCAGGCATGAGAACTTTTGACCACTCATAACAATTTACAACCAGTCATGACAATTTTCCCTCACAAATGCATTCTTTGGGATGTGAACTCATGCTAATTGTTGTAATCAAAACAGCTAAGGCATGCTGCCCACATAATCCAGAGTTTGATTGCTCAAAACCATCCTCTGTTAAGGCCTTACCTTTACTATCAGACCAAATGCATTTGGACCTAAACTCTAGCTAACTATATGTTGAGGAGGACACTGCTTCTTACCTATAAATCATCTATTTACCAGGTGTTGATGCTGATCGCAAAACATCTTCCAACCATTCATGAAAATCTCCCTCAACTCTTGATGATTTCACCTCCTAAACAAGGGATTGTTTGCTCAAGTACCACAGAAGGCTCCCAAAAGCAGAGTGGCGCAGCGGAAGCGTGCTGGGCCCATAACCCAGAGGTCGATGGATCGAAACCATCCTCTGCTATGGCGTTGTATTCCGTACCTCAAGATGTGGATTGTACTGATTACATGTTCAGAACAAAACAGCTTCTTACCAATACAATATGCTCCGAACAGGTGTTCTCTAAACTGATGCTGAGTAAGCTTTGAACAAAAGAGATGTACTTAACAGGTGTTGATGCTGATCACACAACCATTCTTGACAATTTCAACTCCCAAACAAAACATTGTTGGTTTGAGTTCTATCTGAGCTTCTTAAAAGCAGAGTGATGTTGATGGATCAACACCTTCCTCCATGATGGCCTCCCCTTTGCTACCACAACATATGATTCAGGATGTGAACTCATGCCAACTATATGTTGAAAAGGAATCAGCTTCTTATCTGCTGTTCACAAGACAATTCATGAATATTTTCTGACCAGTCATGACAAGTCTCCCCTTCTAAAGCAGGTATTGTGAATTCAAGGTGCTTGTGAGCAGAGTTCCCAGCAGAAGCAGGCTGGGCCTATAATCCAGAGGTCAATGGATCACAACCGTCCTCATGCTCAACCCATGCTAATATATGTTGACACCGAAAAAGCTTGCTACCTAGACAACGTGTATTTAACAGTTGTTGATGCTGATCGCAAAACAATTTCAGACCAGGCATGAGAACTTTTGACCACTCATAACAATTTACAACCAGTCATGACAATTTTCCCTCACAAATGCATTCTTTGGGATGTGAACTCATGCTAATTGTTGTAATGAAAACAGCTAAGGCATGCTGCCCACATAATCCAGAGTTTGATTGCTCAAAACCATCCTCTGTTGAGGCCTTACCTTTACTATCAGACCAAATGCATTTGGACCTAAACACTAGCTAACTATATGTTGAGGAGGACGCTGCTTCTTACCTATAAATCATCAATTTACCAGGTGTTGATGCTGATCGCAAAACATCTTCCAACCATTCATGAAAATCTCCCTCCACTCGATGATTTCACCTCCTAAACAAGGGATTGTGTGCTCACGTACCACAGAAGGCTCTCAAAAGCAGAGTGGCGCAGCGGAAGCGTGCTGGGCCCATAACCCAGAGGTCGATGGATCGAAACCATCCTCTGCTAAGGCGATGTGTTCCGTACCACAGGATGTGACTCAAGATGTGGATTGTACTGATTTCATGTTCAGAACAAAACAGCTTCTTACCAATACAATATGTTCTTAACAGGTGTTCTCTAAACTGATGCTGACAAAGCTTTGAACAAAAGAGAGCTTCTTACATGTACTTAACAGGTGTTGATGCTGATCACACAACCATTCTTGACAATTTCACCTCCCAAACAAAACATTGTTGGTTTGAGTCCTATCTGAGCTTCATAAAAGCAGAGTGATGTTGATGGATCAACACCATCCTCCATGAAGGCCTCCCCTTTGCTACCACAACATATGATTCAGGATGTGAACTCATGCCAACTATGTGTTGAAAAGGAATCAGCTTCTTATCTGCTGTTCACAAAACAATGTCAGACCAGTCATGACAACTCATGAACATCTTCTGACCAGTCATGACAAGTCCCCCCTTCTAAACCAGGTATTGTGAATTCAAGTCCCATGTAAAGTGCTCGTGAGCAGAGTTCCCAGCAGAAGCAGGCTGGGCCCATAATCCAGAGGTCAATGGATCACAACCGTCCCCATGCTAATATATGTTGACACCGAAAAAGCTTGCTACCTAGACAACGTGCATTTACATTTAGTATTTTAGCAGACACTTTTATCCAAAGCGACTTACAAGGGAGAATGACATTCAAGCTACATTGCGACAGAGATTAGTGTAACAACATTAGTGTAACAATAAATACTGCTAGGTAGTGCTAAGGAATTATAGGTTAGGACAGGAGATACTCACTGAAGAGCTGGGTCTTCAAGTGCTTCTTAAAGACAGAGAGGGAGGTCCCTGCTCTGGTCATTTTAGGCAGCTGGTTCCACCAACGTGGAACTACAAATGAGAATAGCCTGGATTGCCGTGGCTTTATGGCCGGCAGAGCCAGGCGACGCTCATTTGACGAGCGCAGCATCCGGGGGGCATTCTGTATCATCTGTAGTGGCTTCACCGCACAGGCCGGCAAGCCTGTTAAGAGGGCGTTGCAGTAGTCGAGACGGGACATCACCAAGGTTTGTAGCAGCAGTTGAGTGGCATATTGGGTCAGGTACGGCCTGACTTTTCGGATGTTGAGTAGTGCGAAGCGGCAGGACCGGGAGACGGCAGCAACACGGTCCGAGAATGTCAGTTGGTCATCAATAAAGACACCAAGATTCGTTGCAGCCTTGGTAGGAACAAGAGATAGGGAGTCGATTTTAATATCAATGTTGTGATAAATACCTTGTTTGGCCGGGAAGACCAGCAGTTCCGTTTTCGCCAGATTTAGTTGAAGATGATAATCCTTCATCCACGCGGATATGTCAGCGAGACAATCCGAGATCCGCGTCGAGACAGTGGGGTCATTGGGCGGGAAGGACAGATAGATTTGAGTATCATCCGCATAGCAGTGATATGAAAAGCCATGTGAGCGGATGATCGGGCCCAGTGAGGAGGTGTATATGGCAAAGAGGAGGGGTCCTAGCACCGAGCCTTGGGCAACCCCTGTGGTGAGGTTGTGAGGCACAGACAGCTGGCCTTGCCATGTCACACTGAACGAGCGCCCAGAAAGGTAAGATTCGAACCAGGAAAGTGCACTGCCCGTTATGCCCATACTTGAGAGTATGGACAGGAGAATGCTGTGATTGACAGTGTCAAAAGCACCTGATAAGTCTAGCAGAGTGAGAACCGAGGATTTGGCAGCAGCTCTAGCAGTTTTTAAGGCCTCTGTCACAGACAACAGGGCTGTTTCGGTGGAGTGACCACTTTTGAAGCCAGATTGAAGTGTATCGAGAAGGTTGTTTCTTGACAGATATTCTGTAACCTGTCTAGAGACCGCCCTCTCTAAGGTTTTGGAAAGGAATGGGAGGAGAGAGACCGGCCGATAGTTTTCTACTTGATTGGGATTGAATGAGGGTTTTTTGAGCAGTGGTGCGACCCGAGCCGCTTTGAAAGCGGAAGTGGGGCGGAAGAGAAGAGGAGAGCACAGAGGAGAAGTGGGTGGGAGACAGGTTGCGAAGATTGCGGCGGATAGTAACCATGGGTGGGGGGTTGTTTTGGTAGCTGGACATTGAAGTGGATGAAGAAGTGGTCAGAGAGATGAAGAGGAGTGACCCTTAGGTTGTCCGTGGTGCAGCTCCGAGCAAGAATGAGATCAAGCTCTTTTCCAGCCTTGTGAGTCGGTGGAGTCGGGACCTGTCTTAGGTCGAATGAGCGAACCAAAGACAGGAAGTCAGCCGAGCTCGCACTGTCCAAGTGGATGTTCATGTCTCCGAGGACGAGCATGGGACACTCATGCTCAGGAATTGATGACAGCAGGGTGTCAAGCTCATGCAGGAAGTCACCTAGTTGTCCTGGTGGATGGAAGATGACGACCACATAGGCTTTCACCGGAGCAGTCACCAAGACGGCGTGATATTCAAAGGAGGCAAAGTTGTTTAAAGGCAGCAGTGGATTAAATTTCCATGTGTTGGAAATAAGCAGTCCAGACCCACCACCACGGCCAGATGGTCTGGATGTGTGGGAGAATGTGTACAGCTGTTGATGCTGATCGCAAAACAATTTCAGACCAGGCATGACAACTTTTGACCACTCATGACAAATTACAACCGGTCATGACAATTTTCCCTCACAAATGCATTCTTTGGGATGTTACATCATGCTTATTAACAAGTATATATGATGTCAACTAGAAAAAAGTATTTGCTTGCTAGCAATTTCATTGAAGTCTAACTGCAGCCCCAGTGGCCTAATGGATAAGGCACTAGCCTCCTAAGGCAGGGATGGTTGGTTCAAGTCCAATCTGGTGTGCTGAGTGCATTCTCTTTAGGCCTCTACTTTGCTCCCACAGGATGTCAACTCATGCTATTTGTTGTAAAAAAACTGCTTATTCCCTACACAACCAGAATCCAACGAGTGCTCATGCTCTTCACAAAAACACTCATGACTACACACAAATACTTTAAAACCAGTCATGACACCCCTCCTTAACCAGGGATTATCAGTGCGAGTCCCACCTGATGTGCTTATGAGCAGAGCTAAATGCTGAGGTTTGCTGCACCCATAATCCAGAGATTGATTGATCAAAACCATCCTCTGTTAATGCCTTTACTATCAGACCAAATGCATTTGGACCTGAACTCTAGCTGACTATATGTTGAGGAGGACACTGCTTCTTACCTAGAAATCATCTGTTTACTAGGTGATCACAAAACATTATTTAACAGATATTAATGTTGATCGCAAAACAATTTCAGATCACGCATGAAAACTTTTGACCACCATTTACAACCATTCATGACAATTTTCCCTCACAAATGCATTCTTTGGGATATTACATCATGCTTATTAACAAGAAGTGTATTCTTTGTAACCTACAAAAAAGTATTTGCTTGCTGATGAAACTGATCACAGTGGTGTTACCTAAGCTGTGAAGTATATAGCAGTTTCATAACAGTAAATTGCCAAGAAATAGTTTTTCTCCCTTGTTGCCTCGCTCTAAGGGCTCTCGTCTCCTGGTCTAGGTGATTATTGAGCACCTTGTGCAGCTCAAAAATTTCACAATCCTTCAGCTGATCTACTTCCTGTCTGAGCTGTCTGTGCAGACTCCAACTCATCCGTCAGCACCGGATTTCAATGTGGGCCTTGGCTAGTCGGCACAAACCCTTTTCCCGCTGCAGACAGGCACCCCCAATACCGACTGCCTGGCCATACCGCAGCCTGACCTCTGTTCCATATGTATTCTCTTTCCATCCCTGGGCATCCACGTCCAGTTGGTGGCCTTGTGCAGGGATGTCCTCTTGATCCTTCAGGGCCATCTGTCTTCTCCAGCCGGGAAGTCCTCTCTCCAAGAAGGTAGACCACTTGTTCTGTAGCACTCCTGTGGATCATGTCCGTTAGTCCATGCTGGCACAGGATTTCAACCATCTCCTTTCTCTGGGTATCTTGCAGAAATATTAGCTGATGCAATTGTCCTCTCTTCTTCTATTGCTTTGGCCAAAAGATTTTTGTCCTCGGTCAAGGCACGGATTGGTGCCAAGGACTTGATTAATTCTGCCATCTCATTGGCATGTACCAGGCATGCAAACTTGTCACCTTTTAGTGAAATTTGCCGTTTTGAAACCAAAATGTGTCACCTGGGGTTGGCTTCAATCCATCTGTATGTCGATCTCTCAAAATGCGCCGGCGCCTAGTGGCGTCTGCACCCTGCTGTCACCTGGCTTCAAGAAAAGCCATGATAGGGACATACAAGCTATGTCCCATTTCAGGGGCTGCCGCCTTGTAGGCTGCATTTTAAGACCGAATGCATTACACCGGCACAACGAAGTGCTGTCCCATTCCGGAGGCTCTTTCAAATGCGGTCGAGAAATGAAGCCTTGTTTTCCCCGATTTAAACAATATGTTTTAAAAAAAACAATAGATACAATACAACAATATAATCAGTAACAACGGCATCAGACATCACTCCCCTCCTTTCAGAATATCTATAATGGACAAAGAAAAACACATAAATAAATGAGTAAAATAAAAAAATATAAAATAAATAAAAATGATAATTGAGTAAATAAATAAAGTGAAGTAAAATAAAGAACTGTAAGAACAGCTGTAACCCAGCTGTAACCCAACATTATTATACATTATTAAATGGTACCAATCCTCCTTAAAACTGAAATAGTCTATTAGCCTAATCCACTTGTCATTTAGCCAGGTTTATAACAAAAATTGTTACTGAGTTGATGCGAAAACACAATTTAAACATTTTACTAAGTAGGACAATTCCCTATAATAACACCTGGGGAGGCTCTTCCGGCAACTCTCCCGGTGTGAGAAACCTTGAACATCATAACCAGAGAAAGTAAAAAAAAAAACAACTAAGAGTAAATGAGCAGCATATGGTAGGATAATCACCTAGATCAGGAGATGAAAGCCCTTGGAGCGAGGGGGCATTCCCTTGATGCTGAGAAGAGCTCCATGCAAGAGTGAGTGGTATCTCTGCAGGATGACGTGGATTGGCTGGAGTTTGCACTCCAACTGCAGCAGCAAGATGGTAAATAGCAGCTCCTAACTCTACAGGCACAGGCAGACCAGGCCCATGAGATGGCTAAATGTCATACTTCTGAGTTGGCCCAGATCAACCAGACGTGCAGGATTTTAAATGAGAAGATAATTGCTCAGACAGACTGCCTTGCAAATATGGAGAAAGCAGAGTTAACACTGCAGAATGAGGTGCACAGACTGGAGTCTGCCCTCCAAGATCAGAGAGAACGGACTAAAAATCAGCTCCTTGCTCTCCAGATCCAGGCTGGCCAGGCCTGGCTGAATCTCCTCCATCTGAGCTGGTCCAGAGGAACCACAAATGCAGGATCTTAAACAAGGAGCTTATTACTCAAATAGACTTCCTTGCAAAGAAGGAGCAATCGGTGGGATCACTGAAGAAGGAGGTGGACAGACTAAGGTCTGCCTGACAGCTAGGGATGGCCGATACCAACATTTTTCCTTTCGATACCATTGGTAAAGTACCTATATGGTACTTTTTCATAGATACCGATACCGAAACTTTTTGCCCCTTAAAGGGAAATCACATGATTGCACAGTGTTCATTCACAACTTTATTGCAAGGGCAATACGAAATACAAATAAAACTCATTTAAATAAACACTTGAAAGAAATGCTTATAAAATGAGAATGAAATAGATCAATGAGTTAATAAAATAAACATAAGATGAAAATAAATGTTTTTTTAATAATAATGGAATAATGAAAATAATCAGACTTCAAATAAATACAAAATAACATTTCTTAAATTTAAACATCATAACACATCGTTATCACCAACACTAGCAGCATCATCATCATCATCCTCAACATAAGCAGCAACAACATCATCAACAACAAAATGCAAAATGACAATTTTACTCGTTTTTATTACACTGAAAGAGAATTCAGACGTTGACCTTATTGTGATTTCTCATCATCCCTTGTATGAATTATGAACAGCACTTGAATTATGAATTATTAACAACACTTGAATTATGAATTATTAACAAAACAACACAATTTTGAACAAATTACAAAAAGGGAAATCAAAATGTTATAACATTCTAATCATAATCATGTGACCATGGACTGTTCACACAGACACTCTGGTGAGAAAGGCGAGGCAGCGTCTCTACCACCTCAGGCAGCTGAGAGACGCGAACAAATTACAAAAAGGGAAATCAAAATGTTATAACATTCTAATCATAATCATGTGAACATGGACTGTTCACACAGACACTCTGGTGAGAAAGGCGAGGCAGCGTCTCTACCACCTCAGGCAGCTGAGGAAATTCCGGGTCTCGGTGAGGATCCTCAAGTCCTTCTACTCTGGAGCAGTGGAGAGCATCCTGACAGGCAACATCACTGCCTGGTTTGGGAACTGTACTGCCCAGGACAGGCGGGCCCTGCAGAGGGTGGTGCGTTCAGCTGAACGTACCACTGGAACTACCCTCCCCCCTTGCAGGAGTTATACACCAGGAGGTGTAGTAGCAGAGCCCGTAGGATCATGAAGGATCCTCATCACCCCAACAACGGACTGTTTCAGCTGCTGCGGTCAGGCAAGCGCCTCCGCAGTCACGCAGCGAGAACAGAGAGACTGAGACGGAGTTTCTTCCCTCAAGCCGTTAGAACTGTCGACGCTGACCTCACCAGGGGTCCTAACTGAGCCATGCACTAGGCTCCACTACCTACTGTACTGTATGTAGCATACTGTACCGCATACTGTATCACTGTTCAGGGTTGTTCGTGATGCCGTATTGCTGCGCCGTACTGTTGTATACTGTGCTGTATTATCCCAAACACTACCTCACACTATTCACATTCACATGCCACTTTAATTCACATGCCACTTTAAATGCACATATCTGTATATACATAGGCATATTCCTTCAACCTATTCCATTTTATTTCAATTTATTTTTTATTGTATTTTATTCTATATATTTTTTATCTTATTCTATAAGTATTCAACTTACTGTATTACGTTTTAGTAGTCAGTTAGTCGGTCTATTAGAAAGGAATTTTCTACTTTTTATTTTTATTTTATTTTTGTACTTTTTCCTAGGACATATTGTGTGCTATCACCGGGTGCGTTGCATTACATTTCACTGCATATATGTATGGAAGTATGTATATGTATGTGACAAATAAAAAATCTTGAATCTTGAATCTTGAATCTTATTGCAGCAAAATGTAAAAATGCAGTTTATTTACCAATCTATTTAGATTTTTTGTTCTCAGCAAAGATATTTTATTCATCTAAATATTATCATTTATAGCCTGATATATACAGAATTTTTAAATCCATTATTAACATTCTAAAAACTAAACTGTTTGTGAATAATTTCTGATACATACAGTACAAGCATATGAACCTTTACATTTGTCAACTAAATGAAAGAGTGGTGAACATGACTTCATCCAAGATTCACGTAGCTCAGTTGCATATTTGGGGTAGTTTAATCTTCTTCAGTCTTCAGGGCGATGTTCAGCCTCTTTTAAAACCCTAACCCTAACCCTAAACCCTAACCCTGAACCCTAAACCCTAACCCCTAACCCTAACCCCTAACCCTAACCTTAAGCCTAACTTGAAACTTGAAATTGACCTTGAAATTAGGAGGTGCTGTCTCAATGAGTGCGACTGTGCCATTTCTATCCGGCCAGGTATCAGTCAGTGGATAGAAATCCAGGTTATGGGTACTTATAAGCTAATTAACTAAAAATGACTTGTTAGTTAGTCACCTGACGTTTAATAGAGACATTTTTATTGTTCTGGGTGCATGGCTTTGCGGGGTACTTAGAGTTTGAGTCTGAACTGAGAGTAAATTGTTTAGATTCCTGTATGTTACAGGGAAGTTACGTAATTTCGGTCTATGGTTAATAGCTACAGGAATTTGTAAAGCAGAGTGACAGTCGTCAATGTCAGAGTGGATCGGACTCACCAAATATCAGCAGCGAACAGAGGATTTCAGCGTAAGTTCAATGTTCAAGGTGAGGAGGCGTGATCCGTGAAAGTTTGGATGAACTCCATCATGTCTGAAGACATTTGGATGGTTTAAGAAGGTGCCGAAGTTGTCCACAAACGGTACGTTGAGGGAGCAGTAGTATCCCTTGAACCATGTGTGTAGCTGAAGGACATGCGTGAATTTTATGTCTCCAAAGCTGGGACACGGCAGCAGGCCGGATACGATGAACCGGCGGTCCGACTGTAGAAGACTGTCAATAAGCTTCAAAATGCCTTCTTTAAGTGTCTTTGATTGTTTGTTCCTGAGATCGTTGGTTCCCATGTGGATCAGAACAGTGGAGGCAGACGGGTTTTGATCCAGCAGCTGTGGGATTCTGGAGTCTATATCCCGGACGAGAGCACCCGGGTAGCAGATGCATCCTTTATCATTTTGAGTAAGCAGTTAGTAAAGGAAGGGATTTTCTAACAGTATGAGGCAGGAGCTACTGTAGATGGGACAAGGGTTGCACAGCAAACAATGTTTAACTTTGCAGCTCTTCGTTTTATGAATTGTTTAAAGATGACAAGACGGACAAACTGACTGTGATGGGAGTGAAAGAAGCAACTTTTTAATTGCTTGCTTATGAGGCCTAGACGTCCAATGCGCTCTCTCCATTAAGATACAGAGACAGAGACACTCTTTGAGTGCGTTCGAAAGGCACATTGACAGAAATAACAAAGAGACACTGTAGGAATTGAAATCCATGACGCCTTCATAAATGTTTTATCACCTGCTACGATGAGGATGGGACTCGAACCCACACGTGCAGAGCACAATGGATTAGCAGTCCATCACCTTAACCACTCGGCCACCTCATCCGAAAAGATTGGCACATCCTCAACAACAACCGTACATACCATTCTTCATCATTTTGAGTTATTCCGGGGAAAGAAAAGTACAGAGTTCTTTTTACACTCCAACTACCTTGCCAAGGACTTACACACTACATGTTTTGGTCTTGTACTGACTCAACTGATGGATAATAAGGAACTGCTCCAGCCAGATTTGAGCAACACACATTGGAGGCAAATTGACAAGATAAAGTCAGGGCAATAATGTAAGGCACGACAATCCAAGAAACCCTCACATGTTTCCCAAAATGGGCATTGGTGGTATAGTGGTGAGCATAGCTGCCTTCCAAGCAGTTGACCTGGGTTCGATTCCCAGCCAACGCAATTTGAGATCTGGTTGTTTATCTAACACTGACTTCACAGTGTATTTTATATATTTGGAGGCAAATAAACATCAGGGTAATAATTACATTACATTTAGCAGACGCTTTTATCCAAAGCGACTTACAATCATTTAAACACCGATGGATGCAGCCATCAGGAGCAATTAGGGGGTTAAGTGTCTTGCTCAAGGACACTACAGCATGCTAGCAGGAGGAGCCTGGGATCAACCAGCAACCTTTAGATTACTTTAGAAGACTGTGGCAAGTCTGTGCTGTGCCAAGAGTGCAACAGCAACAAAGACCCATCAGCGCGTCATCCAGGGCCCGCCCCATGGAAAACCGATGCCCACGTGAGCACCGTAGATCACAGCGGGAGCGACAGCCGCTGGAAGCCATTCCGTCTGTGACATCCAAATGCACGGATATCTGTGGAAGTATGAACACGTCAAAATCATGCTCCAAAATCTGTCTTGCATTTGTGTATCCTGTGGGCCAAAGAGACCTAGCCATGAAAACCTACATTGTTCTTGATGACCAGAGCAACAAGTCCCTAGGCAAAACTGAATTCTTCCAACAATTCGGAATCCAAGGCACAGGAACAAGATATAATTTGAAGACATGTTCAGGAGTGGTGGATACGGCCGGACGGCGAGCCAGCAACTTCATGGTAGAGTCATTAGATGGCAACATTCACATTCCCTTCCCTACTCTGATTGAGTGCAACATGCTGCCAGACGACAGGTCTGAAATACCATCACCAATCGTAGCCAGACACCATCCTCACCTCAAATACTAGCAGACAAAATCCCAGTCGTGGACCCAGACGCGCCCATCCTTATTCTCCTTGGGAGAGACTTAATTCAGGTACACAATGTGCGGGAACAATGTAATGGGCCACACAACGCACTGTTTGCCCAACGACTCGACCTTGGATGGGTGATAATTGGAGATGTGTGTCTGGGAAGAGCACACAAACCCACCACTGCCAGCGTCTTCAGAACCAGAGTGCTGAGGAGTGGGCGCCAATCCCACCTCAGCCCATGCACCAGCAGCTTAACGGTCAGAGAGAAGATTGACAGCCCTGATCCACGCCACATCCCTCCATGTGTGTCTCATTCAGCCGATGAAACAGACAGCCTGGGCAGAAACCTGTTTCAAAGAACACAACGCGACGACCAATTTGGCCTCTCCATCAAAGATGAGCTGTTCCTTGACCTCATGGATAAGGAGGTTTACATGAATGAAGCACACTACTGGGTAGCACCGCTGCCATTAAGGCCAAACAGGCTGCGTCTGCCCAACAACAGTAAACATGCTGTTAACCGCCTTGCCTCCCTCCGCCGCATGCTGGAAAAGAAACATGCAATGAAAGAACACTTCTTCAACTTCATGCACCTGTCACAATTCAAGGAAAGGTCTTAGTCAGGGAGCTGTCTGCCGAACAAGCTGAATGGGATGCTCCCCTGCCAGCGTTAAAAGAGGAACAATGGAAAATGTGGACCAACTCACTCTGTGAGCTTGAGCAGCTTCAGATTGAAAGACCCTATGTGCCCGTTTCCTTGTGCTCCACAAAACACAGAGAACTCTGTGTCTTCTCTGATGCTTCCACTATGGCCATATCAGCAGTGGCCTATCTTAAAGCAACAGATGAAAACGGACACATTCACATTGGATTCGTCATGAGCAAGTCAAAGCTGGCTCCTCATCCCCCACATACTGTTCCACGGCTCGAACTTTGTGGTGCTGTCTTGGCTGTTGAAATGGCGGACTTGATTATAGACAGCCCAATCGTATTGGGCTACAACAACAAGCAGTGGAGGCAGGTACAGACTTTGGCCGACGCATTCTGGAAACGCTGGCGTCAAGAGTACCTGGTGTCACTCCAACCAAGGAGAAATTGGCACGTGGACAAGCCAAACCTGAGCCAAGGAGATGTTGTGCTGCTCAAGGATGCACAGGTCAAGCAGAACGAATGGCCAGTCGGAGTGGGGTGAACGCCATTCCCAGCAAAGACTCTAAAGTCTGCAAAGTAGATGTGAGAGTGGTCAGACAGGGTACTCAGCAGGTGTATTCTAGACCAGTCTCTGAAGTTGTTTTACTTGTAAAAGGGGAATAGTGTTATAATACATTATAACAAGCGGGGAGTGTGATGTTCTGATGTATATCTGGGGAAAGGGCGACCCTAGTGGTAACTCTAAACGCGATGTTTGTTTTACTATCGATCTTGCCGTAGTTTGGGTTTGATGACACATGCGGAAGTGAGCTGCCACATGCTTTTCTTTTTGGATCCGGTTGGCTGGAAAACACGTTTGTCTATTCACAGTGCTTTCTAAGTAAAAGTTTGAACGATACAAGCTGCTTCATTCGCGGAAAAACTGTTACACACACACACTGAAGCGGAGGCAAAAAAAACCTCATATATATTTATCACTAAAGGGGCAAGAAATATTTATTTTATGAATTATTTAACTGCTCACCACATATTTATACCTATTTAATAACCCATGTATTCTATATATCATTTATACATATACACGACCAATACACAAATCTCTTCACATCTCTTTAGCCGGCACACTCACACACACACACAGGCACACTCACACCCCAAAAGGAAAAAGACAAGCCTTTCTGGCACCACATCTGAACAGCGCTTAATTTTATACTTTAACGTCCACTCATGTATACTTTTCAAGATTTTCACTTTGGCCAGACCTTTACATTTTCACTTTGGCCAAACTTTTCCCCATTTTTTCTCAAACTTATTTTTCATCTTTTAAGCCTTTAACTTGTAACTCTTTTTGCTTCACTTTTCGTCTTTTTCATCTTACTTTAGGCTTTTAACTTTTATCTCTTTTTCACTTTTTATCCTTTTTCATCTTTATTCATATAATTTTATTTTGAGTCAATTCCCCTGGCCAGGGTTATTTCCTCTTTGTTTTTCCTACATAGTTTTGATTACGTATATTATATTTTCATTTGGCCACTTTCACGCAGCATTTAATGTACACATGTCTAACTGATTAAGGAGATATGGGCCCTGTTGTCGTTAATCTTGCATGGTTATTTAAATAACTTTTGGCTACTCGTTCTGCCATTCTATAATTACTTTTTACTTAAACTTTCTCGGGGTACTGCAGTTCATAGATATTGCAAGGTGTTCAAATGACGTGAATTGTCCGAGGACAATTTCCTTGCAAGTATAGATATCAGAGAAGAAGACAGCAGCTATTCAACTGCCTCTCTTATCAGCTCTAGTTGTCTGAATGAAATTGAAATGAGGAGGTGCTGTCTCAATGAGGGTGACTGTGCCATTTCTATCCTGCCAGGTCTCAGTCAGTGGAGAGAAATACAAGTTATGGGTACTTATAAGCTCATTAACTAAAAATGACTTGTTAGTTAGTGACCTGATGTTTAATAGAGACATTTTTATTGTTCTGGGTGCATGGCTTAGTGGGGTACTTAGAGTTTGAATCTGAACTGAGAGTAAATTGTTTAGATTCCTGTATGTTACTGGGAAGTTACGTAATTTCGGTCTATTATTAATAGCTACAGGAATTTGTAAAGCAGAGTGACAGTCGTCAATGTCAGAGTGGATCGGACTCACCAAACATCAGCAGCGAACAGAGGATTTCAGCGTAAGTTCCATGTTCAAGGTGATGAGGCGTGATCCGTGAAAGTTTGGATGAACTCCATCATGTCTGAAGACATTTGGATGGTTTAAGAAGGTGCCGAAGTTGTCCACAAACGGTACGTTGAGGGAGCAGCAGTATCGCTTGAACCATGTGTGTAGCTGAAGGACATGCGTGAATTTTATGTCTCCAAAGCTGGGACACGGCAGCAGGCCGGATACGATGAACCGGCGGTCCGACTGTAGAAGACTGTCAATAAGCTTCAAAATGCCTTCTTTAAGTGTCTTTGATTGTTTGTTCCTGAGATCGTTGGTTCCCATGTGGATCAGAACAGTGGAGGCAGACGGGTTTTGATCCAGCAGCTGTGGGATTCTGGAGTCAATATCCCGGACGAGAGCACCCGGGTAGCAGATGCATCCTTTATCATTTTGAGTAAGCAGTTAGTAAAGGAAGGGATTTTCTAACAGTATGAGGCAGGAGCTACTGTAGATGGGACAAGGGTTGCACAACAAACAAAGTTTAACTTTGCAGCTCTTTGTTTTATGAATGGTGTAAGGATGACAAGACAGACACCTGACTGTGATGGGAGTGAAACAAGCAACTTTTTAATTGCTTGCTTATGAGGACTAGATGTCCAATGCGCTCTCTCCATTAAGCTACAGAGACAGAGAAACTTTTTGAGTGCGTTTGACAGGTATAATAAAGAGACACTGTAGGATTGAAAGCCATGACGCCCTCATAAACGTTTTATCACCAGGTACGATGAGGATGGGACTCGAACCCACGCGTGCAGAGCACAATGGATTAGCAGTCCATCACCTTAACCACTCGGCCACCTCGTCCGAAAAGGCTTGGCACAACCTCAACAACAACAGTGCATACCATCCTTCATCATTTTGAGTAATTCCAGGGAAAGGCAATTTAAAGTACAGAGTTCTTTCTACACTCTGACTACCTTGCCAAGGACTTACACACTATATGTTTTGGTCTTGTACCGACTCAACTGATATATAATCAGGAACTGCTCCAACCAGATTTCAGCAACACACATTGGAGGCAAATTGACAAGATTAACGTCAGGGCAATAATGTAAGACACGACAATCCAAGAAACCCTCACATTTTTCTCAGCATGGGCATTGGTGGTATAGTGGTGAGCATAGCTGCCTTCCAAGCAGTTGACCTGGTTTGATTCCCAGCCTATGCGATTTGTGTCTGGTTGTTTATCAAACACTGGCTTTGCAGTGAATTTTATATATTTGGAGGCAAATAAACAAGATAAACATCAGCGTAATAATGTACTTAATGTATCAGAATTAAAAGTCATGTTATATTCAGTTCCCTGATGTACAATGGGAGCCACTTAAAGAGGCTGTCCAACTCAACTCTACATAATAGCTCAAATAAAGGCATAGTAGTGATTAAAATAAAACAGTATTTAAAAAAATCAAAAATGCAAAGGAGTAGTATAAATCATATTAAAGTATTTACCTAAAAGAAAAACTAGTAAAATAAAGACACTAATAAGTGATATTACATCTTTAATATCCGTGGGCCACAATAATATAGTGTCATACTGAATGGTAAGATAGAGGCATTGTTGTCAGACAAACACTGCAATTTACTACTAAGAGAGAGGTAAGTCACAGTTTTCCTTTGTTTAAAAGTGGCCAAGTGTGTAGATTTATAGGTTCTAGTCAATGGCCTTTTGATTTCAATATCAAGGTCTTTGAACTTTCTATTTTTAGGAGTTATTGGGATCAAAATAATTGTGAAATATTGCAATAGATTTCTGCATTTGCAGTGCTCTCTGAGAAACGCCTCATCCCCCCTCAACCACCCCACATTCAATAGATTCAATTTAAAATTTTCAAAAAGCAACGATAAAACAATAACACAATATCACAACATTGATATTAAAATCGACTCTCTATCTCTTGTTCCTACCAAGGCTGCAAGGAATCTTGGTGTCATTATTGATGACCAACTGACATTCTCGGACCATGTTGCCGCCGTCTCCCGGTCCTGCCGCTTCGCACTACTCAACATCCGAAAAGTCAGGCCGTACTTGACCCAATATACCACTCAACTGCTGCTACAAACCTTGGTGGTGTCCCGTCTCGACTACTGCAACGCCCTCTTAACAGGCTTGCCGGCCTGTGCGGGGAAGCCACTACAGATGATACAGAATGCGGCGGCGCGACTGGTGTTCAACCAGCCAAAGAGGGCACATGTCACTCCGCTGCTCATCGAGCTCCACTGGTTACCTGTAGCCGCCCGCATCAAGTTCAAGTCTCTTATGCTGGCCTACAGAGTGATTGCTGGGAATGCTCCCGCCTACTTAAATGCTCTTGTAAGAGCACATGTTGCCCCCCGGATGCTGCGCTCGTCAAATGAGCGTCGCCTGGCTCTGCCGGCCATACAGCCACGGCAATCCAGGCTATTCTCATTTGTAGTGCCACGTTGGTGGAACGAGCTGCCAAAAATGACCAGAGCAGGGACCTCCCTCTCTGTCTTTAAGAAGCACTTGAAGACCCAGCTCTTCAGTGAGTACCTCCTGTCCTAACCTACAATTACTTAGCACTACCTAACAGAATTTATTGTTACACAAATGTTGTTGTTACACAAATCTCTGTCGCAATGTAGCTTGAATGTTATTCTCCCTTGTAAGTCGCTTTGGATAAAAGCGTCTGCCAAATGACTAAATATAAATGTAATGTATAACATATGAACAATCAATAAATAAAAGTCAATAGAATAAAATATACACCAGCAATATGTACAAAAGATAACTAGGCTTCATAGTGTATGGATTCTACTGAACACTCAAGATTGTTTCACTGTTAACACAGTTTTAAGTTCATGGTTTATATTAAAAAAATAATAATAATTATCCTTTTTTGGAGCTGCAACAATTAGTCAACAGATTAGTTGCCAACTATTTCATGAATCGCCACCTTTTTTGATAATGATTAATCGCTTTGAGTCATTATTTAAGATGTCCTATATGACAGTAAACTGAATAACCTATATAGGTTCCTCCACTACTGAGAGCCCATTGGATTGGGAGGATCGGAATTTTCACCTCTCCGTGAAATAGGGTTGATCGCTCCATTGGAATGTCAACTTTTTTGTCAATGGGTTTGTGTTTGCATATGTTTGTGTTAGGTGTGGTGGCTTCCAGACCTTGGGAGGACACAACGATTAAGTGCAAACAAAAATGTAGCCCAAGGCTTTATCTGTGGCCCACTTCGGTAGTCAATGAAAAGTGGTTATAATATGTTAGAATATAAAAGTGGAAATAATTATTGATATATGTGTATAAAAATATATCATCATCTGGGAATCATTGTAGACCTCACGACACGAACCCATCCCGATATGAAGAGTTTTGCGATAGATTTTGTATTGGGATTCAATTTGTTGCGATATATCCCAATAATTTTAAATAAAATAAAGTTGGATAGAAAATAATTAATTTAAGGTGTGAGGTGCGGCTCCCGGTCAATCTGAACGGCTCTCAGAAATAAATGCATTAACTTTACTAATTGGACCAGCTCCAGACTTATCGATCAGATGAATCACATCCTATCTAATCAATTCTTTTATCCATCAATCACATTGTGATTGATGGTAAATAGGCACATGAAAAAGTGAATAAAAAGGGAGAAAAAGTAAATACCAATTGACACAAAGGAAATCTCCAGGTTAAAAAGCAATTATTACATAAATTAATAACGAAATAAATAAATAAATTTAAAAAAAAAATAAAGTCGCCTTGGTAATAGTAATAGTAATAAAAGTAATAGTAAAACACTACAGAAGGATCAACAAGTTAAGGGATCGAAGAAATGTTACAAATGTATGAGTTTGGTAGAATGGGAAAGCTCAGGTTTTCCCACAGGAGGAAGCTTTAGTCTAAATCAGCTACAGCAGCTGAAAGTTAGATTACAAGATGAAGGAATGAAAAAGAGGAAGTACAAGGCCGATTGGTGGGCTTTTGGAGAGTGGGTAGAGGAAGCAAATAAAAGAGAAAAGAACAAAGATGAGAAGCAGGGAGAGGGAAAGGGCCGAGAGATGGAGATCAGGGAAAGAGACAGGGCCAGGAAAAGGAACAAAGAAAGCAGAAACCGTCAGCACCACCACCGTATAATGTTCATAATGTATTTCCTTGTATCCTATGTTCCTGGTGAAAATACTGGATCTGGACCTGGACTCCTATCCTTACGTACGGGGTCAACCTCCAAATCTACCCAACCTCGTCCTTAACGACAAGCCTAACATCATCATATTCTATAAGTATTCGACTTACTGTAATACGTTTTAGGAGTCAGTTAGTTGGTCTATTAGAAATTCATTTTTCCTAGGACATATTGTGTATTATTACCGGGTGCGTTGTATTACATTTCACTGCATATATGTATGAAAGTATGTACAGTGGGGCAAAAAAGTATTTAGTTAGCCACCAATTGTGCAAGTTCTCCCACTTAAAAAGATGAGAGAGGCCTGTTATTTTCATCATAGGTTCACTTCGACTATGAGAGACAAAATGGGGGGAAAGAATCCAGGAAATCACATTGCAGGATTTTTAATGAATTGATTGGTAAATTCCTCGGTTAAATAAGTATTTGGTCACCTACAAACAAGCAAGATTTCTGACTTTCACAGACCTGTAACTTTTTCTTTAAGAGGCTCCTCTGTCCTCCACTCGTTACCTGTATTAATGGCACCTGTTTGAACTCCTTATCAGTATAAAAGACACCTGTCCACAACCTCAGTCACACTCCAAACTCCACTATGGCCAAGACCAAAGAGCTGTCAAAGGACACCAGAAACAAAATTGTAGACCTGCACCAGGCTGGGAAGACTGGATCTGCAACAGGAAAGCAGCTTGTTGTGAAGAAATCAACTGTGGGAGCAATTATTAGAAAATGGAAGACATACAAGACCACTGATAATCTTCCTCGATCTGGGGCTCCACGCAAGATCTCACCCTGTGGGGTCAAAATGATCACAAGAACGGTGAGCAAACATCCCAGAACCACACGGGGGGACCTAGTGAATGACCTGCAGAGAGCTGGGACCAAAGTAACAATGGCTACCATCAGTAACACACTACGCCGCCAGGGACTCAAATCCTGCAGTGCCAGACGTGTCCCCCTGCTTACATGTCCAGGCCCGTCTGAAGTTTGCTAGAGAGAATTTGGATGATCCAGAAGAGGATTGGGAGAATGTCATATGGTCAGATGAAACCAAAATAGAACTTTTTGGCAAAAACTCAACTTGTCGTGTTTGGACGAGAAAGAAAGCTGAGTTGCATCCAAAGAACACCATACCTACTGTGAAGCATGGGGGTGGAAACATCATGCTTTTGGGCTGTTTTTCTGCAAAGGGACCAGGACGACTCATCCGTGTAAAGAAAAGAATGAATGGGGCCATGTATCGTGAGATTTTGAGTGAAAACCTCCTTCCATCAGCAAGGGCATTGAAGATGAAACGTGGCTGGGTCTTTCAGCATGACAATGATCCCAAACACACCGCCCGGGCAACGAACGAGTGGCTTCGTAAGAAGCATTTCAAGGTCCTGGAGTGGCCTAGCCAGTCTCCAGATCTCAACCCCATAGAAAATCTTTGGAGGGAGTTGAAAGTTGCCCAGCGACAACCCCAAAACATCACTGCTATAGAGGAGATCTGCATGGAGGAATGGGCCAAAATACCAGCAACAGTGTGTGAAAACCTTGTGAAGACTTACAGAAAACGTTTGACCTCTGTCATTGCAAACAAAGGGTATATAACAAAGTATTGAGATGAACTTTTGTTATTGACCAAATACTTATTTTCCACCATAATTTGCAAATAAATTCTTTAAAAATCAGACAATGTGATCTTCTGGCCTCTTCCTGTCATAGTTATGGTAGTAAATGAGGGAGGAAAGCAACCAGGAGGTTTCTGGGGTAACCTCCAGGCAGACGTGCGTGCGTGCGTGCGTGCGTGCGTGCGTGCGTGCGTGCGTGCGTGCGTGCGTGCGTGCGCGCGTGCGCGCGTGCGCGCGTGCGCGCGTGCGTGCGTGCGTGCGTGCGTATGTAGGATGTCCACCGGTAAGTCTACATGACTTATCCCCATAGGTACTGGTGTAGAAGGTCGGTATTATGTTGCGGCGCCTCCAAACAGTGCAAGGGGCCACGAAGCCTCCCCGAACTCCGGCTGTAATAAGTGATTTTTCTCTATCACGTTTCAATTGATTGGCAAGAAATTTACCTGATTTGTCATTGAATTCAAAAAAATTTCCTGTTGTTCCTGTCATAAAAAATTGTGTCTTTGATGGATTTCAAGTTGAGATGTAATTGTTCTGATCTCATTTCGGATTTGCTCAGAAGATGAGTGGGTCCGTTGGGAATGCAACTCCTTTAGTCGCTGTTTGAGTTTATTTGGGCATTCTTGTCCTTTCTTTTTCTCGTGAGTGGAGAATGAAATAATATTACCTCTTAGAACTGCCTTAGCTGTTTCCCAAAGTAAGGATGGTGATATTTCTGGGGAGTCATTCAGTTCAGTGAAGGAAGTCCATTCTCTTGAAAATAAATGGTTAAATTCTTTATCTGTTAAAAGTGAGGTGTTAAACCGCCACCTGCTGGGAGGGTTCCGGTTTGTTTCCTTTATCAGGTTGAAACTAATCGGCCCGTGATCGGAAATTACAATAGGGTGAATTTCTGGATTTGTGATTTTGGACAGTGCGGAGTTATTTGTCAAGAAAAGGTCGATTCGAGAGAAACTTTGGTGGGATGGTGAATAATATGTGTATTCTATAGAATGTGGGTTATTTGATCTCCAACAATCCCCAACAGCAAGATCACTCATATATTGTTTTATAGTGTCCGGCAAACGCCAGGATTTGGGAATATTTCTGGTTTGAGAAAGGTCTACATTTGGATCCAGTACTGTGTTGAAGTCTCCTCTCATAAATGATAGTTTATTCAGAAAATTCTAAAAGTTTTGAAAATATATTGTGAAAGAAATTTTGGTCATCTTCATTGGGGCCATACATATTAGCTAAGGTTCATTTGATGTTACCTAAAATCCCATTCATCATTATGAAACGCACTTCTGTGTCTGATATTGTGGTTTTATTTTGATATGGGATACTTTTATTGATCAATATACATAGACCTCTTTTTTTTGAGTTGTATGATGCCGAAAACATCTGACTAAGCCATTTAGCTTTGAGTTTGAGGTGCTCAAATGCAGTGACGTGGGTTTCTTGCAGTAGACAGAAGCTGGGGTTCATCTTGGTGAGGTGAGTTAGTATTTTGCTACGTTTAGCAGGTGAGCCCAAGCCTCTCACATTCCAGTCTCGCTGTGGAACTGTGTTCCAGGGTTGGATGATTAACAGGGCGATTGCAATGGCAAGAAGGATTATTTACAGACCTGATCATTTTTTTCCTGTTGACGGGGCGTCATCCTTTTCAAGTACGAGTTCTGTCATGGCATATCCCTTTCGTGGAGATGGAGGTTACTTGCACATATCCCGCTAGGATCGTGATCTCAGTTCACGTCCCATGATTCTCCGTTGTTGCCGTTTATCTGGTCCTCTGGAAGGTTGCAGACTTTCTTGCAATGAGATGCGTGTGCCCACGTAGGTCGGTCTGCCACCTTAACTGATGCTGCAGTGGTGAGGAGGATCTGGAACGGTCCAAGGAATCTGACAGAGTTCCTGCTTTTCCTCCTACAATTTCCCCCTCCTAAAGCACGGATTTTGGGGTCCGAGTCCCACCTGATGTGCTTGTAAGCAGAGTTGCCAGCAAAGGCATGCTGGCCCCATAACCCAGAGATTGATTGATCAAAACCATTCTCTGTAAAGGCCTGACCTTTACTATCAGTCAAACTACATTTGGACCCGACCTCTATCTAACAATATGTTGAGGAGAAAACTGCTTCTTACCTAGAAATCATCTATTTACCTATTTACAACTTCCAACCATTCATGAAAATTTCCCTCCACTCTTGACGATTTCACCTCCTAAACAAGGGATTGTGGGCTCAAGTCTTACCTGGTGCCTTTCAAAAGCAGAGTGGCGCAGCGGCCCATAAACCAAATGTCTATGGATCAAGCCATTCTCTTACAATTTCACCTTTCAAACAAGAGCATGTGGGCTCAAGGCTTATCTGGGGTTCTTGAAAGCAGAGTAACCATAACCCTGATGTTGACTTGATCAACACCATCCTCCACTAATCCTTCCCCTTTGCTACCATAACATGCCCACTACATGTTGAAAAGGAAACAGCTCCTTATTTACACAACGTTTATAGAACAGATGCTCATACTGGTCACAAAACAATTTAAGACCAGTCATGACAACTCAGGAACATCTTCTGACCAGTCATGACAATTCTCCCCTCCTAAACCAAGGATTGTGAATTTGAGTCCCACCTGAGGAGCTTATGAGCAGAGTTATCAGAGGAAGATGCTGGGCCCATAATCCAGAGGTCAATGGATCAAAATCATCCTCTGCTAAGGCCTTTCCTTTGCTACAAAAGGATGTGAACTCATGCAAATATGTGTTGACACGGAAAAAGCTTCCTACCTAGACAACGTGTATTTAACAGTTGTTGATGCTGATCGCAAAACAATTTCCGACCAGGCGTGATAACTTTTGACCACTCATAACAATTTACAACCAGTCATGACAATTTTCCCTCACAAATGCATTCTTTGGGATGTGAACTCATGCTAATTGTTGTAATCAAAACAGCTAAGGCATGCTGCCCACATAATCCAGAGTTTGATTGCTCAAAACCATCCTCTGTTAAGGCCTTACCTTTACTATCAGACCAAATGCATTTGGACCTAAACTCTAGCTAACGATATGTTGAGGAGGACACTGCTTCTTACCTATAAGTCATCAATTTACCAGGTGTTGATGCTGATCGCAAAACATCTTCCAAAATTTCCCTCCACTCTTGATGATTTCACCTCCTGAACAAGGGATTGTGTGCTCAAGTACCACAGGAGGCTCCCAAAAGCAGAGTGGCGCAGCGGAAGCGTGCTGGGCCCATAACCCAGAGGTCGATGGATCGAAACAATCCTCTGCTAAGGCGTTGTATTCCGTACCTCAAGATGTGGTTTGTACTGATTTCATGTTCAGAACAAAACAGCTTCTTACCAATATAATATGCTCCTAACAGGTGTTCTCTAAACTGATACTGAGTAAGCTTTGAAAAAAAGGGAGCTTCTTACACGTACTTAACAGGTGTTGATGCTGATCACACAAACGTTCTTGACAATTTCACCTCCCAAACAAAACATTGTTGGTTTGAGTCCTATCTGGCTTCTTAAAAGCAGAATGATGTTTATGGATCAACACCATCCTCCATGAAGTCCTCCCCTTTGCTACCACAACATATGATTAAGGATGTGAACTCATGCCAACTATATGTTGAAAAGGAATCAGCTTCTTATCTCCATAACATTTAATGAACAGGTGGTCATGCTGTTCACAAAACAATTTCAGACCAGTCATGACAACTCATGAACATTTTATGATCAGTCATGACAAGTCTCCCCTTGTAAACCAGCTATTGTGAATTCAAGTCCCATGTAAGGTGCTCGTGAGCAGAGTTCCCAGCAGAAGCAGGCTGGGCCCATAATCCAGAGGTCAATGGATCACAACCGTCCTCTGCTCAACCCATGCTAATATATGTTGACACCGAAAAAGCTTGCTACCTAGACAACGTGTATTAAACAGTTGTTGATGCTGATCACAAAACAATTTCAGACCTGGCATGAGAACTTTTGACCACTCATGACAATTTACAACCGGTCATGACAATTTTCCCTCACAAATGCATTCCTTGGGATGTTACATCATGCTAATTTACAACAAGTATAAACGATGTCAACTAGAAAAAAGTATTTGCTTGCTGTTTAAACTGATCATAATGGTGTTACGTAAGCTGTCAAGAATATAGCAATTTCATTGCAGTAAATTGCCAAAATTCTCTATCTTGTTGCCATTGTACATGAAAATTCGGTGTTTTGTTCAGGTGCTTGTCCACAGCAGCCCCAGTGGCCTAATGGATAAGGCACTGGCCTCCTAAGCCAGGGATTGTGGGTTCAAGTCCCATCTGGGGTGCAGAGTGCATGCAGGCCTCATGACCCATAGTTCAATGGATCAAAACCACATACTCCTCAGGCCTCTAATTTGCTCCCACAGGATGTCAACTCATGCTATTTGTTGTAAAAAAAAACAGCTTATTCCCTTCACAACCAGAATCCAACAAGTGCTCATGCTCTTCACAAAAACACTCATGACTACTCACAAATACTTTAAAACCAGTCATGACAATTTTCCCCTCCTTAACCAGGGATTATGAGTCCAAGTTCCACCTGATGCGCTTATGAGCCGAGCTAAATACTGAGGTTTGCTGCACCCAAAATCCAGAGATTGATTGATCAAAACTATCCTCTGTTAATGCCTTTACTATCAGACCAAATGCATTTGGACCTGAACTCTAGCTGACTATATGTTGAGGAGGACACTGCTTCTTACCTAGAAATCATCTGTTTACTAGGTGATCGCAAAACATTATTTAACAGATATTAATGTTGATCGCAAAACAATTTCAGATCAGGCATGAAAACTTTTGACCACTCATGACCATTTACAACCATTCATGACAATTTTCCCTCACAAATGCATTCTTTGGGATATTACATCAAGCTTATTAACAAGAAGTGTATTCTTTGGAACCTACAAAAAAGTATTTGCTTGCTGATGAAACTGGTCACAATGGTGTTTCCTAAGCTGTCAAGTATATAGCAGTTTCATAACAGTAAATTGCCAAGAAATAGTTTTTCTACCTTGTTGCCTTGCTCTAAGGGCTCTCGTCTCCTGGTCCAGGTGATTATTGAGCACCTTGTGCAGCTCAACAATTTCACAATTCTTCAGCTGATCTACTTCCTGTCTGAGCTGTCTGTGCAGACTCCAACTCATCCGTCAGCACCGGATTTCAATGTGGGCCTTGGCTAGTCGGCACAAAGCCTTTTCCCGCTGCAGACAGGAACCCCCAATACCGACTGCCTGGCCATACCGCAGCCTGACCTCTGCTCCATATGTATTCTCTTTCCATCCCTGGGCATCGACGTCCAGTTGGTGGCCTTGTGCAGGGATGTCCTCTTGATCCTTCAGAGCCATCTGTCTTCTCCAGCAGGGAAGTCCTCTCTCCAAGAAGGTAGACCACTTGTTCTGTAGCACTCCTGTGGATCATGTCCGTTAGTCCATGCTGGCACAGCATTTCAACCACCTTGTTTCTCTGGGTATCTTGCAGAAATATTAGCTGATGCAACTGTCCTCTCTTCTTCTATTGCTTTGGCCAAAAGATTTTTGTCCTCTGTCAAGGCACGGATTGGTGCCAAGGACTTGATTAATTCTGCCATCTCATGTACCAGGCATGCAAACTTGTCACCTTTTGGCGAAATTTGCCGTTTTGAAACCAAAATTGGTCACCTGGGGGTGGCTTCAATCCATCTGTATGTCGATCTCTCAAAATGCGCCGACGCCTAGTGGCATCTGCACCCTGCTGTCACCTGGCTTCAAGAAAAGCCATGATAGGGACATACAAGCTATGTCCCATTTCAGGGGCTGCCGCCTTGTAGGCTGCATTTTAAGACCGAATGCATTACACCGGCACAACGAAGTGCTGTCCCATTCCGGAGGCTCCTTCCAATGCGGTCGAGAAATGAAGCCTTGTTTTCCCCGATTTAAACAATATGTTTAAAAAAAACAATAGATACAATACAACAATATAATCAGTAACAACAGCATCAGACATCACTCCCCTCCTTTCAGAATATCTATAATGGACAAAGAAAAACACATAAATAAATGAGTAAAATAAAAAAATATAAAATAAATAAAAATAATAATTAAGTAAATAAATAAAGTGTAAGTAAAATAAAGAACTGTAAAGAACAGCTGTAACCCAGCTGTAACCCAACATTATTATACATTATTAAATTGTACCAATCCTCCTTAAAACTGAGATAGTCTATTAGCCTAATCCACTTGTCATTTAGCCAGGTTTATAACAAAAATGGACACTGAGTTGATGCGAAAACACAATTTAAACATTTTACTAAGTAGAACAATTCCCTATAATAACACCTGGGGAGGCTCTTCCGGCAACTCTCCCGGTGTGAGAAACCTTGAACATCATAACCAGAGAAAGTAAAAAAAAAAACATCTAAGAGTAAATGAGCAGCATATGGTAGGATAATCACCTAGACCAGGAGATGAAAGCCCTTGGAGCGAGGGTGCATTCCCTTGATGCTGAGAAGAGCTCCATGCAAGAGTGGGTGGTATCTCTGCAGGATGACGTGGATTGGCTGGAGTTTGCACTCCAACTGCAGCAGCAAGATGGTAAATAGCAGCCCCTAACTCTACAGGCACAGGCAGACCAGGCCCATGAGATGGCTAAATGTCAGTCTTCTGAGTTGGCCCAGATCAACCAGACGTGCAGCATTTTAAATAAGAAGATAATTGCTCAGACAGACTGCCTTGCAAATATGGAGAAAGCAGAGTTAACACTGCAGAATGAGGTGCACAGACTGGAGTCTGCCCTCCAAGATCAGAGAGAACGGACTAAAAATCAGCTCCTTGCTCTCCAGATCCAAGCTGGCCAGGCCCAAGAGCTGGCTGAATCTCCTCCGTCTGAGCTGGTCCAGAGGAACCACAAATGCAGGATCTTAAACAAGGAGCATATTACTCAAATAGACTTCCTTGCAAAGAAGGAGCAATCGGTGGGATCACTGAAGAAGGAGGTGGACAGACCGAGGTCTGCCCGACAGCTAGGGATGGGCGATACCAACATTTTTTCCTTTCAATACCATTGGTAAAGTACCTATATGGTACTTTTTTATCGATACCCAAACATAAACTTTTTGCCCCTTAAAGGGAAATCACATGATTGCACAGTGTTCATTCACAACTTTATTGCAAGGGCAATACGAAATACAAATAAAACTCATTTAAATAAACACTTGAAAGAAATGCTTATATAATGAGAATGAAATAGATCAATGAGTTAATAAAATTAAAATAAGATGAAAATAAATATTTTTTTAATAATAATGGAATAATAAAAATAATTAGACTTCAAATAAATACAAAATAACATTTCTTAAATTAAAACATCATAACACATAATTATCACCAACACTAGCAGCATCATCATCATCCTCAACATAAGCAGCAACAACATCATCAACAACAAAATGCAAAATGACAATTTCACTCGTTTTTATTACACTGAAAGAGAATTCAGACGTTAACCTTATTGTGACTTCTCATCATCCCTTGTCTGAATTATGAACAGCACTTGAATTATGAATAATTAACAACACTTGAATTATGAATTATAAACAAAACAACACAATTTAGAACAAATTACAAAAAGGGAAATCAAAATGTTATAACATTTTAATCATAATGCAGCAAAATGTAAAAATGCAGTTTATTTACCGATCTATTTTGATATTTTGTTCTCAGCAACGATATTTTATTCATCTAAATATTATCATTTATAGCCTGATATATACAGAATTTTTAAATCCATTATTAACATTCTAGAAACAAAACTGTTTGTGAATAATTTCTGATACATACAGTACAAGCATATGAACCTTTACATTTGTCGACTAAATGAAAGAGTGGTGAACATGACTTCATCCAAGATTCACGTAGCTCAGTTGCATATTTGGGGTAGTTTAATCTTCTTCAGTCTTCAGGGCAATGTTCAGCCTCTTTTAAAACCCTAACCCTAACCCTAAACCCTAAACCCTAACCCCTAACCCTAACCCCTAACCCTAACCTTAAGCCTAACTTGAAATTAGGAGGTGCTGTCTCAATGAGTGCGACTGTGCCAATTCTCTCCGGCCAGGTATCAGTCAGTGGATAGAAATCCAGGTTATGGGTACTTATAAGCTCATTCACTAAAAATGAATTGTTAGTTAGTGACATGACGTTTAATAGAGACATTTTTATTGTTCTGGGTGCATGGCTTTGCGGGGTACTTAGAGTTTGAGTCTGAACTGAGAGTAAATTGTTTAGATTCCTGTATGTTCCAGGGAAGTTACGTAATTTCGGTCAATGGTTAATTGCTACAGGAATTTGTAAAGCAGAGTGACAGTCGTCAATGTCAGAGTGGATCGGACTCACCAAATATCAGCAGCGAACAGAGGATTTCAGCGTAAGTTCCATGTTCAAGGTGAGGAGGCGTGATCCGTGAAAGTTTGGATGAACTCCATCATGTCTGAAGACATTAGGATGGTTTAAGAAGGTGCCGAAGTTGTCCACAAATGGTACGTTGAGGGAGCAGCAGTATCCCTTGAACCATGTAGCTGAAGGACATGCGTGAATTTTATGTTTCCAAAGCTGGGACACGGCAGCAGGCCGGATACGATGAACCGGCGGTCCAACTGTAGAAGACTGTCAATAAGCTTCAAAATGCCTTCTTTAAGTGTCTTTGATTGTTTGTTCCTGAGATCGTTGGTTCCCATGTGGATCAGAACAGTGGAGGCAGACGGGTTTTGATCCAGCAGCTGTGGGATTCTGGAGTCTATATCCCGGACGAGAGCACCCGGGTAGCAGATGCATCCTTTATCATTTTGAGTAAGCAGTTAGTAAAGGAAGGGATTTTCTAACAGTATGAGACAGGAGCTACTGTAGATGGGACAAGGGGTGCACAGCAAACAATGTTTAACTTTGCAGCTCTTCGTTTTATGAATTGTTTAAAGATGACAAGACAGACAACTGAGTGTGATGGGAGTGAAAGAAGCAACTTTTTAATTGCTTGCTTGCTTATGAGGCCTAGATGTCCAATGCGCTCTCTCCATTAAGATACAGAGACAGAGACACTCTTTGAGTGCGTTCGAAAGGCGCATTGACAGAAATAACAACGAGACACTAGGAATTGAAATCCATGACGCCTTCACAAATGTTGCATCACCTGCTACGATGAGGATGGGACTCGAACCCACGCGTGCAGAGCACAATGGATTAGCAGTCCATCACCTTAACCACTCGGCCACCTCATCCGGAAAGGCTTGGCACATCCTCAACAACAACCGTGCATACCATCCTTCATCATTTTGAGTAATTCCGGGGAAAGGCAAAGTACAGAGTTCTTTTTACACTCCAACTACCTTGCCAAGGACTTACACACTACATGTTTTGGTCTTGTACTGACTCAACTGATGGATAATAAGGAACTGCTCCAGCCAGATTTGAGCAACACACATTGGAGGCAAATTGACAAGATAAAGTCAGGGCAATAATGTAAGACACGACAACCCAAGAAACCCTCACATGTTTCCCAATATGGGCATTGGTGGTATAGTGGTGAGCATAGCTGCCTTCCAAGCAGTTGACCTGGGTTCGATTTGATTCCCAACCAAGATTACTTTAAAAGACTGTGGCAAGTCTGTGCTGTGCCAAGAATGCAACAGCAACAAAGACCCATCAGCGCTTCATCCAGGGCCCGCCGCATGGAAAACCGATGCCCACGTGAGCACTGTAGATCACAGCGGGAGCGACAGCTGCTGGAAGCCATTCCGTCTGTGACATCCAAATGCACGGATATCTGTGGAAGTATGATCACGTCAAAATCATGCTCTAAGATCTGTCATGCATTCGTGTATCCTTTGGGCCAAAGAGACCTAGCCATGAAGACCTACATTGTTCTTGATGACCAGAGCAACAAGTCCCTAGACAAAACTGAATTCTTCCAACAATTCGTAATTCAAGGCACAGGAACAAGATATACTTTGAAGACATGTTCAGGAGTGGTGGATACGGCCGGACGGCGAGCCAGCAACTTCATGGTGGAGTCATTAGATGGCAACATCCACATTCCCTTGCCTACTCTGATTGAGTGCAACATGCTGCCAGACGACAGGTCTGAAATATCATCACCAGACGTAGCCAGACACCATCCTCACCCCAAATACTTGGCAGACAAAATCCCAGTCCTGGACCCAGACGCGCCCATCCTTATTCTCCTTGGGAGAGACTTAATTCAGGTGCATAAAGTGCGGGAACAATGTAATGGGCCACTCAACGCACTGTTTGCCCAACGACTCGACCTTGGATGGGTGATAATTGGAGATGTGTGTCTGGGAAGAGCACACAAACCCACCACTTCCAGCGTCTTCAGAACCAGTGTGCTGAGGAGTGGGCGCCAATCCCACCTCAGCCCATGCACCAGCAGCTTAACGGTCAGAGAGAAGATCGACAGCCCTGATCCACGCCACATCCCTACATGTGTGTCTCATTCAGCCGATGAAACAGACAGCCTGGGCAGTAACCTGTTTCAAAGAACACAACGCGACGACCAATTTGGCCTCTCCATCAAAGATGAGCTGTTCCTTGACCTCATGGATAAGGAAGTTTACATGAATGACGCACACTGCTGGGTAGCACCGCTGCCATTAAGGCCAAACAGGCCGCGTCTGCCCAACAACAGACAACATGCTGTTAACCGCCTTGCCTCCCTCTGCCGCATGCTGGAGAAGAAACATGCAATGAAAGAACACTTCTTCAACGCGCGACGCGACGCTGGCGTCAAGAGTACCTGGTGTCACTCCAACCAAGGAGAAATTGGCACGTGGACAAGCCAAACCTGAGCCAAGGAGATGTTGTGCTGCCCAAGGATGCACAGGTCAAGCAGAACGAATGGCCAGTCGAAGTGTGGTGAACGCCATTCCCAGCAAAGACTGTAAAGTCTGCTAAGTAGATGTGAGAGTGGTCAGACAGGGTACTCAGCAGGTATATTCTAGACCAGTCTCTTAAGTTGTTTTACTTGTAAAAGGGGAATAGTGTTATAATACATTATAACAAGCGGGGAGTGTGATGTTCTGATGTATATCTGGAGAAAGGGCGACCCTAGTGGTAACTCTCAACGCGATATTTGTTTTACTATCGATCTTGCCGTAGTTTGGGTTTGATGACACATGCGGAAGTGAGCTGCCACATGCTTTTCTTTTTTGATCCGGTTGGCTGGATAACACGTTTGTCTTTTTACAGTGCTTTCTATGTATAAGTTTGAACGATACAAGCTGCTTCATTCTTGGAAAAACTGTTACACACACACACACTGAAGCGGAGGCAAAAAAAACCTCATATATATTTATCACTAAAGGGGCAAGAAATATTTCTTTTATGAATTATTTAACTGCTCACCACATATTTATACCTATTTAATAACCCATGTATTCTATATATCATTTATACATATACACGACCAAAACACAAATCTCTTCACATCTCTTTAGCCGGCACACTCACACACACACACAGGCACACTCACACCCCAAAAGGAAAAAGACATGCCTTTCTGGCACCACATCTGAACAGCGCTTAATTTTATACTTTAACGTCAACTCATGTATACTTTTCAAGATTTTCACTTTGGCCAGACCTTTACATTTTCACTTTGGCCAAACTTTTCCCCATTTTTTCTCAAACTTATTTTTCATCTTTTAAGCCTTTAACTTGTAACTCTTTTTGCTTCACTTTTCGTCTTTTTCATCTTACTTTAGACTTTTTACTTTTATCTCCTTTTCACTTTTCATCCTTTTTCATCTTTATTCATATAATTTTATTTTGAGTCAATTCCCCTGGCCAGGGTTATTTTCTCTTTGTTTTTCCTACATAGATTTGATTATATTATATTTTCATTTCGCCACTTTCACGCAGCATTTAATGTACACATGTCTAACTGATTAAGGAGATATGGGCCCTGTTGTCGTTAATCTTGCATGGTTATTTAAATAACTTTTGGCTACTCGTTCTGCCATTCTATAATTACTTTTTACTTAAACTTTCTCCACATCTTTTAAGCCTTTATCTTTTACTTTTAACTTCATCTTTTATTTCTCTCGTCTCTATTCTCTATTTCCACTTAATTCTCTTTTTCTTCGTTTATTATTCTCTTATTCCCCTTATTTACGTCTTTTACAAATTAATAAACCCCAATTTAGACGGAAACTCACTTCACACATCAACACATCATCTCCATCTCCGCACAATTTGCTCTTGTCAGTGCAGTCTATCCACCCCAAATACTACCGCTTTAAAAACCACACACAGCTCAATTTGTGAGATAACACTCACCCTGAGAGTGGTTATTCGCTGGAGCAAGCAGCATCGGCAGATGAGGCCCAGCAGATCCTAGTTCGTGACGCCACTTTGTAGTTCCTTGATGAATTTGATGTATTGATGAAGAAGAAGTGTACCCGTAGTAATTATCTTATACAATGGGGCTGTATTGGAATGTCACAATTGTTCTGGTACCTCTCTGTTGTACAGGAAGAGTAGACACGTCGAAGAAAATGCAACAGTGATCTGAAATAGCAACATCCATGACATAGGGTACAGTGATATTTAGTCCTTTTGATATGACCAAGTCCAGAGTATGCCCCTTAGTGTGGGTGGGTCCAGAAACATGCTGAGTGAGGTCAAATTTCTCCAATAGGCTAATGAATGGTTGAGCATCTGGGTCTATTTGATTGTCAACAGGAATATTAAAACCACCTGAGATTATTACACGATCATAATCAGTGGAGGCCTTGGACAGTAGCTCAGAGAATTAATCAAGAAAGCAACATTTCGATTTTGGTGACCGATAAACAGCGATGATTAAAATCGGGGTACTGCAGTTCATAGATATTGCAAGGTGTTCAAATGACGTGAATTGTCCGAGGAGAATTTCCTTGCAAGTATAGATATCAGAGAAGAAGACAGCAGCTATTCAACTGCCTCTCTTATCAGCTCTAGTTGTCTGAATGAAATTGAAATGAGGAGTGCTGTCTCAATGAGGGTGACTGTGCCATTTCTATCCAGCCAGGTCTCAGTCAGTGGAGAGAAATCCAAGTTATGGGTACTTATAAGCTCATTAACTAAAAATGACTTGTTAGTTAGTGACCTGATGTTTAATAGAGACATTTTTATTGTTCTGGGTGCATGGCTTAGTGGGGTACTTAGAGTTTGAGTCTGAACTGAGAGTAAATTGTTTAGATTCCTGTATGTTACTGGGAAGTTACGTAATTTCGGTCTATTGTTAATAGCTACATGAATTTGTAAAGCAGAGTGACAGTCGTCAATGTCAGAGTGGATCGGACTCACCAAACATCAGCAGCGAACAGAGGATTTCAGCGTAAGTTCCATGTTCAAGGTGATGAGGCGTGATCCGTGAAAGTTTGTGTCATGTCTGAAGACGTTTGGATGGTTTAAGAAGGTGCCGAAGTTGTCCACAAACGGTACGTTGAGGGAGCAGCAGTATCGCTTGAACCATGTGTGTAGCTGAAGGACATGCGTGAATTTTATGTCTCCAAAGCTGGGACACGGCAGCAGGCCAGATACGATGAACCGGCGGTCCGACTGTAGAAGACTGTCAATAAGCTTCAAAATGCCTTCTTTAAGTGTCTTTGATTGTTTGTTCCTGAGATCGTTGGTTCCCATGTGGATCAGAACAGTGGAGGCAGACGGGTTTTGATCCAGCAGCTGTGGGATTCTGGAGTCAATATCCCGGACGAGAGCACCCGGGTAGCAGATGCATCCTTTATCATTTTGAGTAAGCAGTTAGTAAAGGAAGGGATTTTCTAACAGTATGAGGCAGGAGCTACAGTAGATGGGACAAGGGTTGCAGAACAAACAAAGTTTAACTTTGCAGCTCTTCGTTTTATGAATGGTGTAAGGATGACAAGACAGACACCTGACTGTGATGGGAGTGAAACAAGCAACTTTGTAATTGCTTGCTTATGAGGACTAGATGTCCAATGCGCTCTCTCCATTAAGCTACAGAGACAGAGGAACTTTCTGAGTGCGTTTGACAGGTATAATAAAGAGACACTGTAGGATTGAAAGCCATGACGCCCTCATAAATGTTTTATCACCAGCTACGATGAGGATGGGACTCGAACCCACGCGTGCAGAGCACAATGGATTAGCAGTCCATCGCCTTAACCACTCGGCCACCTCATCCGAAAAGGCTTTGCACATCCTCAACAACAACCGTGCATACCATCCTTCATCATTTTGAGTAATTCCAGGGAAAGGCAATTTAAAGTACAGAGTTCTTTCTACACTCTGACTACCTTGCCAAGGACTTACACACTATATGTTTTGGTCTAGTACCGACTCAACTGATTTATAATAAGGAACTGCTCCAGCCAGATTTCAGCCGATTTCAACACACATTGGAGGCAAATTGACAAGATTAACGGCAGGGCAATAATGTAAGACACGACAATCCAAGAAACCCTCACATTTTTCTCAGCATGGGCATTGGTGTTATAGTGGTGAGCATAGCTGCCTTCCAAGCAGTTGACCTGGTTTGATTCCCAGCCTATGCGATTTGTGTCTGGTTGTTTATCAAACACTGGCTTTGCAGTGAATTTTATATATTTGGAGGCAAATAAACAAGATAAACATCAGCGTAATAATGTACTTAATGTATTAGAATTAAAAGTCATGTTATATTCAGTTCCCTGATGTACAATGGGATCCACTTAAAGAGGCCGTCCAACTCAACTCTACATAATAGCTCAAATAAAGGCATAGTAGTGATTAAAATAAAACACTACAGAAGGATCAACAAGTTAGGGGATCGAAGGAATGTTACAAATGTATGTGTCAGGGTTCGCCCGGGTCCTACCAGCATCAGCCACTAGATGCCGCCAGTACTGCCTTTTCAAGGTTGCTCTGCTTCACCTATTTCTGTTCCTGATTACCCTGCCTCATTAGATGATATGTTTCACCTGTGTCTCGTTTGGTCGTCCCTATTTAGACCCTGTCGTTTGTGTCCTTGGGCGCTCAGTCTTGAGTTTGTCTAACCTCATGACAACACTCTTGTTCCAAGCTCCCGAGACTTCTTATTTGTTTTTGCCCAGTTTTTGTACTTGTTTTGAGTAAACCTCTATTTTTGCCACCTCGCCTCTGCCTTGTTCTCTGCACCTGGGTTCACTCAGCACACCTCCTAACAGCAAGACTGAGCCACAACATGGACCCAGCAGAGAGCCAGCCTCCAGAGGTGGAGAGCCTGCGGTTGGCCTTGACGAACCAAGGGGCTGCGATTGGCCGACACGAGCGGCTTCTCCAACAAGTCCTGGACAACCTGCAGTCGCTCGCCCAGGCCGTCCAGCAGAGCCAGGCACAGGATCCACCTATGGCCCCTGCGCCAGCGCTGCCTCCCATGGACCCGCGTCCTCCAGAGCACCGCGAACCACGACTGCCGGCGCCAGAGAGGTACGACGGTAACCCAGGGGGCTGTCGTGGCTTTCTGACACAATGCTTCCTGGCTTTCGAGCTCCAGCCATCACAGTTCCCCACCCAGCGCTCACAGGTGGCATACGTGGTCACGCTACTCACCGGCAAAGCACTCTCCTGGGCCACAGCCATCTGGAATCGGCAAACCCCGGCCTGCTCCAGCTACCAGGCTATTGCCGGAGAGATGCGCCGAGTGTTCGACCACTCAGTCAGTGGGAGGGAGGCGTCGACACGGCTACTCCGGCTCCGCCAGGGGGGACAGAGCGTGGCGGACTACGCCATCGCATTCCGCACCCTCGCCGTGGCGTCTGGATGGAACAGCGAGGCACTCATCGCGGCCTTCCAGGAGGGCCTCAATGAGGGGGTCAAGGACGAGCTGGCATCCCGGGAGGCGCAGGAGGACCTGGACACGCTCATCGATGCAGCGATTCGGGTGGACAACCGCCTCCGGGAGAGACAAAGGGAACGCGATTTCCCCGCTTCACCAACACCAGCGCGCAGAGCGGCTCTGGGGACGAGGCCTCCCGAGCAGCTCCTGGCTATCCCGAGCTCGCCTCCAGCATCAAGGGAGGAGCCGATGCAAGTAGGCAGCACACGGCTCTCTCGGTCCGAACGTGACCGGCGGATGAGAGAGCGCTGCTGCTTGTACTGTGGGATCCCGGGGCATTTCCGTTCTTCCTGCCCTGAGCTCTCGGGAAAAGCCAACTCTCGTCCAGGGTAGGGAGAACTGCGACGAGGCCAACCCGAGCTCGAGGCGACCAGGGTCCTGCTGGCTGCCTCCCTCGCCTGGGGAGATCAACATCACTCCCTCCAAGCTATGGTGGATTCCGGCGCTGCAGGAAGCTTACTGGATGTAGGGCTAGCAAAAGCCCTAAAGCTCCCTCTGGCACCTCTAGAGCATCCTCTCACGGTGACAGCCCTGGATGGAAGACCACTGGGTTCCGGTAGCGTGTGCCATCTCACCGCCCCACTTTGGCGGTCACTGGAGGGAAAACATTCAGAGGTAATCCAGCTCCACCTCATCCACTCTCCTGAGTTTCCACTGGTCCTGGGCTACCCATGGCTAGCCCGTCACAACCCACATCTGGACTGGGCCTCCGGGCGTCTCACCGAATGGGGCCCTGCCTGCCACACCACCTGTCTTCGTTCTAGTCCGTCTTCTCACCCTCTCGAGTCTCCAGTCCGTGTCCAAGCTCGGGCCCCTTCCCAAGCCCCTGCCCTCTCCGGAGTTCCTGTCCGTGTCCTGGCTCCAGTCCGTATTCAAGGTCCCATCCATCCCGAGTTTTCACGAGTGCCCCACGAGTATGCCGATCTGAGGGAGGTCTTCAGCAAGAGACGGGCCACCACGCTTCCTCCCCATCGGTCCTATGACTGCGCCATCGACCTTCTGCCTGGCACCTGCCCTCCTCGAGGACGTCTCTTCTCTCTCTCTGCCCCTGAGACTACAGCCATGGAGGAGTATATCCGGGGGGCGCTCACCTCAGGGTTCATCCGCCCTTCTACCTCCCCGGCGGGCGCAGGGTTTTTCTTCGTGGGTAAGAAGGATGGCGGCCTGCGTCCCTGCATTGATTACCGTGGTCTGAACAAGATCACGGTCAAGAATCGCTACCCCCTTCCTCTCATGTCCACATCTTTCGAGCAACTGCAAGGCGCCACCATCTTCACCAAACTCGATCTTCGAAACGCATACAATCTCCTCCGCGTCCGCGAGGGGGATGAGTGGAAGACCGCCTTCAACACACCTACCGGCCATTATGAATACCTGGTCATGCCTTTTGGATTGGCCAATGCTCCCGCTGTCTTCCAGGCCTTTGTAAACGACGTCCTCCGTGAGTTTCTCAACCGCTCCGTGTTCGTCTACATCGATGACATCCTCATCTTCTCCAGGACCCTTCCCGAACACATACAGCATGTGAGACAGGTCCTTCACCGCCTGCTCGCCAATGGCCTCTATGTGAAGCTGGAGAAGAGTGAGTTCCACGCCACCACCGTTCAGTTCCTGGGGTTCGTCATCACCGAGGGTCACGTCCAGATGGATCCTGCCAAGACCGAGGCCGTCCGGGACTGGCCACCACCCACCTCGGTCAAACAGGTGCAGCGCTTCCTCGGGTTTGCCAATTTTTACAGGCGATTCATTCGGTGTTTTAGCACGGTGGCAGCTCCCCTCACCGCCCTCACTAGGACATCCACAGCCCGCTTCGCCTGGACTGCGGAGGCTGAGGGGGCGTTCAGGGCTCTCAAGATGCGGTTCACCGCTGCCCCTGTCCTGGCCACACCAGAGCCTACCCTACCCTTCGTGGTGGAGGTGGATGCTTCCGATGTGGGAGTGGGGGCCGTTTTGTCCCAAAGGACTCACGACAGGAAGCTCCATCCATGTGCTTTCATCTCCCGTCGCCTCACCCCAGCGGAACGGAACTATGACATAGGGAACCGGGAGCTACTGGCAGTCAAACTGGCGTTGGAGGAGTGGCGGCACTGGCTGGAGGGGGCCCAACACCCATTTGTCGTCTGGACCGACCACAAGAACCTGACATACATTCAGGAGGCCAAACGCCTCAACTCCCGTCAAGCCCGATGGGCCTTGTTCTTCAATCGGTTCAACTTCATCCTGTCGTATCGTCCCGGGTCCAAGAACCTCAAGCCCGACGCTCTCTCCAGACAGTTTGACCCTCCTGAGCTGGTTGAACTCCCCGAGCCCATTCTCCAGAGCTCCTGCATCTTGGCTCCGGTCTGCTGGGGAATCGAGACGCAGGTCCGGCAGGCCCAAAGGAGGGAGGCGGATCCCGGCAACGGGCCCCCGGGTCACCTGTTTGTCCCGAAGGCTGTCCAATCACAAGTCCTGCAATGGGGGCATTCATCCCGCCTCACTGGCCACCCGGGGATCTCCAGGACCCTCGAGTTCCTCCGCAGGCGTTTCTGGTGGCCTACCATGGAGCAGGACGTCCGGTCCTTCGTCGCTGCCTGCACCATCTGCACCCAGAACAAGAACCCCCGGTCACGTCCCATGGGGCTGCTGCATCCCCTTCCCATCCCCAGTCGGCCCTGGTCACACCTCTCAGTGGACTTCATCACCGTCCTTCCACCGTCTCGGGGCCACACTGTCATCTTTGTCGTTGTAGACCGGTTCTCCAAGACTTGCCGTTTTATTCCTCTGCCCAAGCTCCCCTCAGCTCTGGAGACTGCTGAGCTCATGGTGCAGCACGTTTTCAGGGTGTTCGGCCTGCCCCTGGACGTGGTGTCGGACCGCGGTCCGCAGTTTGCATCCCGGTTCTGGAAAGCATTCCACCAGCTCCTCGGCGCCTCCGTCAGCCTGTCCTCCGGTTTCCACCCGCAATCCAATGGCCAGACGGAGCGGGTCAACCAGGACCTGGAGACAACACTGAGGTGCCTCGTGTCCTCCAACCCTGCCTCCTGGAGCGACCATCTAGTGTGGGCGGAATACGCTCACAACACTCTGCGCTGCTCTTCCACTGGCATGTCCCCGTTTGAGTGCCAGTTTGGGTACGTACCTCCTCTGTTTCAGGAGCAGGAGGCGGAGGTGGAGGTGCCGTCAGCCCAGCGGTTCGTCCAGCGGTGCCGACGGACCTGGCAGAGGGCTCGTCAGGTCCTGCTGAGGACATCCCGGCAGCAGCAGATCCAGGCCAACCGACGGCGCAAACCAGCGCCTATGCTCCGTCTGGGCCAGAGGGTCTGGCTGTCCACCAGGGACCTTCCATTACGGGTGGAATCACGCAAGCTCGCGCCAAGGTATGTTGGGCCCTTCAAGATCGTGCGGCGGGTCAATCCTGCCGCATACCGTCTTCTGCTCCCCAGGTCCATGAGGATAAACCCCACCTTCCACGTGTCGCGGCTCCGACCGGTGATCACCAGCACCTTGGCGCCCACCACGAGGCCTCCTCCGGCGCCTCGCATCATCGACGGTCAGCCTGCCTACACGGTCCGCCGGCTCCTGGACTCCCGCCGGGTCCGCGGGGCCCTGCAATACCTGGTGGACTGGGAGGGTTACGGGCCGGAGGAGCGCTCCTGGGTTCCGGCCCGGGATATCCTGGACCCCTCTCTGATCCAGGATTTCCGCCGTCGCCACCCGACACTCCCTGGAGGAACGTCGGGAGCCGTTCCTAGACGGGGGGGTCCTGTCAGGGTTCGCCCGGGTCCTACCAGCATCAGCCACTAGATGCCGCCAGTACTGCCTTTTCAAGGTTGCTCTGCTTCACCTATTTCTGTTCCTGATTACCCTGCCTCATTAGATGATATGTTTCACCTGTGCTCGTTTGGTCGTCCCTATTTAGACCCTGTCGTTTGGTCCTCGGGCGCTCAGTCTTGAGTTTGTCTAACCTCATGACAACACTCGCTCCCGAGACTTCTTATTTGTTTTTGCCCAGTTTTTGTACTTGTTTTGAGTAAACCTCTATTTTTGCCACCTCGCCTCTGCCTTGTTCTCTGCACCTGGGTTCACTCAGCACACCTCCTAACAGTATGAGTTTGGTAGAATGGGAAAGCTCAGGTTTTCCCACAGGAGGAAGCTTTAGTCTAAATCAGCTACAGCAGCTGAAAGTTAGATTACAAGATAAAGGAATGAAAAAGAGGAAGTACAAGGCCGATTGGTGGGCTTTTGGAGAGTGGGTAGAGGAAGCAAATAAAAGTGAAAAGAACAAAGATGAGAAGCAGGGAGAGGGAAAGGGCCTCAAGATGGAGATCAGGGAAAGAGACAGGGCCAGGAAAAGGAACAATGAAAGCAGAAACCGTCAGCACCACCACCGTATAATGCTCATAAATGTATTTCCTTGTATCCTATGTTCCTGGTGAAAATACTGGATCTGGACCTGGACTCCTATCCTTACGTACGGGGTCAACCTCCAAATCTACCCAACCTCGTCCTTAACGACAAGCCTAACATAATCATATTCTATAAGTATTCGACTTACTGTATTACGTTTTAGGAGTCAGTTAGTTGGTCTATTAGAAATACAGTTTTCCTAGGACATATTGTGTATTATTACCGGGTGCGTTGTATTACATTTCACTGCATATATGTATGAAAGTATGTATGTGACGAATAAACCTCTTGAATCTTGAATCTTGAATCAACGCAGGCATACCAGTGGTCGACCTCGACAGCGATGACGAGATACCACAAGCCTACGCCGGAGGCCTGAAAGTTGTTTTCCACAACCACAGTTGACTGGTGAAACCTGGAAAAAAGGGGGCACTTCCCCTGACACCATATAAGACTCATCTACAGTCCACATTCATCAATCGACTGATGTTCCCACTCGGTGACATGTTGAAACGCTCGTTTGTCACCTGGAAGACGGCGACCCTCTGTGACACCATCCTCCATGCTCAACACGCCTATGAGACAAACCAATGGGACAAAGAAGGCAAACAAGATCAAAAGGCCAGAGCCCACGAGGCGGAAGATTCCGTGGAAGCTGTCGCAATAGACCGAGGCCGAGGAAGTCCCAACATAGGCCGCAACACCTGCCATCGCTGCGGCCAGAAGGACACTGGACCAGCGACTGTTCCATGCTGCGACAGAAACGACCACAGGGCAACTGGGTCGGACAGGGGAATCTGGACAATATCCGAGTTGACGCCCGGAGGAGGGGACCCCAGGGAACGACCCAAGCCATGGCTCTGCACACCCTGATCAGATGACACATACACATACACACACAAATGTGAATATTGTGAATCGCACCCACACACACTCAATTACACCCGATAAAAGTAATGATGAAATACACACGTCCATGAATGAGAATGCCGTTGTCGAGTTCCCAACCATTGATTTACATATTTGAAGTCACAAATTAACCTTTCTCGTTAGTATGCCTCACGCACACTAATATCCTCCACCAAAACACCCGTTAAACCTCCTTTGTCTGATAAAACATGTACCGCCATCGGCTGTAGCAAAATTTGAAAATAATGACACTACACTGCACTACTCATCTTTGGTGCAAAGGCTCAGAGACAGAAATTTGCAGCTCATCTCAGTTCTCTGTTTCTGGACAGCAAGTCAAAAATCTGGGTGTAATAAGTGGTCTCCTTCATCAGCTACAAATTGTCTCAGCAGAACAATCCAACACTGCAGTTGGCGCCGGAGAGCGTCAGTGAAAAGGCACTTCGGGAGTTGGCGGACAAGTTTGCAGCTGCGCTATATGAAGGCTTTCAGCGACATGTCATCCCAGCTCCACATGACTACCGCCATGGCCTACAACAGCTTTGAGAACGTGATGGACGAGGTTTTTCGGGACAGGATCAACTGGGGACGCATGGTGGGCCTGTTAGCCTTTGGAGGTGCCCTCCACGTGGATTGCGTGCAGAAGGACATGATCAACACATGGTGCCCTGTATCATAGACTAGATGACCATATACCTGGGCCACCACCTTGATCCATGGATCCAGAGTCAGGGAGGATGGGTGAGTACCTCCGCTTAAACAAAGTAACCTTGTTGCCTTAACATTTTAAGTAGAGACTTTGTTATTTCAACTAATGCATTAAAATTGGGTTAGGCAAACAAAAAGAAAAAAGAAACCGACCTGGTGTTAGTTGGCCTGGTTTCAGTTGGGCCGGTACAATGTGATCTCGTCTTTATACTACTTTTTCTTTTATTTTTTTAAACTGTGTTGTCAGCATGCTGGGCATACAACATAGAGTATTTGTATGCCATTGCATTCAGGACAGAGTTAGTCTGAAAGTGGAGTTCAAGTTCTCAACCTGCAATGCAACTCTTTATTAATTCTTAAATCATCAAGAACTGCTGCAATAACTCTGTCCTGTGGATGACCTGTAGAATGACAAGAGCACAGTTTTTGGGTATGGAGAGCCACCACCAACCCCCCTCTTTGGAGACAGCATGACAATGATCCCAAACACGCCGCCCGGGCAACGAACGAGTGGCTTCGTAAGAAGCATTTCAAGGTCCTGGAGTGGCCTAGCCAGTCTCCAGATCTCAACCCCATAGAAAATCTTTGGAGGGAGTTGAAAGTTGCCCAGCGACAACCCCAAAACATCACTGCTCTAGAGGAGATCTGCATGGAGGAATGGGCCAAAATACCAGCAACAGTGTGTGAAAACCTTGTGAAGACTTACGGAAAACGTTTGACCTCTGTCATTGCAAACAAAGGGTATATAACAAAGTATTGAGATGAACTTTTGTTATTGACCAACTACTTATTTTCCACCATAATTTGCAAATAAATTCTTTAAAAATCAGACAATGTGATCTTCTGGCCTCTTCCTGTCATAGTTATGGTAGTAAATGAGGGAGGAAAGCAACCAGGAGGTTTCTGGGGTAACCTCCAGGCAGACGTGCGTGCGTGCGTGCGTGCGTGCGTGCGTGCGTGCGTGCGTGCGTGCGTGCGTGCGTGCGTGCGTGCGTGCGTGCGTGCGTGCGTGCGTGCGTGCGTGCGTGCGTGCGTGCGTATGTAGGATGTCCACCGGTAAGTCTACATGACTTATCCCCATAGGTACTGGTGTAGAAGGTCGGTATTATGTTGCGGCGCCTCCAAACAGTGCAAGGGGCCACGAAGCCTCCCCGAACTCCGGCTGTAATAAGTGATTTTTCTCTATCACGTTTCAATTGATTGGCAAGAAATTTACCTGATTTGTCATTGAATTCAAAAAAATTTGCTCTTGTTCCTGTCATAAGGAATTGTGTCTTTGATGGATTTCAAGTTGAGATGTAATTGTTCTGATCTCATTTCGGATTTGCTCAGAAGATGAGTGGGTCTGTTGGGAATGCAACTCCTTTAGTCGCTGTTTGAGTTTATTTGGGCATTCTTGTCCTTTCTTTTTCTCGTGAGTGGAGAATGAAATAATATTACCTCTTAGAACTGCCTTAGCTGTTTCCCAAAGTAAGGATGGTGATATTTCTGGGGAGTCATTCAGTTCAGTGAAGGAAGTCCATTCTCTTGAAAATAAATGGTTAAATTCTTTATCTGTTAAAAGTGAGGTGTTAAACCGCCACCTGCTGGGAGGGTTCCGGTTTGTTTCCTTTATCAGGTTGAAACTAATCGGCCCGTGATCGGAAATTACAATAGGGTGAATTTCTGGATTTGTGATTTTGGACAGTGCGGAGTTATTTGTCAAGAAAAGGTCGATTCGAGAGAAACTTTGGTGGGATGGTGAATAATATGTGTATTCTATAGAATGTGGGTTATTTGATCTCCAACAATCCCCAACAGCAAGATCACTCATATATTGTTTTATAGTGTCCGGCAAACGCCAGGATTTGGGAATATTTCTGGTTTGAGAAAGGTCTAAATTTGGATCCAGTACTGTGTTGAAGTCTCCTCTCATAAATGATAGTTTATTCAGAAAATTCTAAAAGTTTTGAAAATATATTGTGAAAGAAATTTTGGTCATCTTCATTGGGGCCATACATATTAGCTAAGGTTCATTTGATGTTACCTAAAATCCCATTCATCATTATGAAACGCACTTCTGTGTCTGATATTGTGGTTTTATTTTGATATGGGATACTTTTATTGATCAATATAGATAGACCTCTTTTTTTTGAGTTGTATGATGCCGAAAACATCTGACTAAGCCATTTAGCTTTGAGTTTGAGGTGCTCAAATGCAGTGACGTGGGTTTCTTGCAGTAGACAGAAGCTGGGGTTCATCTTGGTGAGGTGAGTTAGTATTTTGCTACGTTTAGCAGGTGAGCCCAAGCCTCTCACATTCCAGTCTCGCTGTGGAACTGTGTTCCAGGGTTGGATGATTAACAGGGCGATTGCAATGGCAAGAAGGATTATTTACAGACCTGATCATTTTTTTCCTGTTGACGGGGCGTCATCCTTTTCAAGTACGAGTTCTGTCATGGCATATCCCTTTCGTGGAGATGGAGGTTACTTGCACATATCCCGCTAGGATCGTGATCTCAGTTCACGTCCCATGATTCTCCGTTGTTGCCGTTTATCTGGTCCTCTGGAAGGTTGCAGACTTTCTTGCAATGAGATGCGTGTGCCCACGTAGGTCGGTCTGCCACCTTAACTGATGCTGCAGTGGTGAGGAGGATCTGGAACGGTCCAAGGAATCTGACAGAGTTCCTGCTTTTCCTCCTACAATTTCCCCCTCCTAAAGCACGGATTTTGGGGTCCGAGTCCCACCTGATGTGCTTGTAAGCAGAGTTGCCAGCAAAGGCATGCTGGCCCCATAACCCAGAGATTGATTGATCAAAACCATTCTCTGTAAAGGCCTGACCTTTACTATCAGTCAAACTACATTTGGACCCGACCTCTATCTAACAATATGTTGAGGAGAAAACTGCTTCTTACCTAGAAATCATCTATTTACGGCCCATAAACCAAATGTCTATGGATCAAGCCATTCTCTTACAATTTCACCTTTCAAACAAGAGCATGTGGGCTCAAAGCTTATCTGGGGTTCTTGGAAGCAGAGTAACCATAACCCTGATGTTGATTGATCAACACCATCCTCCACTAATCCTTCCCCTTTGCTACCAGAACATGCCCACTACATGTTGAAAAGGAAACAGCTCCTTATTTACACAACGTTTATAGAACAGATGGTCAAACTGGTCACAAAACAATTTAAGACCAGTCATGACAACTCAGGAACATCTTCTGACCAGTCATGACAATTCTCCCCTCCTAAACCAAGGATTGTGAATTTGAGTCCCACCTGAGGAGCTTATGAGCAGAGTTATCAGAGGAAGATGCTGGGCCCATAATCCAGAGGTCAATGGATCAAAATCATCCTCTGCTAAGGCCTTTCCTTTGCTACAAAAGGATGTGAACTCATGCAAATATGTGTTGACACGGAAAAAGCTTCCGACCTAGACAACGTGTATTTAATAGTTGTTGATGCTGATCGCAAAACAATTTCAGACCAGGCGTGATAACTTTTGACCACTCATAACAATTTACAACCAGTCATGACAATTTTCCCTCACAAATGCATTCTTTGGGATGTGAACTCATGCTAATTGTTGTAATCAAAACAGCTAAGGCATGCTGCCCACATAATCCAGAGTTTGATTGCTCAAAACCATCCTCTGTTAAGGCCTTACCTTTACTATCAGACCAATTGCATTTGGACCTAAACTCTAGCTGACTATATGTTGAGGAGGACACTGCTTCTTACCTATAAATCATCAATTTACCAGGTGTTGATGCTGATCGCAAAACATCTTCCAAAATTTCCCTCCACTCTTGATGATTTCACCTCCTAAACAAGGGATTGTGTGCTCAAGTACCACAGGAGGCTCTCAAAAGCAGAGTGGCGCAGCGGAAGCGTGCTGGGCCCATAACCCAGAGGTCGATGGATCGAAACAATCCTCTGCTAAGGCTTTGTTTTCTGTACCTCAAGATGTGGATTGTACTGATTTCATGTTCAGAACAAAACAGCTTCTTACCAATATAATATGCTCCTAACAGGTGTTCTCTAAACTGATACTGAGTAAGCTTTGAAAAAAAGGGAGCTTCTTACATGTACTTAACAGGTGTTGATGCTGATCACACAAACGTTCTTGACAATTTCACCTCCCAAACAAAACATTGTTGGTTTGAGTCCTATCTGGCTTCTTAAAAGCAGAATGATGTTTATGGATCAACACCATCCTCCATGAAGGCCTCCCCTTTGCTACCACAACATATGATTCAGGATGTGAACTCATGCCAACTATATGTTGAAAAGGAATCAGCTTCTTATCTCCATAACATTTAATGAACAGGTGGTCATGCTGTTCACAAAACAATTTCAGACCAGTCATGACAACTCATAAACATTTTATGATCAGTCATGACAAGTCTCCCCTTGTAAACCAGCTATTGTGAATTCAAGTCCCATGTAAGGTGCTTGTGAGCAAAGTTCCCAGCAGAAGCAGGCTGGGCCCATAATCCAGAGGTCAATGGATCACAACCGTCCTCATGCTCAACCCATGCTAATATATGTTGACACCGAAAAAGCTTGCTACCTAGACAACGTTTATTTAACAGTTGTTGATGCTGATCGCAAATCAATTTCAGACCAGGCGTGATAACTTTTGACCACTCATAACAATTTACAACCAGTCATGACAATTTTCCCTCACAAATGCATTCTTTGGGATGTGAACTCATGCTAATTGTTGTAATCAAAACAGCTAAGGCATGCTGCCCACATAATCCAGAGTTTGATTGCTCAAAACCATCCTCTGTTAAGGCCTTACCTTTACTATCAGACCAAATGCATTTGGACCTAAACTCTAGCTGACTATATGTTGAGGAGGACACTGCTTCTTACCCATAAATCATCAATTTGCCAGGTGTTGATGCTGATCGCAAAACATCTTCCAAAATTTCCCTCCACTCTTGATGATTTCACCTCCTAAACAAGGGATTGTGTGCTCAAGTACCACAGGAGGCTCTCAAAAGCAGAGTGGCGCAGCGGAAGCGTGCTGGGCCCATAACCCAGAGGTTGATGGATCGAAACCATCCTCTGCTAAGGCTTTGTTTTCTGTACCTCAAGATGTGGATTGTACTGATTTCATGTTCAGAACAAAACAGCTTCTTACCAATACAATATGCTCCTAACAGGTGTTCTCTAAACTGATACTGAGTAAGCTTTGAAAAAAAGGGAGCTTCTTACATGTACTTAACAGGTGTTGATGCTGATCACACAAACGTTCTTGACAATTTCACCTCCCAAACAAAACATTGTTGGTTTGAGTCCTATCTGGCTTCTTAAAAGCAGAATGATGTTTTTGGATCAACACCATCCTCCATGAAGGCCTCCCCTTTGCTACCACAACATATGATTCAGGATGTGAACTCATGCCAACTATATGTTGAAAAGGAATCAGCTTCTTATCTGCTGTTCACAAAACAATTTCAGACCAGTCATGACAACTCATGAACATTTTATGATCAGTCATGACAAGTCTCCCCTTGTAAACCAGCTATTGTTAATTCAAGTCCCATGTAAGGTGCTCGTGAGCAGAGTTCCCAGCAGAAGCAGGCTGGGCCCATAATCCAGAGGTCAATGGATCACAACCGTCCTCTGCTCAACCCATGCTTATATAGTTGACACCGAAAAAGCTTGCTACCTAGACAACGTGTATTTAACAGTTGTTGATGCTGATCACAAAACAATTTCAGACCTGGCATGAGAACTTTTGACCACTCATGACAATTTACAACCGGTCATGACAATTTTCCCTCACAAATGCATTCCTTGGGATGTTACATCATGCTAATTAACAACAAGTATAAACGATGTCAACTAGAAAAAAGTATTTGCTTGCTGTTTAAACTGATCATAATGGTGTTACGTAAGCTGTCAAGAATATAGCAATTTCACTGCAGTAAATTGCCAAAATTCTCTATCTTGTTGCCATTGTATATGAAAATTCGGTGTTTTGTTCAGGTGCTTGGCCACGGCAGCCCCAGTGGCCTAATGGATAAGGCACTGGCCTCCTAAGCCAGGGATTGTGGGTTCAAGTCCCATCTGGGGTGCAGAGTGCATGCAGGCCTCATGACCCATTGTTCAATGGATCAAAACCACATACTCTTTAGGCCTCTAATTTGCTCCCACAGGATGTCAACTCATGCTATTTGTTGTAAAAAAAACTGCTTATTCCCGACACAACCAGAATCCAACGAGTGCTCATGCTCTTCACAAAAACACTCATGACTACTCACAAATACTTTAAAACCAGTCATGACAATTTTCCCCTCCTTACCCAGGGATTATCAGTCTGAGTCCCACCTGATGTGCTTATGAGCCGAGCTAAATACTGAGGTTTGCTGCACCCATAATCCAGAGATTGATTGATCAAAACCATCCTCTGTTAATGCCTTTACTATCAGACCAAATGCATTTGGACCTGAACTCTAGCTGACTATATGTTGATGAGGACACTGCTTCTTACCTAGAAATCATCTGTTTACTAGGTGATCGCAAAACATTATTTAACAGATATTAATGTTGATCGCAAAACAATTTCAGATCAGGCATGAAAACTTTTGACCACTCATGACCATTTACAACCATTCATGACAATTTTCCCTCACAAATGCATTCTTTGGGATATTACATCAAGCTTATTAACAAGAAGTGTATTCTTTGGAACCTACAAAAAAGTATTTGCTTGCTGATGAAACTGGTCACAATGGTGTTTCCTAAGCTGTCAAGTATATAGCAGTTTCATAACAGTAAATTGCCAAGAAATAGTTTTTCTACCTTGTTGCCTTGCTCTAAGGGCTCTCGTCTCCTGGTCTAGGTGATTATTGAGCACCTTGTGCAGCTCAACAATTTCACAATTCTTCAGCTGATCTACTTACTGTCTGAGCTGTCTGTGCAGACTCCAACTCATCCGTCAGCACCGGATTTCAATGTGGGCCTTGGTTAGTCGGCACAAAGCCTTTTCCCGCTGCAGACAGGAACCCCCAATACCGACTGCCTGGCCATACCGCAGCCTGACCTCTGCTCCATATGTATTCTCTTTCCATCCCTGGGCATCGACGTCCAGTTGGTGGCCTTGTGCAGGGATGTCCTCTTGATCCTTCAGAGCCATCTGTCTTCTCCAGCAGGGAAGTCCTCTCTCCAAGAAGGTAGACCACTTGTTCTGTAGCACTCCTGTGGATCATGTCCGTTAGTCCATGCTGGCACAGCATTTCAACCACCTTGTTTCTCTGGGTATCTTGCAGAAATATTAGCTGATGCAACTGTCCTCTCTTCTTCTATTGCTTTGGCCAAAAGATTTTTGTCCTCTGTCAAGGCACGGATTGGTGCCAAGGACTTGATTAATTCTGCCATCTCATGTACCAGGCATGCAAACGTGTCACCTTTTGGCGAAATTTGCCGTTTTGAAACCAAAATTGGTCACCTGGGGGTGGCTTCAATCCATCTGTATGTCGATCTCTCAAAATGCGCCGGCGCCTAGTGGCATCTGCACCCTGCTGTCACCTGGCTTCAAGAAAAGCCATGATAGGGACATACAAGCTATGTCCCATTTCAGGGGCTGCCGCCTTGTAGGCTGCATTTTAAGACCGAATGCATTACACCGGCACAACGAAGTGCTGTCCCATTCCGGAGGCTCCTTCAAATGCGGTCGAGAAATGAAGCCTTGTTTTCCCCGATTTAAACAATATGTTTAAAAAAAACAATAGATACAATACAACAATATAATCAGTAACAACAGCATCAGACATCACTCCCCTCCTTTCAGAATATCTATAATGGACAAAGAAAAACACATAAATAAATGAGTAAAATAAAAAAATATAAAATAAATAAAAATAATAATTATGTAAATAAATAAAGTGTAAGTAAAATAAAGAACTGTAAAGAACAGCTGTAACCCAGCTGTAACCCAACATTATTATACATTATTAAATTGTACCAATCCTCCTTAAAACTGAAATAGTCTATTAGCCTAATCCACTTGTCATTTAGCCAGGTTTATAACAAAAATGGACACTGAGTTGATGCGAAAACACAATTTAAACATTTTACTAAGTAGAACAATTCCCTATAATAACACCTGGGGAGGCTCTTCCGGCAACTCTCCCGGTGTGAGAAACCTTGAACATCATAACCAGAGAAAGTAAAAAAAAAACATCTAAGAGTAAATGAGCAGCATATGGTAGGATAATCACCTAGACCAGGAGATGAAAGCCCTTGGAGCGAGGGTGCATTCCCTTGATGCTGAGAAGAGCTCCATGCAAGAGTGGGTGGTATCTCTGCAGGATGACGTGGATTGGCTGGAGTTTGCACTCCAACTGCAGCAGCAAGATGGTAAATAGCAGCCCCTAACTCTACAGGCACAGGCAGACCAGGCCCATGAGATGGCTAAATGTCATGCTTCTGAGTTGGCCCAGATCAACCAGACGTGCAGCATTTTAAATAAGAAGATAATTGCTCAGACAGACTGCCTTGCAAATATGGAGAAAGCAGAGTTAACACTGCAGAATGAGGTGCACAGACTGGAGTCTGCCCTCCAAGATCAGAGAGAACGGACTAAAAATCAGCTCCTTGCTCTCCAGATCCAAGCTGGCCAGGCCCAAGAGCTGGCTGAATCTCCTCCGTCTGAGCTGGTCCAGAGGAACCACAAATGCAGGATCTTAAACAAGGAGCATATTACTCAAATAGACTTCCTTGCAAAGAAGGAGCAATCGGTGGGATCACTGAAGAAGGAGGTGGACAGACCGAGGTCTGCCCGACAGCTAGGGATGGGCGATACCAACATTTTTTCCTTTCAATACCATTGGTAAAGTACCTATATGGTACTTTTTTATCGATACCCAAACATAAACTTTTTGCCCCTTAAAGGGAAATCACATGATTGCACAGTGTTCATTCACAACTTTATTGCAAGGGCAATACGAAATACAAATAAAACTCATTTAAATAAACACTTGAAAGAAATGCTTATATAATGAGAATGAAATAGATCAATGAGTTAATAAAATTAAAATAAGATGAAAATAAATATTTTTTTAATAATAATGGAATAATAAAAATAATTAGACTTCAAATAAATACAAAATAACATTTCTTAAATTAAAACATCATAACACATAATTATCACCAACACTAGCAGCATCATCATCATCCTCAACATAAGCAGCAACAACATCATCAACAACAAAATGCAAAATGACAATTTCACTTGTTTTTATTACACTGAAAGAGAATTCAGACGTTAACCTTATTGTGACTTCTCATCATCCCTTGTCTGAATTATGAACAGCACTTGAATTATGAATAATTAACAACACTTGAATTATGAATTATAAACAAAACAACACAATTTAGAACAAATTACAAAAAGGGAAATCAAAATGTTATAACATTTTAATCATAATGCAGCAAAATGTAAAAATGCAGTTTATTTACCGATCTATTTAGATATTTTGTTCTCAGCAACGATATTTTATTCATCTAAATATTATCATTTATAGCCTGATATATACAGAATTTTTAAATCCATTATTAACATTCTAGAAACAAAACTGTTTGTGAATAATTTCTGATACATACAGTACAAGCATATGAACCTTTACATTTGTCGACTAAATGAAAGAGTGGTGAACATGACTTCATCCAAGATTCACGTAGCTCAGTTGCATATTTGGGGTGGTTTAATCTTCTTCAGTCTTCAGGGCAATGTTCAGCCTCTTTTAAAACCCTAACCCTAACCCTAAACCCTAAACCCTAACCCCTAACCCCTAACCCTAACCCCTAACCCTAACCTTAAGCCTAACTTGAAATTAGGAGGTGCTGTCTCAATGAGTGCGACTGTGCCAATTCTCTCCGGCCAGGTATCAGTCAGTGGATAGAAATCCAGGTTATGGGTACTTATAAGCTCATTCACTAAAAATGAATTGTTAGTTAGTGACCTGACGTTTAATAGAGACATTTTTATTGTTCTGGGTGCATGGCTTTGCGGGGTACTTAGAGTTTGAGTCTGAACTGAGAGTAAATTGTTTAGATTCCTGTATGTTACAGGGAAGTTACGTAATTTCGGTCAATGGTTAATTGCTACAGGAATTTGTAAAGCAGAGTGACAGTCGTCAATGTCAGAGTGGATCGGACTCACCAAATATCAGCAGCGAACAGAGGATTTCAGCGTAAGTTCCATGTTCAAGTTGAGGAGGCGTGATCCGTGAAAGTTTGGATGAACTCCATCATGTCTGAAGACATTTGGATGGTTTAAGAAGGTGCCGAAGTTGTCCACAAATGGTACGTTGAGGGAGCAGCAGTATCCCTTGAACCATGTGTGTAGCTGAAGGACATGCGTGAATTTTATGTCTCCAAAGCTGGGACACGGCAGCAGGCCGGATACGATGAACCGGCGGTCCGACTGTAGAAGACTGTCAATAAGCTTCAAAATGCCTTCTTTAAGTGTCTTTGATTGTTTGTTCCTGAGATCGTTGGTTCCCATGTGGATCAGAACAGTAAAGGCAGACGGGTTTTGATCCAGCAGCTGTGGGATTCTGGAGTCTATATCCCGGACGAGAGCACCCGGGTAGCAGATGCATCCTTTATCATTTTGAGTAAGCAGTTAGTAAAGGAAGGGATTTTCTAACAGTATGAGGCAGGAGCTACTGTAGATGGGACAAGGGTTGCACAGCAAACAATGTTTAACTTTGCAGCTCTTCGTTTTATGAATTGTTTAAAGATGACAAGACAGACAACTGACTGTGATGGGAGTGAAAGAAGCAACTTTTTAATTGCTTGCTTATGAGGCCTAGATGTCCAATGCGCTCTCTCCATTAAGACACAGAGACAGAGACACTCTTTGAGTGCGTTCGAAAGGCGCATAGACAGAAATAACAACGAGACACTAGGAATTGAAATCCATGACGCCTTCATAAATGTTGCATCACCTGCTACGATGAGGATGGGACTCAAACGCATGAGCGTGCATGCGAGCACAATGGATTAGCAGTCCATCACCTTAACCACTCTGCCACCTCATCCGAAAAGACTTGGCACATCCTCAACAACAACCGTACATACCATCCTTCATCATTTTGAGTTATTCCGGGGAAAGGCAAAGTACAGAGTTCTTTTTACACTCCAACTACCTTGCCAAGGACTTACACACTACATGTTTTGGTCTTGTACTGACTCAACTGATGGATAATAAGGAACTGCTCCAGCCAGATTTGAGCAACACACATTGGAGGCAAATTGACAAGATAAAGTCAGGGCAATAATGTAAGACACGACAATCCAAGAAGCCCTCACATGTTTCCCAATATGGGCATTGGTGGTATAGTGGTGAGCATAGCTGCCTTCCAAGCAGTTGACCTGGGTTCGATTCCCAGCCAATGCAATTTGAGATGTGGTTGTTTATCAAACAATGACCTCACAGTGTATTTTATATTTTTGGAGGCAAATAAACATCAGGGTAATAATTACATTACATTTAGCGGACGCTCTTATCCAAAGCGACTTACAATTATTTAAACACCGATGGACGCAGCCATCAGGAGCAATTAGGGGGTTAAGTGTCTTGCTCAAGGACACTACAGCATGCTAGCAGGAGGAGCCTGGGATCAAACCAGCAACCTTTAGATTACATTAGAAGACTGTGGCAAGTCTGTGCTGTGCCAAGAGTGCAACAGCAACAAATACCCATCAGCGCTTCATCCAGGGCCCGCCCCATGGAAAACCGATGCCCACGTGAGCACCGTAGATCACAGCGTGAGCGACAGCCACTGGAAGCCATTCCGTCTATGACATCCAAATGCACGGATATCTGTGGAAGTATGAACACGTCAAAATCTTGCTCCAAAATCTGTCTTGCATTCGTGTATCCTGTGGGCCAAAGAGACCTAGCCATGAAGACCTACATTGTTCTTGATGACCAGAGTAACAAGTCCCTAGGCAAAACTGAATTCTTCCAACAATTCGGAATCCAAGGCACAGGAAAAATATATACTTTGAAGACATGTTCAGGAGTGGTGGATACGGCCGGACGGCGAGCCAGCAACTTCATGGTGGAGTCATTAGATGGCAACATCCACATTCCCTTGCCTACTCTGATTGAGTGCAACATGCTGCCAGACGACAGGTCTGAAATACCATCACCAGACGTAGCCAGACACCATCCTCACCTCAAATACTAGCAGACAAAATCCCAGTCCTGGACCCAGACGCGCCCATCCTTATTCTCCTTGGGAGAGACTTAATTCAGGTGCACAAAGTGCGGGAACAATGTAATGGGCCACACAACGCACTGTTTGCCCAACGACTCGACCTAGGATGGGTGATAATTGGAGATGTGTGTCTGGGAAGAGCACACAAACCCACCACTGCCAGTGTCTTCAGAACCAGAGTGCTGAGGAGTGGGCGCCAATCCCACCTCAGCCCATGCACCAGCAGCTTAACGGTCAGAGAGAAGATTGACAGCCCTGATCCACGCCACATCCCTCCATGTGTGTCTCATTCAGCCGATGAAACAGACAGCCTGGGCAGAAACCTGTTTCAAAGAACACAACGCGACGACCAATTTGGCCTCTCCATCAAAGATGAGCTGTTCCTTGACCTCATGGATAAGGAGGTTTACATGAATGAAGCACACTACTGGGTAGCACCGCTGCCATTAAGGCCAAACAGGCTGCGTCTGCCCAACAACAGTAAACATGCTGTTAACCGCCTTGCCTCCCTCCGCCGCATGCTGGAAAAGAAACATGCAATGAAAGAACACTTCTTCAACTTCATGCACCTGTCACAATTCAAGGAAAGGTCTTAGTCAGGGAGCTGTCTGCCGAACAAGCTGAATGGGATGCTCCCCTGCCAGCGTTAAAAGAGGAACAATTGAAAATGTGGACCAACTCACTCTGTGAGCTTGAGCAGCTTCAGATTGAAAGACCCTATGTGCCCGTTTCCTTGTGCTCCACAAAACACAGAGAACTCTGTGTCTTCTCTGATGCTTCCACTATGGCCATATCAGCAGTGGCCTATCTTAAAGCAACAGATGAAAACGGACACATTCACATTGGATTCGTCATGAGCAAGTCAAAGCTGGCTCCTCATCCCCCACATACTGTTCCACGGCTCGAACTTTGTGGTGCTGTCTTGGCTGTTGAAATGGCGGACTTGATTATAGACAGCCCAATCGTATTGGGCTACAACAACAAGCAGTGGAGGCAGGTACAGGCTTTGGCCGACGCATTCTGGAAACGCTGGCGTCAAGAGTACCTGGTGTCACTCCAACCAAGGAGAAATTGGCACGTGGACAAGCCAAACCTGAGCCAAGGAGATGTTGTGCTGCTCAAGGATGCACAGGTCAAGCGGAACGAATGGCCAGTCGGAGTGGGGTGAACGCCATTCCCAGCAAAGACTCTAAAGTCTGCAAAGTAGATGTGAGAGTGGTCAGACAGGGTACTCAGCAGGTGTATTCTAGACCAGTCTCTGAAGTTGTTTTACTTGTAAAAGGGGAATAGTGTTATAATACATTATAACAAGCGGGGAGTGTGATGTTCTGATGTATATCTGGGGAAAGGGCGACCCTAGTGGTAACTCTAAACGCGATGTTTGTTTTGCTATCGATCTTGCCGTAGTTTGGGTTTGATGACACATGCGGAAGTGAGCTGCCACATGCTTTTCTTTTTTGATCCGGTTGGCTGGAAAACACGTTTGTCTTTTTACAGTGCTTTCTAAGTAAAACTTTGAACGATACAAGCTGCTTCATTCTTGGAAAAACTGTTACACACACACACACTGAAGCGGAGGCAAAAAAACCTCATATATATTTATCACTAAAGGGGCAAGAAATATTTCTTATATGTATTATTTAACTGCTCATCACATATTTATACCTATTTAATAACCCATGTATTCTATATATCATTTATACATATACACGAACAATACACAAATCTCTTCAAATCTCTTTAGCCGGCACACTCACACACACACACAGGCACACTCACACCCCAAAAGGAAAAAGAAGACATGTCTTTCTGGCACCACATTCTAACAACGCTTAATTTTATACTTTAACGTCAACTCATGTATACTTTTCAAGATTTTCACTTTGGCAAAACTTTTCCCCATTTTTTCTCAAACTTATTTTTCATCTTTTAAGCCTTTAACTTGTAACTCTTTTTGCTTCACTTTTCATCTTTTTCATCTTACTCTGGGCTTTTAACTTTTATCTCCTTTTCACTTTTCATCTTTTTCTTATTACTTTAGACTTTTAACTTTTATCTCTTTTTCACTTGTCATCCTTTTTCATCTTTAATCATATCATTTTATTTTGAGTCACTTCCCCTGGCCAGGGTTATTTCCTCTTTCTTTTTCCTACATAGATTTGATTATATTATATTTTCATTTGGCCACTTTCACGCAGCATTTAATGTACACATGTTTAACTGATTAAGGAGATACGGGCCTTGGTTTCGTTAATCTTGCATGGTTATTTAAATAACTTTTGGCTACTCGTTCTGCTTTTCTATAATTACTTTTTACTTAAACTTTCTCCACATCTTTTAAGCCTTTATCTTTTACTTTTAACTTCATCTTTTATTTCTCCGTCTCTATTCTCTATTTCCACTTAATTCTGTTTTTCTTCGTTGATTATTCTCTTATTCCTCTTATTTACGTCTTTTACAAATTAATAAACACCAATTTAGACGGAAACTCACTTCACACATCAACACATCATCTCCATCTCCGCACAATTTGCTCTTGTCAGTGCAGTCTATCCACCCAAAATACTACCGCTTCAAAAACCACACACAGCTCAATTTGTGAGGTAACACTCACCCTAAGAGTGGTTTTTCGCTGGAGCAAGCAGCATCGGCAGATGAGGCCCAGCAGATCCTTGTTTGTGATGCCACTTTGTAGTTCCTTGATGAATTTGATGTATTGATGAAGAAGACGTGTACTCGTAGTAATTATCTTTTACAATGGGGCTGTATTGGGATGCCACAATTGTTCTGGTACCTCTCTGTTGTACAGGAATAGCAGACATGTCAATGAAAATGCAACAGTGATCTGAAATAGCAACATCCATGACATAGGGTACAGTGATATTTAGTCCTTTTGATATGACCAAGTCCAGAGTATGCCCCTTAGTGTGGGTGGGTCCAGAAACATGCTGAGTGAAGTCAAATTTCTCCAATAGGCTAAGGAAGGGTTGAGCATCTGGGTTTATTTGATTGTCAACAGGAATATTAAAACCATCTGAGATTATTACACGATCATAATCAGTGCAGACCTTGGACAGTAGCTCAGAGAATTAATCAAGAAAGCAACATTTAGATTTTGGTGACCGATAAACAGCGATGATTAAAATCGGGGTACTGCAGTTCATAGATATTGCAAGGTGTTCAAATGACGTGAATTGTCCGAGGAGAATTTCCTTGCAAGTATAGATATCAGAGAAGAAGACAGCAGCTATTCGACTGCCTCTCTTATCAGCTCTAGTTGTCTGAATGAAATTGAAATTAGGAGGTGCTGTCTCAATGAGGGCGACTGTGCCATTTCTATCCAGCCAGGTCTCAGTCAGTGGAGAGAAATCCAAGTTATGGGTACTTATAAGCTCATTAACTAAAAATGACTTGTTAGTTAGTGACCTGACGTTTAATAGAGACTTTTTTATTGTTCTGGGTGCATGGCTTTGTGGGGTATTAGAGTTTGAGTCTGAACTGAGAGTAAATTGTTTGGATTCCTGTATGGAATCCAAACAATTTACAGGGAACTCCTGTACAGGGAAGTTACGTAATTTCGTCTATGGTTAATAGCTACAGGAATTTGTAAAGCAGAGTGACAGTCGTCAATGTCAGAGTGGATCGGACTCACCAACCATCAGCAGCGAACAGAGGATTTCAGCGTAAGTTCCATGTTCAAGGTGAGGAGGCTTGATCCGTTAAAGTTTGGATAACTCCATCATGTCTGAAGACGTTTGGATGGTTTAAGAAGGTGACAAAGTTGTCCACAAACGGTACGTTGAGGGAGCAGCAGTATCGCTTGAACCATGTGTGTAGCTGAAGGACATGCGTGAATTTTATGTCTCCAAAGCTGGGACACGGCAGCAGGCCGGATACGATGAAGCGGCGGTCCGACTGTAGCAGACTGTCAATAATCTTCGAAATGCCTTCTTTAAATGTCTTCGATTGTTTGTTCCTGAGATCGTTGGATTTCATGTGGATCAGAACAGTGGAGGCAGACGGGTTTTGATCCAGCAGCTATGGGATTCTGGAGTCTATATCCTGGACGAGAGCACCCGGGTAGCAGATGCATCCTTCATCATTTTGAGTAAGCAGTTAGTAAAGGAAGGGATTTTCTAACAGTATGAGGCAGGAGCTACAGTAGATGGGACAAGGGTTGCACAGCAAACAAAGTTTAACTTTGCAGCTCTTTGTTTTATGAATGGTGTAAGGATGACAAGACAGACACCTGACTGTGATGGGAGTGAAACAAGCAACTTTTTAATTGCTTGCTTATGAGGCCTAGATGTCCAATGCGCTCTCTCCATTAAGATACAGAGACAGAGGAACTTTTTGAGTGCGTTCGACAGGAATAATTCAGAGACACTGTAGGATTGAAAGCCATGACGCCCTCATAAATGTTCTATCACCAGCTACGATGAGGATGGGACTCGAACCCACGGGTGCAGAGCACAATGGATTAGCAGTCCATCGCCTTAACCACTCGGCCACCTCATCCGAAAAGGCTTGACACATCTTGGCAGGCAAGATGACTACCTTGGACTTACACACTATATGTTTTGGTCTTGTACCGACTCAACTGATATATAATAAGGAACTGCTCCAGCCAGATTTCAGCAACACACATTGGAGGCAAATTGACAAGATTAACGTCAGGGCAATAATGTAAGACACGACAATCCAAGAAACCCTCACATTTTTCTCAGCATGGGCATTGGTGGTATAGTGGTGAGCATAGCTGCCTTCCAAGCAGTTGACCTGGTTTGATTCCCAGCCCTTGGGATTGGTGTCTGGTTGTTTATCAAACACTGGCTTTGCAGTGAATTTTATATATTTGGAGGCAAATAAACAAGATAAACATCAGCGTATTAATGTACTTAATGTATTAGAATTAAAAGTCATGTTATATTCAGTTCCCTGATGTACAATGGGAGCCACTTAAAGAGGCCGTCCAACTCAACTTTACATAATAGCTCAAATAAAGGCATAGTAGTGATTAAAATAAAACAGTTTTTAAAAAAATCAAAAATGCAAAGGAGTAGTATAAATCATATTAAAGTATTTACCTAAAAGAAAATCTAGTAAAATAAAGACACTAATAAATGATTTTCAACGTGGTTGTGGACATCTTTAATATCCGTGGGCCACAATAATATAGTGTCATACTGAATGGTAAGATAGACACATTGTTGTCAGACAAACACTGCAATTTACTACTAAGAGAGAGGTAAGTCACAGTTTTCCTTTGTTTAAAAGTGGCCAAGTGTGTAGATTTATAGGTTCTAGTCAATGGCCTTTTGATTTCAATATCAAGGTCTTTGAACTTTCTATTTTTAGGAGTTATTGGGATCAAAATAATTGTGAAATATTGCAATAGATTTCTGCATTTGCAGTGCTCTCTGAGAAACGCCTCATCCCCCCTCAACCACCCCACATTCAATAGATTCAATTTAAAATTTTCAAAAAGCAACAATAAAACAATAACACAATATCACAACATTGATATTAAAATCGACTCTCTATCTCTTGTTCCTACCAAGGCTGCAAGGAATCTTGGTGTCATTTTCGATGACCAACTGACATTCTCGGACCATGTTGCCGCCGTCTCCCGGTCCTGCCGCTTCGCACTAGATTCAAGATTCAAGATTCAAGATTTTTATTTGTCACATACATATACATACTTCCATACATATATGCAGTGAAATGTAATGCAACGCACCCGGTGATAGCACACAATAAGTCCTAGGAAAAAGTACAAAAATAAAATATAATAAAAAGTAGAAAATTCCTTTCTAATAGACCGACTAACTGACTCCTAAAACGTAATACATTAAGTGGAATACTTATAGAATAAGATAAAAAATATATAGAATAAAATACAATAAAAAATAAATTGAAATAAAATGGAATAGGTTGAAGGAATATGCCTATGTATATACAGATATGTGCATTTAAAGTGGCATGTGAATTAAAGTGGCATGTGAATGTGAATAGTGTGAGGTAGTGTTTGGGATAATACAGCACAGTATACAACAGTACGGCGCAGCAATACGGCATCACGTAGTATGCGGTACAGTATGCTACATACAGTACAGTAGGTAGTGGAGCCTAGTGCATGGCTCAGTTAGGACCCCTGGTGAGGTCAGCGTTGACAGTTCTGATGGCTTGAGGGAAGAAACTCCGTCTCAGTCTCTCTGTTCTCGCTGCGTGACTGCGGAGGCGCTTGCCTGACGCAGCAGCTGAAACAGTCCGTTGTTGGGGTGATGAGGATCCTTCATGATCCTACGGGCTCTGCAACTACACCTCCTGGTGTATAACTCCTGCAAGGGGGGGAGGGTAGTTCCAGTGGTACGTTCAGCTGAACGCAGCTTTTTATTGTGATAAAAAAAGGAAAAAAATACTAAAGAGTAAGAAAGTAACCGGAGCGCCGGCGCAGGCGACCGCTAGGGGCGGCGCCACTATCACTACTCAACATCCGAAAAGTCAGGCCGTACCTGACCCAATATGCCACTCAACTGCTGCTACAAACCTTGGTGGTGTCCCGTCTCGACTACTGCAACGCCCTCTTAACAGGCTTGCCGGCCTGTGCGGGGAAGCCACTACAGATGATACAGAATGCGGCGGCGCGACTGGTGTTCAACCAGCCAAAGAGGGCACATGTCACTCCGCTGCTCATGGAGCTCCACTGGTTACCTGTAGCCGCCCGCATCAAGTTCAAGTATCTTATGCTGGCCTACAGAGTGATTGCTGGGAATGCTCCCGCCTACTTAAATGCTCTTGTAAGAGCACATGTTGCCCCCCGGATGCTGCGCTCATCAAATGAGCGTCGCCTGGCTCTGCCGGCCATACAGCCACGGCAATCCAGGCTATTCTCAATTGTAGTTCCACGTTGGTGGAACAAGCTGCCAAAAATGACCAGAGCAGGGACCTCCCTCTCTGTCTTTAAGAAGCACTTGAAGACCCAGCTCTTCAGTGAGTACCTCCTGTCCTAACCTACAATTACTTAGCACTGCCTAGCAGTATTTATTGTTACACTAATGTTGTTGTTACACTAATCTCTGTCGCAATGTAGCTTGAATGTTATTCTCCCTTGTAAGTCGCTTTGGATAAAAGCGTCTGCTAAATGACTAAATATAAATGTAATGTATAACATATGAACAATCAATAAATAAAAGTCAATAGAATAAAATATACACCAGCAAAATGTATAAAAGATAACTAGGCCTCATAGTGTATGGATTCTACTGAACACTCAAGACTGTTTCAATGTTAACACAGTTTTAAGTTCATGGTTTATATTTTAAAAAAAAATTAATTATCGGAAGGATCAGAATTTTCACCTCTCCGTGAAATAGGGTTGATTGCTCCATTGGAATGTCAAATTTTTTGTCAATGGGTTTGTGTTTGCATATGTTTGTGTTAGGTGTGGTGGCTTCCAGACCTTGGGAGGACACAACGATTAAGTGCAAACAAAAATGTAGCCCAAGGCTTTATCTGTGGCCCACTTCGGTAGTCAATGAAAAGTGGTTATAATGTGTTAGAATATAAAAGTGGAAATAATTATTGATATATGTATATAAAAATATATCATCCCTCAATGAGGGCTGGGAATCATCGTAGACCTCAGACCTAACCCTAACCCTAACCCGATATGAAGGGTTTTGCGATAGATTTAGTATTGGGATTCAATTTGTTGCGATATATCCCAATAATTTTAAATAAAATAAAGTTGGATAGAAAATATTGAATTTAAGGTGTGAGGTGCGGCTCCCGGTCAATCTGAACGGCTCTCAGAAAGAAATGCATTAACTTTACTAATTGGACCATCTCCAGACTTATCGATCAGATGAATCACATCCTATCTGATCAATTCTTTTATCCATCAATCACATTGTGATTGATGGTAAATAGGTACATGAAAAAGATAAAAAGGGAGAAAAAGAAAATACCAATTGACACAAAGGATTAAGGTTAAATGGCAATCATTACATAAATTAATAACGAAATAAATAAATAAATTTAAAAAAAAATTAAAGTCGCCTTGGTAATAGTAATAGTAATAAAAGTAATAGTAAAACACTACAGAAGGATCAACAAGTTAGGGGATCGAAGGAATGTTACAAATGTATGAGTTTGGTAGAATGGGAAAGCTCAGGTTTTCCCACAGGAGGAAGCTTTAGTCTGAACCAGCTACAGCAGCTGAGAGTTAGATTACAAGATAAAGGAATGAAAAAGAGGAAGTACAAGGCCGATTGGTGGGCTTTTGGAGAGTCGGTAGAGGAAGCAAATAAAAGAGAAAAGAACAAAGATGAGAAGCAGGGAGAGGGAAAGGGCCGAGAGATGGAGATCAGGGAAAGAGACAGGGCCAGGAAAAGGAACAAAGAAAGCAGAAACCGTCAGCACCACCACCGTATAATGCTCATAAATGTATTTCCTTGTATCCTATGTTCCTGGTGAAAATACTGGATCTGGACCTGGACTCCTATCCTTACGTACGGGGTCAACCTCCAAATCTACCCAACCTCGTCCTTAACGACAAGCCTAACATCATCATATTCTATAAGTATTCGACTTACTGTATTACGTTTTAGGAGTCAGTTAGTTGGTCTATTAGAAATACATTTTTCCTAGGACATATTGTGTGTTATTACCGGGTGCGTTGCATTACATTTCACTGCATATATGTATGAAAGTATGTACAGTATATGTATGTGACGAATAAACCTCTTGAATCTTGAATCTTGAATCAACGCAGGCATACCAGTGGTCGACCTCGAAAGCGATGACAACGAGATACCACAAGCCTACGCCGGAGGCCTGAAAGTTGTTTTCCACAACCACAGTTGACTGGTGAAACCTGGAAAAAAGGGGGCACTTCCCCTGACACCATATAAGACTCATCTACAGTCCACATTCATCAACCGACTGATGTTCCCACTCGGTGACATTTTGAAACGCTCGTTTGTCACCTGGAAGACGGCGACCCTTGGTGACACCATCCTCCATGCTCAACATGCCTATGAGACAAACCAAAGGGACAAAGACGGCAAACAAGATCAAAAGGCCAGACCCCACGAGGCGGAAGATTCCGTGGAAGCTGTCGCAATAGACCGAGGCCGAGGAAGTCCCAACATAGGCCGCAACACCTGCCATCGCTGCGGCCAGAAGGACACTGGACCAGCGACTGTTCCATGCTGCGACAGAAACGACCACAGGGCAACTGGGTCAGACAGGGGAATCTGGACAATATCCGAGTTGACGCCCGGAGGAGGGGACCCCAGGGAACGACCCAAGCCATGGCTCTGCACACCCTGATCAGATGACACATACACATACACACACAAATGTGAATATTGTGAATCGCACCCACACACACTCAATTATACCCGATAAAAGTAATGATGAAATACACACGTCCATGAATGAGAATGCCGTTGTCGAGTTCCCAACCATTGATTTACATATTTGAAGTCACAAATTAACCTTTCTCGTTAGTGTGCCTCACGCACACTAATATCCTCCACCGAAACACCCGTTAAACCTCCTTTGTCTGATAAAACATGTACCGCCATCGGCTGTAGCAAAATTTGAAAATAATGACACTACACTGCACTACTCATCTTTGGTGCAAAGGCTCAGAGACAGAAATTTGCAGCTCATCTCAGTTCTCTGTTTCTGGACAGCAAGAATGAAGTCAAAAATCTGGGTGTAATAATAGACGGCGATCAAAGTTTTAAGAGCCATATCAATCACATCACAAAAAAAGAATAATTGTATAAAAAAAAAACATTTGTAAATGAAGAGGCTTCCTGTCAAAAGCAGAATCTGATAAAATGTATCCATGCATTCATAACAGGGAGATTGTACTACTGTAATGGCCTATTCAACGGCCTCCCAAAATCAGCTGTGCAGAGGCTTCAGTTCATCCAAAATGCAGCTGCACACGTTCCCACTGGGACAAAAAATAAAAAGTGAACACATCTCACCTGTTCTAAGATCTCTACATTGGCTCCCCGTTAAAACTGGGATTGAGTTTAAGATTCTGCTACTTGTATATAAAGCTATAAACGGCCTTGCACCTCAGCAAATAAAATAAACGCTAATTATACGCAAAACAGCAAGAACTCTCAGGTCCACTGTTCACGGTCTTTTAACTATGCTCGTACCAACTCTACAGCAGGGGAGGCTGCCTTATCTATGCTCAAAGTGAATGGAACACCCTGCTGGAGGACCTGAGAGAGGCCCCCACATTCAACACTTTTAAAAGCAGGTTAAAAACTTTGCTGTTCAATACAATCTATGACTGACATCTGCGTGTGCGTGTTCGCTATGTTGTGAGATTAGTGTGTGTGCTCCGTATGCTGTGAGATCTGTTTATTCTGCGCAGAGCCATTTTAAAAATCTGTACTAGTGTTGACTGTCTGGGACGTGGTAAGACTTTGGTAGTTGTAGAATGTGTGTTTCCTCCTCATGTGCACTGTATTTTGTGTTGCAGCATTATTGCTGAAATTAATGTTGTTTGAGTGCTGTTGGGATAAAGATGACGGAAATATTATTGTATTGTGAGGGAAATAGAATGACATGGAAAATGGATGAGAAATGGACTGTTAAAAGTCATGAACGGAGATAGGAGGACGTGAGCGGAGAGAGCATTGGTCGGGAACCTTTTTGGCTGGGAGAGCCAGAAAAGCCAAATATTTCTAAATGTATTTCCTTGTGAGCCATATGACATTTAATACAATTGAATGCAACTTAATGTGTGAATTTTTCAAGTAAGGCATACATTTTTAATGTATAACACATCTCTGAGTACTTAAAAAACTGCTATACATAATCAATTTCTCTTTATTCTTCTTATTAATTGTTGCTATACTGTAGCTAACCAATAATAAATGAAATACTTTGAACAATTAATGCGACTCCTAGTGCTGCATGGTTTTGCTGATGGCCTTGTAGTCTTGTTCATACGTAGTGAGGTTAAGCTTCATGCTGCCTTGAGGCTTCCATCAGTTAAACGTGAGCGTAGGTTGGTCTTAATGTTCCTCAGATGCGAGAAAGACTGCTCACATGAGTATGTAGAGCCAAACATGGTCAATACGGCAATACTCACAAGCTGCATTGTGTGGTATGTGACAGGAAGCTCGTTGCAAGTTTAATAAATCAGCTGGTCTTCAGGTTCAAGTTCAAGAGATTATTTGTCACATACATATTGAACTTTATTCCATTTCTGTCCACTTGTGTTCAGCCGGTTGGTCCGAGTGGAGGCAGGGATTTTTCTTAATGTTTGTCTTTCTTAAAAAGGGGATCGGCGCACAGGCTCGTAAGCAGGCCAGCACTGGCACGCCATTCCTCCTGCACCCAAGAGGATCATTATTATCCACAATTATTATAATAATCCTCAGTGATATATATATTTGTGGCCTGCGTGGGGCATATTGAAATGAACAATAAAACTCTCGCCATGCCGGCGCACCACGGCCAGAAGGATTCCATCTCCCTCCCTAAACACTTACCTGTGGGCAGAGAGTCCTACAAGTGGCGCCTGACCACAGACCAGGGGCAGGGCGCCGAGTAAAAGGCGCCCCGGAGTCTTTCTGTGGTCCGCAGCCGGTGCCTGACTACGCCCCTTTGTCCGCCACATTTTTATTTTGAATTTCATTTTCAAAATGAAATTTCTCTTACCTGTTATACTTTAAAAAGACACAGAATAATTTCTTATTACTTGTTAATTGTGATGAAAAATTTTAGCTCAAAATTGTCTGCAAGCATCATCCAAAGAGCCAGAATTAGATTGCGAGCCAAAGGTTCCCGACCCCTAGGCTATAGGTTTGGAGCGTGCTGAGAGAAGTTTCTGGAAGAGATTCCAACTGCATGCGCTTTGCTGATGATGTGTGAATGTTTGTGTGTGTGTGACTAACCCCGCCCAGGATCCACAGCTTAGCCACCACTCAGCAAGATTATAACACTGAGTTGCACCCACTCCAAACTCCACACATTTGGCATAGACACTCGTGCTGATTATTAACTAAAACCCACATATAACCACGACTGAACCCAACTGACCCCAACGGAACCACCAGAACTGTCTCCCCCGCTCACCGACATCCTTGCCAACCTGTGGACAAAACGACACCAACGCCATCAGCGCTGCATCCACCGAGGAATCCAATGCCACTGCCAAAAGCTAAGTACTCACACCCAGTGATTACACCCAGCAGAAAGCGTGAGCCGGCAAAGCACATTGCATCCATTTAACCCATTAAAATGACTCTGCAGGGTCAGAGGGACCCTAGTATTCATACTAATCACAACATCATTAATAGTACTCCAGATACTATGGCATTATGCTCAACCACTAAATGGTAGCTCGGGGATGGTAGCTCAGGCGGTAGAGCTGGTGGTCTAGTGATCTAAAGGTTGCTGGATCGATCCCAGGCTCCTCCTGCTAGCATGCTGTAGTGTCCTTGAGCAAGACACTTAATCCCTAATTGCTCCTGATGACTGCGTCCGTCGGTGTTTGAACAATTGTAAGTCGCTTTGGATGAAAGCGTCTGCTAAATGACTAAATGTAAATGTAATAATGGGGTCCTCGTATCTACGACCCCACAACCAATGGAGGCCATACGTCTGGGACTGCACGATACACTGCGCCCATGTCAACTGAAAAATAACACAATCTGTGAACGCCCCCTGTGTCTCTCTAAATGCCTTCGTTGGCTTGTGGGCGATGGTGGCGCAGGAGGTAGGGCGTGTTGTCCAGTAATCAGAGGGTTCCTGGGGTAATGCCCCGTCACTCCTGGCAGCACGTCAAAGTATCCTTGAGGAAGACACTGAACCCTAAAGTGCCCTCGATGAGCTGGTGTGCACTGCCGCTGCCATCGATGAGTGAAATTGAGGCGTAAATTGTGAAGTGATGGTTGGTGATTAATGGGACTTCTGTCGACAGGGTGAGCAGCTTCAATTACCTGGGAGTCCACATCACAGAGGATTTAACATGGACTTTACAAACAGACACTCTGGTGAGAAAGGCGAGGCAGTATTTTTACCACCTCAGGCAGTTGAGGAAATTCCGGGTCTCGATGAGGATCCTCAAGTCCTTCTACTCTGGAGCAGTGGAGAGCATCCTGACAGGCAACATCACTGCCTGGTTTGGGAACTGTACTGCTCAGGACAGGCAGGCCCTGCAGAGGTTGGTGCGTTCGGCTGAATGTACCACTGGAACTACACTCCCCTCCCTGCAGGACTTATACAGCAGGAGGTGTAGTAGCAGAGCCCGCAGGATTATGAAGGATCCTCATCACCCCAACAACGGACCGTTCCAGCTGCTGCGGTCAGGCAAGCGCCTCCGCAGTCACACAGCGAGAACAGAGAGACTGAGACTGAGTTTTTTCCCGCAAGCCATAAGAACTGTCAATGATGACCTCACCAGGGGTCCTCACTGAGCCACACACATAGGCTCCACTACCTCACGGTACTGTATGTAGCATACTGTACCGCACACTGTGTGACTGTTCTGGGTTGTTCAGTATTACCGTATTGCTGCGCCTACTCCCTTTTTCTATTCTATTTATTTTATTTTATTTTATTTTATTCTATATATTTTTATATTATTCTATAGTATTCGACTTACTGCATTACGTTTTAGGAATCAGTTAGTTGGTCAGTAAACAGATACCTTCCAGATGATTAACAGCTTACTCAGGAGAACAAACACTGAGCTTGGCAGTTTCCAGCATTGAGCACAGCAACAGAGAGATGGTGGTCTCCTTCATCAGCTACAAATTGTCTCAGCAGAACAATCCAACACTGAAGTGAAAAGGCACTTCGGGAGTTGGCGGACAAGTTTGAGCTGCGCTATATGAAGGCCTTTAGCGACATGTCATCCCAGCTCCACATGACTACCGCCATGGCCTACAACAGCTTTGAGAACGTGATGGACGAGGTTTTTCGGGACAGGATCAACTGGGGACGCATGGTGGGCCTGTTAGCCTTTGGAGGTGCCCTCTACGTGGATTGCGTGCAGAAGGACATGATCAACACATGGTGCCCTGTATCATAGACTAGATGACCATATACCTGGGCCACCACCTTGATCCATGGATCCAGAGTCAGGGAGGATGGGTGAGTACCTCCGCTTAAACAAAGTAACCTTGTTGCCTTAACATTTTAAGTAGAGACTTTGTTATTTCAACTAATGCATTAAAATTGGGTTAGGCAAACAAAAAGAAAAAAGAAAGCGACCTGGTGTCAGTTGGCCTGGTTTCAGTTGGGCCGGTACAATGTGATCTCGTCTTTATACTACTTTTTCTTTTATTTTTTAAAACTGTGTTGTCAGCATGCTGGGCATACAACATAGAGTATTTGTATGCCATTGCATTCAGGACAGAGTTAGTCTGCAAGTGGAGTTCAAGTTCTCAACCTGCAATGCAACTCTTTATTAATTCTTAAATCTTCAGAACTGCTGCAATAACTCTGTCCTGTGGATGACCTGTAGAATGACAAGAGCACAGTTTTTGGTTATGGAGAGCCACCACCAACCCCCCTCTTTGGAGACCTATTTATCATGTTTGGGTATATAAACAACTGATCACTACTCCAAGAGGGGGACAATCATCACGGTGAGACAAATAAACATAGAAACAAACAACATTTACACCAAAACATGAACAATGGACGACAACATGTCTTGAAAAACTGAATTAGGTCAAGGAAAACTGGAACTCAAACTGGTCACGTGGTCTCTTCCTGTCATAGTTATGGTAGTAAATGAGGAAGGAAAGCAACCAGGAGGTTTCTGGGGTAACCTCCAGGCAGATGTGCGTGCGTGCGTGCGTGCGTGCGTGCGTGCGTATGTAGGATGTCCACCGGTAAGTCTACTAGACTTATCCCCATAGGTACTGGTGTAGAAGGTCGGTATTATGTTGCGGCGCCTCCAAACAGTGCAAGGGGCCACGAAGCCTCCCCGAACTCCGGCTGTAATAAGTGATTTTTCTCTATCACGTTTCAATTGATTGGCAAGAAATTTACCTGATTTGTCATTGAATTCAAAAAAATTTGCTCTTGTTCCTGTCATAAAAAATTGTGTCTTTGATGGATTTCAAGTTGATATGTAATTGTTCTGATCTCATTTCGGATTTGCTCAGAAGATGAGTGGGATTGTTGGGAATGCAACTCCTTTAGTCGCTGTTCGAGTTTATTTGGGCATTCTTGTCCTTTCTTTTTCTCGTGAGTGGAGAATGAAATAATATTACCTCTTAGAACTGCCTTAGCTGTTTCCCAAATTAAGGATGGTGATATTTCTGGGGAGTCATTCAGTTCAGTGAAGGAAGTCCATTCTCTTGAAAATAAATGGTTAAATTCTTTATCTGTTAAAAGTGAGGTGTTAAACCGCCACCTGCTGGGAGGGTTCCGGTTTGTTTCCTTTATCAGGTTGAAACTAATCGGCCCGTGATCGGAAATTACAATAGGGTGAATTTCTGGATTTGTGATTTTGGACAGTGCGGAGTTAGTTGTCAAGAAAAGGTCGATTCGAGAGAAACTTTGGTGGGATGGTGAATAATATGTGTATTCTATAGAATGTGGGTTATTAGATCTCCAACAATCCCCAACAGCAAGATCACTCATATATTGTTTTATAGTGTCCGGCAAACGCCAGGATTTGGGAATATTTCTGGTTTGAGAAAGGTCTAAATTTGGATCCAGTACTGTGTTGAAGTCTCCTCTCATAAATGATTATTTATTCAGAAAATTCTAAAAGTTTTGAAAATATATTGTGAAAGAAATTTCGGTCATCTTCATTGGGGCCATAAATATTAGCTAAGGTTCATTTGATGTTACCTAAAATCCCATTCATCATTATGAAACGCCCTTCTGTGTCTGATATTGTGGTTTCATTTTGATATGGGATACTTTTATTGATCAATATAGATAGACCTCTTTTTTTTGAGTTGTATGATGCCGAAAACATCTGACTAAGCCATTTAGCTTTGAGTTTGAGGTGCTCAGATGCAGTGAGGTGGGTTTCTTGCAGTAGACAGAAGCTGGGGTTCATCTTGGTGAGGTGAGTTAGTATTTTGCTACGTTTAGCAGGTGAGCCCAAGCCTCTCACATTCCAACCAACAAACTTAATGGGTGTCATTGAAGCGAGTTAGGGGGTGATGGCACAGTGCATCCAAGGCAATAGCTATACTTCCGTTCCCATGCTTTCCCATAGATAAGTCTGGGGTTTCCTCCTTTATATTCCTTTTCATTGCCATAGTATTGTAGGAAGTTTGTAGGGATACATAACTACACAAACAAATGATGAGTAGACAACGATAAACACAGAACATTGCCGGATTAGACATACATAAAGTGAAAGACATTATAGAGTGAGAGTGATAGGAGAAGTAAGGAGAGAGGGATTAGGGAGGTGAGATAATGCTAGAAGTATGGAGGGGGAATTAGGAAGGTGAGATGAGAGTGTGCAATATTTTAAATCCTGACATAGATAGCATGCCTATACCTACATCTTTCAGTATATAATAACTGGAATTATAAGAATACGTACATTATGATAAGAATAACCAGGGTGTGGTGGAAAGTCTCGGTATAACAGACCGTCTATATATAATTTGTCAACAACCATCGATCCGTGTTTAGCTCCCGTCCTTTGCTTTTAACCAGCTCCTTGTGATGAAGTGTTCGAACTTAGCAATGATGGAGCGGGGATGGTACCCCACGCAGTGTCCCAGTCGATGAACTCGGTGAAAGGTGATCTGCTTCATGGTGTCCGTCGGGAGTTTCAGGGCGGTGCGGAGAAAGTCTTTCACCATATTTTTTGGGGACTCGGTGATGTTCTCTGGGATCCCAGAAAAGATAAGGTTGTCCCCATACTTCTGATTTGAATATCCAGGATAGTCTCTTTCATTATTTTATTTTATTTTTTTACAACTTCCATCTCTGCTGTGAGACGCTTCACGGAGATTTTAAGATCCACGTTGTCTTTTTGCATCTCGCCGACCGTGTGATGCTGGAAATCAAGGCTGGCTTGGATCTCGGTAATGTCTCGGAGAAGTGGACCGAGCATGTTCAGCCTCGTGTTAATCTCATCCAAGACACTAACCTCTACTGCACACGGTATGAGATCGTCAGTGTCCGTTGCTGAGTCGGTCTTCTTCCATTTTGCGGGATAATTGGAGTCCTGGTCCTCTTCCATCACGTAGGCGTTATAAAAAAAATCGAAATAATCCTCGAGGTCCTCCACTATGGTTTTGCACGGTGTTCCCTTTTTATATATATATATATATATATATATATATATATATATATATATATATTTATATATATATATATATAAATATTATTTGCAATTCGCTTTGTTATTTTGTCTGAAGTGGGGCTACCGGTGCATTAGTTAGTGTAGCAGGGCGCCGCCATGTTCGGTCTCCACTCACTTCTCCCTTCCGCTTCCGTCTTCTCGCGAGATCACAGCATGCTCCCCCCCGAGATCTCGTCTTTATACTACAATAGACATTGTTAGAAAGAGCAGTATCTTCAGATAAAACTGTGAGAGACTCATTTCAAAACCCAGAGGCAATGTATTTTAAAAGCCAGCTAACATACACAAAAGGCATTTGTCAAATATAAAACAGGTAAGACATCATTCAAATAGTTGATCATATGTATTTTTTTCTCACACTCCCTCATTTTGCTCCTACTGGAACAACACCTCAAGGAAAAATGCAATAATGTTTTAATTTCATATACTTTCGGCAAAGGCATCAGAATATAACTATAATGTTAATTGGATACAATACAATTATACTGCAGAGATATCCTTCAATTCTATCTTATCGGAATCTACTGGGAAAACACACATCTTATACTAAATGTAACTATATAAACTCATAGTGGAATATTCCAGATATAATTCAAAGATATCTACACCTCAACTTGGCCAAAACTCTCTTCTCACATTAGGCTACAGAAGAGTAAAAGACCAGTAAGGGTTATCTACACTATACAATGACAACGCACAAGACAAAAAAACCCTTAGTAGTGCAGGAAAATCCTGTGTGACGCCATCTTCTAAATTCTAACTAGAAAACAAAAATCATGAATCGCATTGTGAAATAAACAAAATAAACACAGAGATTACACTAATACATAATACTATGCAGATTAATCAATGGTTATCACTTCATAATGACAACAGCAAAATTTATTGTTCACGTTAGGACTAACACATCCAATAATTCGAAACATAATTCAAACATAATTCGACAAACATCTTCACATTTCTACATCTCAGTATCTCAACATTTCCGTGATCATCATAAGGTGGTTTCCAATCATCTAGTGGTATGGAGACAAACTGTTCCGCCGTCATATTAGTAGTCATCTTACCAAGGATAGGTACTACAAATGCTAGACAGCAACATAGCATTAAACACATTATCACTACAGGTATCAATATTTTTATGAACGTTCATTTCTCACTTGGGACTCTTCTTCTGTTTCTGATGTGAGTGAGAGTGGGTTGGAGCAGTGGCTATTTTTTAAGTCTCGCTGTGGAACTGTGTTCCAGGGTTGGATGATTAACAGGGCGATTGCAATGGCAAGAAGGATTATTTACAGACCTGATCAATTTTTTCCTGTTGACGGGGCGTCATCCTTTTCAAGTACGAGTTCTGTCATGGCATATCCCTTTCGTGGAGATGGAGGTTACTTGCACATATCCCGCTAGGATCGTGATCTCAGTTCACGTCCCATGATTCTCCGTTGTTGCCGTTTATCTGGTCCTCTGGAAGGTTGCAGACTTTCTTGCAATGAGATGCGTGTGCCCACGTAGGTCGGTCTGCCACCTTAACTGATGCTGCAGTGGTGAGGAGGATCTGGAACGGTCCAAGGAATCTGACAGAGTTCCTGCTTTTCCTCCTACAATTTCCCCCTCCTAAAGCACGGATTTTGGGGTCTGAGTCCCACCTGATGTGCTTGTAAGCAGAGTTGCCAGCAAAGGCATGCTGGCCCCATAACCCAGAGATTGATTGATCAAAACCATTCTCTGTAAAGGCCTGACCTTTACTATCAGTCAAATTGCATTTGGACCCGACCTCTATCTAACAATATGTTGAGGAGAAAACTGCTTCTTACCTATAAATCATCTATTTACCTATTTACAACTTCCAACCATTCATTAAAATTTCCCTCCACTCTTGACGATTTCACCTCCTAAACAAGGGATTGCGGGCTCAAGTCTTACCTGGTGCCTTTCAAAAGCAGAGTGGCGCAGTGGCCCATAAACCAAATGTCTATGGATAAAGCCATTCTCTTACAATTTCACCTTTCAAACAAGAGCATGTGGGCTCAAGGCTTATCTGGGGTTCTTGAAAGCAGAGTAACCATAACCCCGATGTTGATTGATCAACACCATCCTCCACTAATCCTTCCCCTTTGCTACCATAACATGGCCACTACATGTTGAAAAGGAAACAGCTCCTTATTTACACAACGTATATAGAACAGATGGTCATACTGTTCACAAAACAATTTCAGACCAGTCATGACAACTCAGGAACATCATCTGACCAGTCATGACAATTCTCCCCTCCTAAACCAAGGATTGTGAATTTGAGTCCCACCTGAGGAGCTTATGAGCACAGTTATCAGAGGACGATGCTGGGCCCATAATCCAGAGGTCAATGGATCAAAATCATCCTCTGCTAAGGCCTTTCCTTTGCTACAAAAGGATGTGAACTCATGCATGACACGGAAAAAGCTTCCTACCTAGACAACGTGTATTTAACAGTTGTTGATGCTGATCGCAAAACAATTTCAGACCAGGCATGAGAACTTTTGACCACTCATAACAATTTACAACCAGTCATGACAATTTTCCCTCACAAATGCATTCTTTGGGATGTGAACTCATGCTAATTGTTGTAATCAAAACAGCTAAGGCATGCTGCCTACATAATCCAGAGTTTGATTGCTCAAAACCATCCTCTGTTAAGGCCTTACCTTTACTATCAGACCAAATGCATTTGGACCTAAACTCTAGCTAACTATATGTTGAGGAGGACACTGCTTCTTACCTATAAATAATCTATTTACCAGGTGTTGATGCTGATCGCAAAACATCTTCCAACCATTCATGAAAATCTCCCTCAACTGTTGATGATTTCACCTCCTAAACAAGGGATTGTGTGCTCAAGTACCACAGAAGGCTCCCAAAAGCAGAGTGGCGCAGCGGAAGCGTGCTGGGCCCATAACCCAGAGGTCGATGGATCGAAACCATCCTCTGCTAAGGCGTTGTATTCCGTACCTCAAGATGTGGATTGTACTGATTACATGTTCAGAACAAATCAGCTTCTTACCAATACAATATGCTCTTAACAGGTGTTCTCTAAACTGATGCTGAGTAAGCTTTGAACAAAAGAGATCTTCTTACATGTACTTAACAGGTGTTGATGCTGATCACACAACCATTCTTGACATTTCACCTCCCAAACAAAACATTGTTGGTTTGAGTTCTATCTGAGCTTCTTAAAAGCAGAGTGATGTTGATGGATCAACACCTTCCTCCATGAAGGCCTCCCCTTTGCTACCACAACATATGATTCAGGATGTGAACTCATGCCAACTATATGTTGAAAAGGAATCAGCTTCTTATCTGCTGTTCACAAAACAATTTCATACCAGTCATGACAATTCATGAATATTTTCTGACCAGTCATGACAAGTCTCCCCTTCTAAAGCAGGTATTGTGAATTCAAGTCCCATGTAAGGTGCTTGTGAGCAGAGTTCCCAGCAGAAGCAGGCTGGGCCCATAATCCAGAAGTCAATGGATCACAACCGTCCTCATGCTCAACCGATGCTAATATATGTTGACACCGAAAAAGCTTGCTACCTAGACGTGTATTTAACAGTTGTTGATGCTGATCGCAAAACAATTTCAGACCAGGCATGAGAACTTTTGACCACTCATAACAATTTACAACCAGTCATGACAATTTTCCCTCACAAATGCATTCTTTGGGATGTGAACTCATGCTAATTGTTTTTAATAAAACAGCTAAGGCATGCTGCCCACATAATCCAGAGTTTGATTGCTCAAAACCATCCTCTGTTAAGGCCTTACCTTTACTATCAGACCAAATGCATTTGGACCTAAACTCTAGCTAACTATATGTTGAGGAGGACACTGCTTCTTACCTATAAATCATCTATTTACAAGGTGTTGATGCTGATCGCAAAACATCTTCCAACCATTCATGAAAATCTCCCTCAACTCTTGATGATTTCACCTCCTAAACAAGGGATTGTGTGTTCAAGTTCCACAGAAGGCTCCCAAAAGCAGAGTGGCGCAGCGGAAGCGTGCTGGGCCCATAACCCAGAGGTCGATGGATCGAAACCATCCTCTGCTAAGGCGTTGTATTCCGTACCTCAAGATGTGGATTGTACTGATTACATGTTCAGAACAAAACAGCTTCTTACCAATACAATATGCTCCGAACAGGTGTTCTCTAAACTGATGCTGAGTAAGGTTTGAACAAAAGGGAGCTTCTTACATGTACTTAACAGGTGTTGATGCTGATCACACAAACGTTCTTGACAATTTCAACTCCCAAACAAAACATTGTTGGTTTGAGTCCTAACTGAGCTTCATAAAAGCCGAGTGATGTTGATGGATCAACACCATCCTCCATGAAGGCCTCCCCTTTGCTACCACAACATATGATTCAGGATGTGAACTCATGCCAACTATGTGTTGAAAAGGAATCAGCTTCTTATCTGCTGTTCACAAAACAATGTCAGACAACTCATGAACATCTTCTGACCAGTCATGACAAGTCCCCCCTTCTAAACCAGGTATTGTGAATTCAAGTCCCATGTAAAGTGCTCGTGAGCAGAGTTCCCAGCAGAAGCAGGCTGGGCCCATAATCCAGAGGTCAATGGATCACAACCGTCCCCATGCTAATATATGTTGACACCGAAAAAGCTTGCTACCTAGACAACGTGCATTTACATTTATGTGGACTCCCAGATATCTGAAGCTGCTCACCCTATGGGACTTCTGTCGATAGGGTGAGCAGCTTCAGATATCTGGGAGTCCACATCACAGAGGACTTAACATGGACTGTTCACACAGACACTCTGGTGAGAAAGGCGAGGCAGCGTCTCTACCACCTCAGGCAGCTGAGGAAATTCCGGGTCTCGGTGAGGATCCTCAAGTCCTTCTACTCTGGAGCAGTGGAGAGCATCCTGACAGGCAACATCACTGCCTGGTTTGGGAACTGTACTGCCCAGGACAGGCGGGCCCTGCAGAGGGTGGTGCGTTCAGCTGAACGTACCACTGGAACTACCCTCCCCCCCTTGCAGGAGTTATACACCAGGAGGTGTAGTAGCAGAGCCCGTAGGATCATGAAGGATCCTCATCACCCCAACAACGGACTGTTTCAGCTGCTGCGGTCAGGCAAGCGCCTCCGCAGTCACGCAGCGAGAACAGAGAGACTGAGACGGAGTTTCTTCCCTCAAGCCATCAGAACTGTCAACGCTGACCTCACCAGGGGTCCTAACTGAGCCATGCACTAGGCTCCACTACCTACTGTACTGTATGTAGCATACTGTACCGCATACTGTGTCACTGTTCAGGGTTGTTCGTGATGCCGTATTGCTGCGCCGTACTGTTGTATACTGTGCTGTATTATCCCAAACACTACCTCACACTATTCACATTCACATGCCACTTTAATTCACATGCCACTTTAAATGCACATATCTGTATATACATAGCCATATTCCTTCAACCTATTCCATTTTATTTCAATTTATTTTTTATTGTATTTTATTCTATATATTTTTTATCTTATTCTATAAGTATTCCACTTACTGTATTACGTTTTAGGAGTCAGTTAGTCGGTCTATTAGAAAGGAATTTTCTACTTTTTATTTTATTTTATTTTTTGTACTTTTTCCTAGGACTTCTTGTGTGCTATCACCGGGTGCGTTGCATTACATTTCACTGCATATATGTATGGAAGTATGTATATGTATGTGACAAATAAAAATTTTGAATCTTGAATCTTGAATTTTGAATTTAGTAATTTAGCAGACGCTTTTATCCAAAGCGACTTACAAGGGAGAATGACATTCAAGCTACATTGCGACAGAGATTAGTGTAACAACATTAGTGTAACAATAAATACTGCTAGGTAGTGCTAAGGAATTATAGGTTAGGACAGGAGATACTCACTGAAGAGCTGGGTCTTCAAGTGCTTCTTAAAGACAGAGAGGGAGGTCCCTGCTCTGGTCATTTTAGGCAGCTCGTTCCACCAACGTGGAACTACAAATGAGAATAGCCTGGATTGCCGTGGCTTTATGGCCGGCAGAGCCAGGCGACGCTCATCTGACAAGCCCAGCATCCGGGGGGCATTCTGTATCATCTGTAGTGGCTTCACCGCACAGGCCGGCAAGCCTGTTAAGAGGGCGTTGCAGTAGTCGAGACGGGACATCACCAAGGTTTGTAGCAGCAGTTGAGTGGCATATTGGGTCAGGTACGGCCTGACTTTTCGGATGTTGAGTAGTGCGAAGCGGCAGGACCGGGAGACGGCAGCAACACGGTCCGAGAATGTCAGTTGGTCATCAATAAAGACACCAAGATTCGTTGCAGCCTTGGTAGGAACAAGAGATAGGGAGTCGATTTTAATATCAATGTTGTGATAAATACCTTGTTTGGCCGGGAAGACCAGCAGTTCCGTTTTCGCCAGATTTAGTTGAAGATGATAATCCTTCATCCACGGGGATATGTCAGCGAGACAATCCGAGATCCGCGTCGAGACAGTGGGGTCATTGGGCGGGAAGGACAGATAGATTTGAGTATCATCCGCATAGCAGTGATATGAAAAGCCATGTGAGCGGATGATCGGGCCCAGTGAGGAGGTGTATATGGCAAAGAGGAGGGGTCCTAGCACCGAGCCTTGGGCAACCCCTGTGGTGAGGTTGTGAGGCACAGACAGCTGGCCTTGCCATGTCACACTGAACGAGTGCCCAGAAAGGTAAGATTCGAACCAGGAAAGTGCACTGCCCGTTATGCCCATACTTGAGAGTATGGACAGGAGAATGCTGTGATTGACAGTGTCAAAAGCAGCTGATAAGTCTGGCAGAGTGAGAACCGAGGATTTGGCAGCAGCTCTAGCAGTTTTTAAGGCCTCTGTCACAGACAACAGGGCTGTTTCGGTGGAGTGACCACTTTTGAAGCCAGATTGAAGTGTATCGAGAAGGTTGTTTCTTGACAGATATTCTGTAACCTGTCTAGAGACCACCCTCTCTAAGGTTTTGGAAAGGAATGGGAGGAGAGAGACCGGCCGATAGTTTTCTACATGATTGGGATTGAATGAGGGTTTTTTGAGCAGTGGTGCGACCCGAGCCGCTTTGAAAGCGGAAGTGGGGCGGAAGAGAAGAGGAGAGCACAGAGGAGAAGTGGGTGGGAGACAGGTTGCGAAGATTGAGGCGGATAGTAACCATGGGTGGGGGGTTGTTTTGGTAGCTGGACATTGAAGTGGATGAAGAAGTGGTCAGAGAGATGAAGAGGAGTGACCCTTAGGTTGTCTGTGGTGCAGCTCCGAGCAAGAATGAGATCAAGCTCTTTTCCAGCCTTGTGAGTCGGTGGAGTCGGGACCTGTCTTAGGTCGAATGAGCGAACCAAAGACAGGAAGTCAGCCGAGCTCCCACTGTCCAAGTGGATGTTCATGTCTCTGAGGACGAGCATGGGACACTCATGCTCAGGAATTGATGACAGCAGGGTGTCAAGCTCATGCAGGAAGTCACCTAGTTGTCCTGGTGGATGGAAGATGACGACCACATAGGCTTTCACCGGAGCAGTCACCAAGACGGCGTGATATTCAAAGGAGGCAAAGTTGTTTAAAGGCAGCAGTGGATTAAATTTCCATGTGTTGGAAATTAGCAGTCCAGACCCACCACCACGGCCAGATGGTCTGGATGTGTGGGAGAATGTGTACAGCTGTTGATGCTGATCGCAAAACAATTTCAGACCAGGCATGACAACTTTTGACCACTCATGACAAATTACAACCGGTCATGACAATTTTCCCTCACAAATGCATTCTTTGGGATGTTACATCATGCTTATTAACAACAAGTATATATGATGTCAACTAGAAAAAAGTATTTGCTTGCTAGCAATTTCATTGAAGTCTAACTGCAGCCCCAGTGGCCTAATGGATAAGGCACTAGCCTCCTAAGCCAGGGATTGTTGGTTCAAGTCGAATCTGGTGTGCTGAGTGCATTCTCTTTAGGCCTCTACTTTGCTCCCACAGGATGTCAACTCATGCTATTTGTTGTAAAAAAACTGCTTATTCCCTACACAACTAGAATCCAACGAGTGCTCATGCTCTTCACAAAAACACTCATGACTACACACAAATACTTTAAAACCAGTCATGACACCCCTCCTTAACCAGGGATTATCAGTGCGAGTCCCACCTGATGTGCTTATGAGCAGAGGTAAATGCTGAGGTTTGCTGCACCCATAATCCAGAGATTGATTGATCAAAACCATCCTCTGTTAATGCCTTTACTATCAGACCAAATGCATTTGGACCTGAACTCTAGCTGACTATATGTTGATGAGGACACTGCTTCTTACCTAGAAATCATCTGTTTACTAGGTGATCGCAAAACATTATTTAACAGATATTAATGTTGATCGCAAAACAATTTCAGATCAGGCATGAAAACTTTTGACCACTCATGACCATTTACAACCATTCATGACAATTTTCCCTCACAAATGCATTCTTTGGGATATTACATCATGCTAATTAACAAGAACTGTATTCTTTGTAACCTACAAAAAAGTATTTGCTTGCTGATGAAACTGGTCACAGTGGTGTTACCTAAGCTGTCAAGTATATAGCAGTTTCATAGCAGTAAATTGCCAAGAAATAGTTTTTCTACCTTGTTGCCTCGCTCCAAGGGCTCTCGTCTCCTGGTCTAGGTGATTATTGAGCACCTTGTGCAGCTCAACAATTTCACAATTCTTCAGCTGATCTACTTCCTGTCTGAGCTGTCTGTGCAGACTCCAACTCATCCGTCAGCACAGGATTTCAATGTGGGCCTTGGCTAGTCGGCACAAAGCCTTTTCCCGCTGCAGACAGGAACCCCCAATACCGACTGCCTGGCCATACCGCAGCCTGACCTCTGCTCCATATGTATTCTCTTTCCATCCCTGGGCATCGACATCCAGTTGGTGGCCTTGTGCAGGGATATCCTCTTGATCCTTCAGAGCCATCTGTCTTCTCCAGCAGGGAAGTCCTCTCTCCAAGAAGGTAGACCACTTGTTCTGTAGCACTCCTGTGGATCATGTCCGTTAGTCCATGCTGGCACAGCATTTCAACCACCTTGTTTCTCTGGGTATCTTGCAGAAATATTAGCTGATGCAACTGTCCTCTCTTCTTCTATTGCTTTGGCCAAAAGATTTTTGTCCTCTGTCAAGGCACGGATTGGTGCCAAGGACTTGATTAATTCTGCCATCTCATGTACCAGGCATGCAAACTTGTCACCTTTTGGCGAAATTTGCCGTTTTGAAACCAAAATTGGTCACCTGGGGGTGGCTTCAATCCATCTGTATGTCGATCTCTCAAAATGCGCCGGCGCCTAGTGGCATCTGCACCATGCTGTCACCTGGCTTCAAGAAAAGCCATGATAGGGACATACAAGCTATGTCCCATTTCAGGGGCTGCCGCCTTGTAGGCTGCATTTTAAGACCGAATGCATTACACCGGCACAACGAAGTGCTGTCCCATTCCGGAGGCTCCTTCAAATGCGGTCGAGAAATGAAGCCTTGTTTTCCCCGATTTAAACAATATGTTTAAAAAAAACAATAGATACAATACAACAATATTATCAGTAACAACAGCATCAGACATCACTCCCCTCCTTTCAGAATATCTATAATGGACAAAGAAAAACACATAAATAAATGAGTAAAATAAAAAAATATAAAATAAATAAAAATAATAATTAAGTAAATAAATAAAGTGTAAGTAAAATAAAGAACTGTAAAGAACAGCTGTAACCCAGCTGTAACCCAACATTATTATACATTATTAAATTGTACCAATCCTCCTTAAAACTGAAATAGTCTATTAGCCTAATCCACTTGTCATTTAGCCAGGTTTATAACAAAAATGGACACTGAGTTGATGCGAAAACACAATTTACACATTTTACTAAGTAGAACAATTCCCTATAATAACACCTGGGGAGGCTCTTCCGGCAACTCTCCCGGTGTGAGAAACCTTGAACATTATAACCAGAGAAAGTAAAAAAAAAAACATCTAAGAGTAAAGAGCAGCATATGGTAGGATAATCACCTAGACCAGGAGATGAAAGCCCTTGGAGCGAGGGTGCATTCCCTTGATGCTGAGAAGAGCTCCATGCAAGAGTGGGTGGTATCTCTGCAGGATGACGTGGATTGGCTGGAGTTTGCACTCCAACTGCAGCAGCAAGATGGTAAATAGCAGCCCCTAACTCTACAGGCACAGGCAGACCAGGCCCATGAGATGGCTAAATGTCATGCTTCTGAGTTGGCCCAGATCAACCAGACGTGCAGCATTTTAAATAAGAAGATAATTGCTCAGACAGACTGCTTTGCAAATATGGAGAAAGCAGAGTTAACACTGCAGAATGAGGTGCACAGACTGGAGTCTGCCAACCAAGATCAGAGAGAACGGACTAAAAATCAGCTCCTTGCTCTCCAGATCCAAGCTGGCCAGGCCCAAGAGCTGGCTGAATCTCCTCCGTCTGAGCTGGTCCAGAGGAACCACAAATGCAGGATCTTAAACAAGGAGCATATTACTCAAATAGACTTCCTTGCAAAGAAGGAGCAATCGGTGGGATCACTGAAGAAGGAGGTGGACAGACCGAGGTCTGCCCGACAGCTAGGGATGGGCGATACCAACATTTTTTCCTTTCAATACCATTGGTAAAGTACCTATATGGTACTTTTTTATCGATACCCAAACATAAACTTTTTGCCCCTTAAAGGGAAATCACATGATTGCACAGTGTTCATTCACAACTTTATTGCAAGGGCAATACGAAATACAAATAAAACTCATTTAAATAAACACTTGAAAGAAATGCTTATATAATGAGAATGAAATAGATCAATGAGTTAATAAAATTAAAATAAGATGAAAATAAATATTTTTTTAGTAATAATGGAATAATAAAAATAATTAGACTTCAAATAAATACAAAATAACATTTCTTAAATTAAAACATCATAACACATTATTATCACCAACACTAGCAGCATCATCATCATCCTCAACATAAGCAGCAACAACATCATCAACAACAAAATGCAAAATGACAATTTCACTCGTTTTTATTACACTGAAAGAGAATTCAGACGTTAACCTTATTGTGACTTCTCATCATCCCTTGTCTGAATTATGAACAGCACTTGAATTATGAATAATTAACAACACTTGAATTATGAATTATAAACAAAACAACACAATTTAGAACAAATTACAAAAAGGGAAATCAAAATGTTATAACATTTTAATCATAATGCAGCAAAATGTAAAAATGCAGTTTATTTACCGATCTTTTTAGATATTTTGTTCTCAGCAACGATATTTTATTCATCTAAATATTATCATTTATAGCCTGATATATACAGAATTTTTAAATCCATTATTAACATTCTAGAAACAAAACTGTTTGTGAATAATTTCTGATACATACAGTACAAGCATATGAACCTTTACATTTGTCGACTAAATGAAAGAGTGGTGAACATGACTTCATCCAAGATTCACGGAGCTCAGTTGTATATTTGGGGTAGTTTAATCTTCTTCAGTCTTCAGGGCAACGTTCAGCCTCTTTTAAAACCCTAACCCTAACCCTAAACCCTAACCCTAAACCCTAACCCCTAACCCTAACCCCTAACCCTAACCTTAAGCCTAACTTGAAATTAGGAGGTGCTGTCTCAATGAGTGCGACTGTGCCAATTCTCTCCGGCCAGGTATCAGTCAGTGGATAGAAATCCAGGTTATGGGTACTTATAAGCTCATTCACTAAAAATGAATTGTTAGTTAGTGACCTGACGTTTAATAGAGACATTTTTATTGTTCTGGGTGCATGGCTTTGCGGGGTACTTAGAGTTTGAGTCTGAACTGAGAGTAAATTGTTTAGATTCCTGTATGTTACAGGGAAGTTACGTAATTTCGGTCAATGGTTAATAGCTACAGGAATTTGTAAAGCAGAGTGACAGTCGTCAATGTCAGAGTGGATCGGACTCACCAAATATCAGCAGCGAACAGAGGATTTCAGCGTAAGTTCCATGTTCAAGGTGAGGAGGCGTGATCCGTGAAACTTTGGATGAACTCCATCATGTCTGAAGACATTTGGATGGTTTAAGAAGGTGCCGAAGTTGTCCACAAATGGTACGTCGAGGGAGCAGCAGTATCCCTTGAACCATGTGTGTAGCTGAAGGACATGCGTGAATTTTATGTCTCCAAAGCTGGGACACGGCAGCAGGCCGGATACGATGAACCGGCGGTCCGACTGTAGAAGACTGTCAATAAGCTTCAAAATGCCTTCTTTAAGTGTCTTTGATTGTTTGTTCCTGAGATCGTTGGTTCCCATGTGGATCAGAACAGTAAAGGCAGACGGGTTTTGATCCAGCAGCTGTGGGATTCTGGAGTCTATATCCCGGACGAGAGCACCCGGGTAGCAGATGCATCCTTTATCATTTTGAGTAAGCAGTTAGTAAAGGAAGGGATTTTCTAACAGTATGAGGCAGGAGCTACTGTAGATGGGACAAGGGTTGCACAGCAAACAATGTTTAACTTTGCAGCACTTCGTTTTATGAATTGTTTAAAGATGACAAGACAGACAACTGACTGTGATGGGAGTGAAAGAAGCAACTTTTTAATTGCTTGCTTATGAGGCCTAGATGTCCAATGCGCTCTCTCCATTAAGATACAGAGACAGAGACACTCTTTGAGTGCGTTCGAAAGGCGCATAGACAGAAATAACAACGAGACACTAGGAATTGAAATCCATGACGCCTTCATAAATGTTGCATCACCTGCTACGATGAGGATGGGACTCGAACCCACGCGTGCAGAGCACAATGGATTAGCAGTCCATCACCTTAACCACTCGGCCACCTCATCCGAAAAGACTTGGCACATCCTCAACAACAACCGTACATACCATCCTTCATCATTTTGAGTTATTCCGGGGAAAGGCAAAGTACAGAGTTCTTTTTACACTCCAACTACCTTGCCAAGGACTTACACACTACATGTTTTGGTCTTGGACTGACTCAACTGATGGATAATAAGGAACTGCTCCAGCCAGATTTGAGCAACACACATTGGAGGCAAATTGACAAGATAAAGTCAGGGCAATAATGTAAGACACGACAATCCAAGAAACCCTCACATGTTTCCCAATATGGGCATTGGTGGTATAGTGGTGAGCATAGCTGCCTTCCAAGCAGTTGACCTGGTTTCGATTCCCAGCCAATGCAATTTGAGATGTGGTTGTTTATCAAACACTGACTTCACAGTGTATTTTATATATTTGGAGGCAAATAAACATCAGGGTAATAATTACATTACATTTAGCAGACGCTTTTATCCAAAGCGACTTACAATTATTTAAACACCGATGGATGCAGCCATCAGGAGCAATTAGGGGGTTAAGTGTCTTGCTCAAGGACACTACAGCATGCTAGCAGGAGGAGCCTGGGATCAACCAGCAACCTTTCGATTACTTTAGAAGACTGTGGCAAGTCTGTGCTGTGCCAAGAGTGCAACAGCAACAAAGACCCATCAGCGCTTCATCCAGGGCCCACCCCATGGAAATCCGATGCCCACGTGAGCACCGTAGATCACAGCGGGAGCGACAGCCGCTGGAAGCCATTCCGTCTGTGACATCCAAATGCACGGATATCTGTGGAAGTATGAACACGTCAAAATCATGCTCCAAAATCTGTCTTGCATTCGTGTATCCTGCGGGCCAAAGAGACCTATCCATGAAGACCTACATTGTTCTTGATGACCAGAGCAACAAGTCCCTAGGCAAAACTGAATTCATCCAACAATTCGGAATCCAAGGCACAGGAACAAGATATACTTTGAAGACATGTTCAGGAGTGGTGGATACGGCCGGACGGCGAGCCAGCAACTTCATGGTAGAGTCATTAGATGGCAACATTCACATTCCCTTCCCTACTCTGATTGAGTGCAACATGCTGCCAGACGACAGGTCTGAAATACCATCACCAAACGTAGCCAGACACCATCCTCACCTCAAATACTAGCAGACAAAATCCCAGTCCTGGACCCAGACGCGCCCATCCTTATTCTCCTTGGGAGAGACTTAATTCAGGTACACAATGTGCGGGAACAATGTAATGGGCCACACAACGCACTGTTTGCCCAACGACTCGACCTTGGATGGGTGATAATTGGAGATGTGTGTCTGGGAAGAGCACACAAACCCACCACTGCCAGTGTCTTCAGAACCAGTGTGCTGAGGAGTGGGCGCCAATGCCACCTCAGCCCATGCACCAGCAGCTTAACGGTCAGAGAGAAGATTGACAGCCCTGATCCACGCCACATCCCTCCATGTGTGTCTCATTCAGCCGATGAAACAGACAGCCTGGGCAGAAACGTGTTTCAAAGAACACAACGCGACGACCAATTTGGCCTCTCCATCAAAGATGAGCTGTTCCTTGACCTCATGGATAAGGAGGTTTACATGAATGAAGCACACTGCTGGGTAGCACCGCTGCCATTAAGGCCAAACAGGCCGCGTCTGCCCAACAACAGTAAACATGCTGTTAACCGCCTTGCCTCCCTCCGCCGCATGCTGGAAAAGAAACATGCAATGAAAGAACACTTCTTCAACTTCATGCAACTGTCACAATTCAAGGAAAGGTCTTAGTCAGGGAGCTGTCTGCTGAACAAGCTCAATGGGATGCTCCCCTGCCAGCGTTAAAAGAGGAACAATGGAAAATGTGGACCAACTCACTCTGTGAGCTTGAGCAGCTTCAGATTGAAAGACCCTATGTGCCCGTTTCCTTGTGCTCCACAAAACACAGAGAACTCTGTGTCTTCTCTGATGCTTCCACTATGGCCATATCAGCATTGGCCTATCTTAAAGCAACAGATGAAAACGGACACATTCACATTGGATTCGTCATGAGCAAGTCAAAGCTGGCTCCTCATCCCCCACATACTGTTCCACGGCTCGAACTTTGTGGTGCTGTCTTGGCTGTTGAAATGGCGGACTTGATTATAGACAGCCCAATCGTATTGGGCTACAACAACAAGCAGTGGAGGCAGGAACAGGCGTTGGCCGACGCATTCTGGAAACGCTGGCGTCAAGAGTACCTGGTGTCACTCCAACCAAGGAGAAATTGGCACGTGGACAAGCCAAACCTGAGCCAAGGAGATGTTGTGCTGCTCAAGGATGCACAGGTCAAGCAGAACGAATGGCCAGTCGGAGTGGGGTGAACGCCATTCCCAGCAAAGACTCTAAAGTCTGCAAAGTAGATGTGAGAGTGGTCAGACAGGGTACTCAGCAGGTGTATTCTAGACCAGTCTCTGAAGTTGTTTTACTTGTAAAAGGGGAATAGTGTTATAATACATTATAACAAGCGGGGAGTGTAATGTTCTGATGTATATCTGGGGAAAGGGCGACCCTAGTGGTCACTCTCAAAGCGATGTTTGTTTTACTATCGATCTTGCCGTAGTTTGGGTTTGATGACACATGCGGAAGTGAGCTGCCACATGCTTTTCTTTTTGGATCCGGTTGGCTGGAAAACACGTTTGTCTTTTTACAGTGCTTTCTAAGTAAAAGTTTGAACGATACAAGCTGCTTCATTCGTGGAAAAACTGTTACACACACACACTGAAGCGGAGGCAAAAAAAACCTCATATATATTAATCACTAAAGGGGCAAGAAATATTTCTTTTATGAATTATTTAACTGCTCACCACATATTTATACCTATTTAATAACCCATGTATTCTATATATCATTTATACATATACACGAACAATACACAAATCTCTTCACATCTCTTTAGCCGGCACACTCACACACACACACAGGCACACTCACACCCCAAAAGGAAAAAGACAAGCCTTTCTGGCACCACATCTGAACAGCGCTTAATTTTATACTTTAACGTCAACTCATGTATACTTTTCAAGATTTTCACTTTGGCCAGACCTTTACATTTTCACTTTGGCCAAACTTTTCCCCATTTTTTCTCAAACTTATTTTTCATCTTTTAAGCCTTTAACTTGTAACTCTTTTTGCTTCACTTTTCGTCTTTTTCATCTTACTTTAGGCTTTTAACTTTTATCTCTTTTTCACTTTTTATCCTTTTTCATCTTTATTCATATAATTTTATTTTGAGTCAATTCCCCTGGCCAGGGTTATTTCCTCTTTGTTTTTCCTACATAGATTTGATTATATTATATTTTCATTTGGCCACTTTCACGCAGCATTTAATGTACACATGTCTAACTGATTAAGGAGATATGGGCCCTGTTGTCGTTAATCTTGCATGGTTATTTAAATAACTTTTGGCTACTCGTTCTGCCATTCTATAATTACTTTTTACTTAAACTTTCTCCACATCTTTTAAGCCTTTATCTTTTACTTTAAACTTCATCTTTTATTTCTCTCGTCGCTATTCTCTATTTCCACTTAATTCTCTTTTTCTTCGTTTATTATTCTCTTATTCCCCTTATTTACGTCTTTTACAAATTAATAAACACCAATTTAGACGGAAACTCACTTCACACATCAACACATCATCTCCATCTCCGCACAATTTGCTCTTGTCAGTGCAGTCTATCCACCCAAAATACTACCGCTTCAAAAATCACACACAGCTCAATTTGTGAGATAACACTCACCCTGAGAGTGGTTATTCGCTGGAGCAAGCAGCATCGGCAGATGAGGCCCAGCAGATCCTAGTTCGTGACGCCACTTTGTAGTTCCTTGATGAATTTGATGTATTGATGAAGAAGACGTGTACTCGTAGTTATTATCTTATACAATGGGGCTGTATTGGAATGTCACAATTGTTCTTGTACCTCTCTGTTGTACAGGAAGAGTAGACACGTCAAAGAAAATGCAACAGTGATCTGAAATGGCAACATCCATGACATAGGGTACAGTGATATTTAGTCCTTTTGATATGACCAGGTCCAGAGTATGCCCCTTAGTGTTGGTGGGTCCAGAAACATGCTGAGTGAGGTCAAATTTCTCCAATAGGCTAATGAATGGTTGAGCATCTGGGTCTATTTGATTGTCAACAGGAATATTAAAACCACCTGAGATTATTACACGATCATAACCAGTGGAGACCTTGGACAGTAGCTCAGAGAATTAATCAAGAAAGCAACATTTAGATTTTGGTGACCGATAAACAGCGATGATTAAAATCGGGGTTCTGCAGTTCATAGATATTGCAAGGTGTTCGAATGACGTGAATTGTCCGAGGAGAATTTCCTTGCAATTATAGATATCAGAGAAGAAGACAGCAGATATTCAACTGCCTCTCTTATCAGCTCTAGTTGTCTGAATGAAATTGAAATGAGGAGGTGCTGTCTCAATGAGGGTGACTGTGCCATTTCTATCCTGCCAGGTCTCAGTCAGTGGAGAGAAATCCAAGTTATGGGTACTTATAAGCTCATTAACTAAAAATGACTTGTTAGTTAGTGACCTGATGTTTAATAGAGACATTTTTATTGTTCTGGGTGCATGGCTTAGTGGGGTACTTAGAGTTTGAATCTGAACTGAGAGTAAATTGTTTAGATTCCTGTATGTTACTGGGAAGTTACGTAATTTCGGTCTATTATTAATAGCTACAGGAATTTGTAAAGCAGAGTGACAGTCGTCAATGTCAGAGTGGATCGGACTCACCAAACATCAGCAGCGAACAGAGGATTTCAGCGTAAGTTCCATGTTCAAGGTGATGAGGCGTGATCCGTGAAAGTTTGGGTGAACTCCATCATGTCTGAAGACATTTGGATGGTTTAAGAAGGTGCCGAAGTTGTCCACAAACGGTACGTTGAGAGAGCAGCAGTATCGCTTGAACCATGTGTGTAGCTGAAGGACATGCGTGAGTGCGTTTGACAGGTATAATAAAGAGACACTGTAGGATTGAAAGCCATGACGCCCTCATAAACATTTTATCACCAGCTACGATGAGGATGGGACTCGAACCCACGCGTGCAGAGCACAATGGATTAGCAGTCCATCGCCTTAACCACTCGGCCACCTCATCCGAAAAGGCTTGGCACATCCTCAACAACAACCGTGCATACCATCCTTCATCATTTTGAGTAATTCCAGGGAAAGGCAATTTAAAGTACAGAGTTCTTTCTACACTCTGACTACCTTGCCAAGGACTTACACACTATATGTTTTGGTCTTGTACCGACTCAACTGATATATAATAAGGAACTGCTCCAGCCAGATTTCAGCAACACACATTGGAGGCAAATTGACAAGATTAACGTCAGGGCAATAATGTAAGACACGACAATCCAAGAAACCCTCACATTTTTCTCAGCATGGGCATTGGTGTTATAGTGGTGAGCATAGCTGCCTTCCAAGCAGTTGACCTGGTTTGATTCCCAGCCTATGCGATTTGTGTCTGGTTGTTTATCAAACACTGGCTTTGCAGTGAATTTTATATATTTGGAGGCAAATAAACAAGATAAACATCAGCGTAATAATGTACTTAATGTATTAGAATTAAAAGTCATGTTATATTCAGTTCCCTGATGTACAATGGGAGCCACTTAAAGAGGCTGTCCAACTCAACTCTACATAATAGCTCAAATAAAGGCATTTACATTTAGCAGACGCTTTTATCCAAAGCGACTTACAATTGTTCAAACACCGACGGACGCAGCCATCAGGAGCAATGAGGGGTTAATTGTCTTACTCAAGGACACTACAGCCTGCTAGCAGGAGGAGCCTGGGATCGAACCAGCGACCTTTAGATCACTAGACCACCAGCTCTACCGCCTGAGCCACCATCCCCTGCATAGTAGTGATTAAAATTTAAAAAAATCAAAAATGCAAAGGAGTAGTATAAATCATATTAAAGTATTTACCTAAAAGAAAAACTAGTAAAATAAAGACACTAATAAGTGATATTCAACGTGGTTGTGGACATCTTTAATATCCGTGGGCCACAATAATATAGTGTCATACTGAATGGTAAGATAGAGACATTTTTGTAGGACAAACACTGCAATTTACTACTAAGAGAGAGGTAAGTCACAGTTTTCCTTTGTTTAAAAGTGGCCAAGTGTGTAGATTTATAGGTTCTAGTCAATGGCCTTTTGATTTCAATATCAAGGTCTTTGAACTTTCTATTTTTAGGAGTTATTGGGATCAAAATAATTGTGAAATATTGCAATAGATTTCTGCATTTGCAGTGCTCTCTGAGAAACGCCTCATCCCCCCTCAACCACCCCACATTCAATAGATTCAATTTAAAATTTTCAAAAAGCAACAATAAAACAATAACACAATATCACAACATTGATATTAAAATCGACTCTCTATCTCTTGTTCCTACCAAGGCTGCAAGGAATCTTGGTGTCATTATTGATGACCAACTGACATTCTCGGACCATGTTGCCGCCGTCTCCCGGTCCTGCCGCTTCGCACTACTCAACATCCGAAAAGTCAGGCCGTACCTGACCCAATATGCCACTCAACTGCTGGTACAAACCTTGGTGGTGTCCCGTCTCGACTACTGCAACGCCCTCTTAACAGGCTTGCCGGCCTGTGCGGGGAAGCCACTACAGATGATACAGAATGCGGCGGCGCGACTGGTGTTCAACCAGCCAAAGAGGGCACATGTCACTCCGCTGCTCATCGAGCTCCACTGGTTACCTGTAGCCGCCCGCATCAAGTTCAAGTCTCTTATGCTGGCCTACAGAGTGATTGCTGGGAATGCTCCCGCCTACTTAAATGCTCTTGTAAGAGCACATGTTGCCCCCCGGATGCTGCGCTCGTCAAATGAGCGTCGCCTGGCTCTGCCGGCCATACAGCCACGGCAATCCAGGCTATTCTCATTTGTAGTGCCACGTTGGTGGAACGAGCTGCCAAAAATGACCAGAGCAGGGACCTCCCTCTCTGTCTTTAAGAAGCACTTGAAGACCCAGCTCTTCAGTGAGTACCTCCTGTCCTAACCTACAATTACTTAGCACTACCTAGCAGTATTTATTGTTACACAAATGTTGTTGTTACACAAATCTCTGTCGCAATGTAGCTTGAATGTTATTCTCCCTTGTAAGTCGCTTTGGATAAAAGCGTCTGCCAAATGACTAAATGTAAATGTAATGTATAACATATGAACAATCAATAAATAAAAGTCAATAGAATAAAATATACACCAGCAATATGTACAAAAGATAACTAGGCCTCATAGTGTATGGATTCTACTGAACACTCAAGATTGTTTCACTGTTAACACAGTTTTAAGTTCATGGTTTCTATTAAAAAAATAATAATAATTATCCTTTTTTGGAGCTGCAACAATTAGTCAACAGATTAGTTGCCAACTATTTCATGAATCGCCACCTTTTTTGATAATGATTAATCGCTTTGAGTCAATATTTAAGATGTCCTATATGACAGTAAACTGAAAAACCTATATAGGTTCCTCCACTACAGAGAGCCCAATGGATTGGGAGGATCGGAATTTTCACCTCTCCGTGAAATAGGGTTGATTGCTCCATTGGAATGTCAACTTTTTTGTCAATGGGTTTGTGTTTGCATATGTTTGTGTTAGGTGTGGTGGCTTCCAGACCTTGGGAGGACACAACGATTAAGTGCAAACAAAAATGTAGCCCAAGGCTTTATCTGTGGCCCACTTCTGTAGTCAATGAAAAGTGGTTATAATATGTTAGAATATAAAAGTGGAAATAATTATTGATATATGTGTATAAAAATATATCATCATCTGGGAATCATCGTAGACCTCACGACACGAACCCATCCCGATATGAAGAGTTTTGCGATAGATTTTGTATTGGGATTCAATTTGTTGCGATATATCCCAATAATTTTAAATAAAATAAAGTTGGATAGAAAATAATTAAGGGGATCGAAGGAATGTTACAAATGTATGAGTTTGGTAGAATGGGAAAGCTCAGGTTTTCCCACAGGAGGAAGCTTTAGTCTAAATCAGCTACAGCAGCTGAAAGTTAGATTACAAGATAAAGGAATGAAAAAGAGGAAGTACAAGGCCGATTGGTGGGCTTTTGGAGAGTGGGTAGAGGAAGCAAATAAAAGAGAAAAGAACAAAGATGAGAAGCAGGGAGAGGGAAAGGGCCGAGAGATGGAGATCAGGGAAAGAGACAGGGCCAGGAAAAGGAACAAAGAAAGCAGAAACCGTCAGCACCACCACCGTATAATGCTCATAAATGTATTTCCTTGCATCCTATGTTCCTGGTGAAAATACTGGATCTGGACCTGGACTCCTATCCTTACGTACGGGGTCAACCTCCACATCTACCCAACCTCGTCCTTAACGACAAGCCTAACATCATCATATTCTATAATATATAATAAGTGATTTTTCTCTATCACGTTTCAATTGATTGGCAAGAAATTTACCTGATTTGTCATTGAATTCAAAAAAATTTGCTCTTGTTCCTGTCATAAGGAATTGTGTCTTTGATGGATTTCAAGTTGAGATGTAATTGTTCTGATCTGATTTCGGATTTGCTCAGATGATGAGTGGGTCTGTTGGGAATGCAACTCCTTTAGTCGCTGTTTGAGTTTATTTGGGCATTCTTGTCCTTTCTTTTTTTCGTGAGTGGAGAATGAAATAATATTACCTCTTAGAACTGCCTTAGCTGTTTCCCAAAGTAAGGATGGTGATATTTCTGGGGAGTCATTCAGTTCAGTGAAGGAAGTCCATTCTCTTGAAAATAAATGGTTAAATTCTTTATCTGTTAAAAGTGAGGTGTTAAACCGCCACCTGCTGGGAGGGTTCCGGTTTGTTTCCTTTATCAGGTTGAAACTAATCGGCCCGTGATCGGAAATTACAATAGGGTGAATTTCTGGATTTGTGATTTTGGACAGTGCGGAGTTATTTGTCAAGAAAAGGTCGATTCGAGAGAAACTTTGGTGGGATGGTGAATAATATGTGTATTCTATAGAATGTGGGTTATTTGATCTCCAACAATCCCCAACAGCAAGATCACTCATATATTGTTTTATAGTGTCCGGAAAACGCCAGGATTTGGGAATATTTCTGGTTTGAGAAAGGTCTAAATTTGGATCCAGTACTGTGTTGAAGTCTCCTCTCATAAATGATAGTTCATTCAGAAAATTCTAAAAGTTTTGAAAATATATTGTGAAAGAAATTTTGGTGATCTTCATTGGGGCCATACATATTAGCTAAGGTTCATTTGATGTTACCTAAAATCCCATTCATCATTATGAAACGCACTTCTGTGTCTGATATTGTGGTTTTATTTTGATATGGGATACTTTTATTGATCAATATAGATAGACCTCTTTTTTTTGAGTTGTATGATGCCGAAAACATCTGACTAAGCCATTTAGCTTTGAGTTTGAGGTGCTCAAATGCAGTGACGTGGGTTTCTTGCAGTAGACAGAAGCTGGGGTTCATCTTGGTGAGGTGAGTTAGTATTTTGCTACGTTTAGCAGGTGAGCCCAAGCCTCTCACATTCCAGTCTCGCTGTGGAACTGTGTTCCAGGGTTGGATGATTAACAGGGCGATTGCAATGGCAAGAAGGATTATTTACAGACCTGATCATTTTTTTCCTGTTGACGGGGCGTCATCCTTTTCAAGTACGAGTTCTGTCATGGCATATCCCTTTCGTGGAGATGGCGGTTACTTGCACATATCCCGCTAGGATCGTGATCTCAGTTCACGTCCCATGATTCTCCGTTGTTGCCGTTTATCTGGTCCTCTGGAAGGTTGCAGACTTTCTTGCAATGAGATGCGTGTGCCCACGTAGGTCGGTCTGCCACCTTAACTGATGCTGCAGTGGTGAGGAGGATCCGTGAACGGTCCAAGGAATCTGACAGTGTTCCTGCTTTTCCTCCTACAATTTCCGCCTCCTAAAGCACGGATTTTGGGGTCCGAGTCCCACCTGATGTGCTTGTAAGCAGAGTTGCCAGCAAAGGCATGCTGGCCCCATAACCCAGAGATTGATTGATCAAAACCATTCTCTGTAAAGGCCTGACCTTTACTATCAGTCAAACTACATTTGGACCCGACCTCTATCTAACAATATGTTGAGGAGAAAACTGCTTCTTATCTAGAAATCATCTATTTACGGCCCATAAACCAAATGTCTATGGATCAAGCCATTCTCTTACAATTTCACCTTTCAAACAAGAGCATGTGGGCTCAAAGCTTATCTGGGGTTCTTGGAAGCAGAGTAACCATAACCCTGATGTTGATTGATCAACACCATCCTCCACTAATCCTTCCCCTTTGCTACCAGAACATGCCCACTACATGTTGAAAAGGAAACAGCTCCTTATTTACACAACGTTTATAGAACAGATGGTCAAACTGGTCACAAAACAATGTAAGACCAGTCATGACAACTCAGGAACATCTTCTGACCAGTCATGACAATTCTCCCCTCCTAAACCAAGGATTGTGAATTTGAGTCCCACCTGAGGAGCTTATGAGCAGAGTTATCAGAGGAAGATGCTGGGCCCATAATCCAGAGGTCAATGGATCAAAATCCTCCTCTGCTAAGGCCTTTCCTTTGCTACAAAAGGATGTGAACTCATGCAAATATGTGTTGACACGGAAAAAGCTTCCTACCTAGACAACGTGTATTTAACAGTTGTTGATGCTGATCGCAAAACAATTTCAGACCAGGCGTGATAACTTTTGACCACTCATAACAATTTACAACCAGTCATGACAATTTTCCCTCACAAATGCATTCTTTGGGATGTGAACTCATGCTAATTGTTGTAATCAAAACAGCTAAGGCATGCTGCCCACATAATCCAGAGTTTGATTGCTCAAAACCATCCTCTGTTAAGGCCTTACCTTTACTATCAGACCAAATGCATTTGGACCTAAACTCTAGCTGACTATATGTTGAGGAGGACACTGCTTCTTACCTATAAATCATCAATTTACCAGGTGTTGATGCTGATCGCAAAACATCTTCCAAAATTTCCCTCCACTCTTGATGATTTCACCTCCTAAACAAGGGATTGTGTGCTCAAGTACCACAGGAGGCTCTCAAAAGCAGAGTGGCGCAGCGGAAGCGTGCTGGGCCCATAACCCAGAGGTCGATGGATCGAAACCATCCTCTGCTAAGGCTTTGTTTTCTGTACCTCAAGATGTGGATTGTACTGATTTCAAGTTCAGAACAAAACAGCTTCTTACCAATATAATATGCTCATAACAGGTGTTCTCTAAACTGATACTGAGTAAGCTTTGAAAAAAAGGGAGCTTCTTACATGTACTTAACAGGTGTTGATGCTGATCACACAAACGTTCTTGACAATTTCACCTCCCAAACAAAACATTGTTGGTTTGAGTCCTATCTGGCTTCTTAAAAGCAGAATGATGTTTATGGATCAACACCATCCTCCATGAAGTCCTCCCCTTTGCTACCACAACATATGATTCAGGATGTGAACTCATGCCAACTATATGTTGAAAAGGAATCAGCTTCTTATCTCCATAACATTTAATGAACAGGTGGTCATGCTGTTCACAAAACAATTTCAGACCAGTCATGACAACTCATGAACATTTTATGATCAGTCATGACAAGTCTCCCCTTGTAAACCAGCTATTGTGAATTCAAGTCCCATGTAAGGTGCTTGTGAGCAAAGTTCCCAGCAGAAGAAGGCGGGGCCCATAATCCAGAGGTTAATGGATCACAACCGTCCTCATGCTCAACCCATGCTAATATATGTTGACACCGAAAAAGCTTGCTACCTAGACAACGTTTATTTAACAGTTGTTGATGCTGATCGCAAATCAATTTCAGACCAGGCATGAGAACTTTTGACCACTCATAACAATTTACAACCAGTCATGACAATTTTCCCTCACAAATGCATTCTTTGGGATGTGAACTCATGCTAATTGTTGTAATCAAAACAGCTAAGGCATGCTGCCCACATAATCCAGAGTTTGATTGCTCAAAACCATCCTCTGTTAAGGCCTTACCTTTACAATCAGACCAAATGCATTTGGTCCTAAACTCTATCTAACTATATGTTGAGGAGGACACTGCTTCTTACCTATAAATCATCTATTTACCAGGTGTTGATGCTGATCGCAAAACATCTTCCAACCATTCATGAAAATCTCCCTCCACTTTTGATGATTTCACCTCCTAAACAAGGGATTGTGTGCTCAAGTACCACAGGATGCTCCCAAAAGCAGAGTGGCGCAGCGGAAGCGTGCTGGGCCCATAACCCAGAGGTCGATGGATCGAAACCATCCTCTGCTAAGGCTTCGTGTTCCGTACCACAGTATATGACTCAAGATGTGGATATAAGTGATTTCATGTTCAGAACAAACAGCTTCTTACCAATACAATATGCTCGTAACAGGTGTTCTCTAAACTCATGCTGAGTAAGCTTTGAACAAAAGAGAGCTTCTTACATGTACGTAACAGGTGTTGATGCTGACCACTAACCATTCTTGACAATTTCAACTCCCAAACAAAACATTGTTGGTTTAAGTCCTATCTGAGCTTCTTCAAAGCAGAGTGATGTTGATGGATCAACACCATCCTCCATGAAGGCCTCCCCTTTGCAACCACAACATATGATTCAGGACGTGAACTCATGCCAACTGTATGTTGAAAAGGAATCAGCTTCTTATCTGCTGCTCACAAAACAATTTCAGACCAGTCATGACAACTCATGAACATCTTCTGACCAGTCATGACAAGTCTCCCCTTCTAAACCAGGTATTGTAAATTCAAGTCCCATGTATGGTGCTCGTGAGCAGAGTTCCCAGCAGAAGCAGGCTGGGCCCCTAATCCAGAGGTCAATGGATCACAACCGTCCTCATGCTCAACCCATGCTAATATATGTTGAACCGAAAAAGCTTGCTACCTGGACAACGTTTATTTACATTTAATCATTTAGCAGACGCTTTTATCCAAAGCTACTTACAAGGGAGAATAACATTCAAGCTACATTGCAACAGAGATTAGTGTAACAACAACATTAGTGTAACAATAAATACTGCTAGGTAGTGCTAAGAAATTATAGGTTAGGACAGGAGGTACTCATTGAAGAGCTGGGTCTTCAAGTGCAACTTAAAGACAGCGAGGGAGGTTCCTGCTCTGATCATTTTTGGCAGCTCGTTCCACCAACGTGGAACTACAAATGAGAATAGCCTGGATTGCCGTGGCTGTATGGCCGGCAGAGCCAGGCGACACTCATTTGACGAGCGAAGCATCCGGGGGGCAACATGCGCTCTTACAAGAGCATTTAAGTAGGCGGGAGCATTCCCAGCAATCACTCTGTAGGCAAGCATAAGAGACTTGAACTTGATGCGGGCGGCTATAGGTAACCAGTGGAGCTCGATGAGCAGCGGAGTGACATGTGCCCTCTTTGGCTGGTTGAACACCAGTCGCGCCGCCGCATTCTGTATCATCTGTAGTGGCTTCACCGCACAGGCCGGCAAGCCTGTTAAGAGGGCGTTGCAGTAGTCGAGACGGGACATCACCAAGGTTTGTAGCAGCAGTTGAGTGGCATATTGGGTCAGGTACGGCCTGACTTTTCGGATGTTGAGTAGTGCAAAGCGGCAGGACCGGGAGACGGCGGCAACATGGTCCGAGAATGTCAGTTGATCATCAATAATGACACCAAGATTCCTTGCAGCCTTGGTAGGAACAAGAGATAGAGAGTCGATTTTAAAATCAATGTTGTGATAAATACCTTGTTTGGCCGGGAAGACCAGCAGTTCCGTTTTCGCCAGATTTAGTTGAAGATGATAATCCTTCATCCACGTGGATATGTGAGCGAGACAATGCGAGAAACCCTCACGTTTCCCAATATGGGCATTGGTGGTATAGTGGTGAGCATAGCTGCCTTCCAAGCAGTTGACCTGGGTTCGATTCCCAGCCAATGCAATTTGAGATCTGGTTGTTTATCTAACACTGACTTTATATATTTGGAGGCAAATAAACATCAGGGTAATAATTACATTACATTTAGCAGATTCTTTTATCCAAAGCGACTTACAATTATTTAAACACCGATGGATGCAGCCATCAGGAGCAATTAGGGGGTTAAGTGTCTTGCTCAAGGACACTACAGCATGCTAGCAGGAGGAGCCTGGGATCAAACCAGCAACTTTTAGATTACTTTAGAAGACTGTGGCAATTCTGTGCTGTGCCAAGAGTGCAACAGCAACAAAGACCCATCAGCGCTTCATCCAGGGCCCGCCCCATGGAAAACCGATGCCCACGTGAGCACCGTAGATCACAGCGGGAGCGACAGCCGCTGATAGCCATTCCGTCTGTGACATCCAAATGCACGGATATCTGTGGAAGTATGAACACGTCAAAATCATGCTCCAAAATCTGTCTTGCATTCGTGTTTCCTGTGGGGCCAAAGAGACCTAGCCATGAAGACCTACATTGTTCTTGATGACCAGAGCAACAAGTCCCTAGGCAAAACTGAATTCTTCCAACAATTCGGAATCCAAGGCACAGGAACAAGATATACTTTGAAGACATGTTCAGGAGTGGTGGATACGGCCGGACGGCGAGCCAGCAACTTCATGGTAGAGTCATTAGATGGCAACATTCACATTCCCTTGCCTACTCTGATTGAGTGCAACATGCTGCCAGACGACAGGTCTGAAATACCATCACCAGACGTAGCCAGACACCATCCTCACCTCAAATACTTGGCAGACAAAATCCCAGTCCTGGACCCAGACGCGCCCATCCTTATTCTCCTTGGGAGAGACTTAATTCAGGTACACAATGTGCGGGAACAATGTAATGGGCCACACAACGCACTGTTTGCCCAACGACTCGACCTTGGATGGGTGATAATTGGAGATGTGTGTCTGGGAAGAGCACACAAACCCACCACTGCCAGCGTCTTCAGAACCAGTGTGCTGAGGAGTGGGCACCAATCCCACCTCAGCCCATGCACCAGCAGCTTAACGGTCAGAGAGAAGATTGACAGCCCTGATCCACGCCACATCCCTCCATGTGTGTCTCATTCAGCCGATGAAACAGACAGCCTGGGCAGAAACATGTTTCAAAGAACACAACGCGACAACCAATTTGGCCTCTCCATCAAAGATGAGCTGTTCCTTGACCTCATGGATAAGGAGGTTTACATGAATGAAGCACACTGCTGGGTAGCACCGCTGCCATTAAGGCCAAACAGGCCGCGTCTGCCCAACAACAGTAAACATGCTGTTAACCGCCTTGCCTCCCTCCGCCGCATGCTGGAAAAGAAACATGCAATGAAAGAACACTTCTTCCACTTCATGCACCTGTCACAATTCAAGGAAAGGTCTTAGTCAGGGAGCTGTCTGCCGAACAAGCTCAATGGGATGCTCCCCTGCCAGCGTTAAAAGAGGAACAATGGAAAATGTGGACCAACTCACTCTGTGAGCTTGAGCAGCTTCAGATTGAAAGACCCTATGTGCCCGTTTCCTTGTGCTCCACAAAACAAAGAGAACTCTGTGTCTTCTCTGATGCTTCCACTTTGGCCATATCAGCAGTGGCCTATCTTAAAGCAACAGATGAAAACGGACACATTTTCATTGGATTCGTCATGAGCAAGTCAAAGCTGGCTCCTCATCCCCCACATACTGTTCCACGGCTCGAACTTTGTGGTGCTGTCTTGGCTGTTGAAATGGCGGACTTGATTATAGACAGCCCAATCGTTTTGGGCTACAACAACGAGCAGTGGAGGCAGGTACAGGCGTTGGCCGACGCATTCTGGAAACGCTGGCCTCAAGAGTACCTGGTGTCACTCCAACCAAGGAGAAATTGGCACGTGGACAAGCCAAACCTGAGCCAAGGAGATGTTGTGCTGCTCAAGGATGCACAGGTCAAGCGGAACGAATGGCCAGTCGGAGTGGGGTGAACGCCATTCCCAGCAAAGACTCTAAAGTCTGCAAAGTGGATGTGAGAGTGGTCAGACAGGGTACTCAGCAGGTGTATTCTAGACCAGTCTCTGAAGTTGTTTTACTTGTAAAAGGGGAATAGTGTTATAATACATTATAACAAGCGGGGAGTGTATTGTTCTGATGTATATCTGGGGAAAGGGCGACCCTAGTGGTAACTCTAAACGCGATGTTTGTTTTACTATCGATCTTGCCGTAGTTTGGGTTTGATGACACATGCGGAAGTGAGCTGCCACATGCTTTTCTTTTTTGATCCGGTTGGCTGGAAAACACGTTTGTCTTTTTACAGTGCTTTCTAAGTAAAACTTTGAACGATACAAGCTGCTTAATTCTTGGAAAAACTGTTACACACACACACACTGAAGCGGAGGCAAAAAAACCTCATATATATTTATCACTAAAGGGGCAAGAAATATTTCTTTTATGAATTATTTAACTGCTCATCACATATTTATACCTATTTAATAACCCATGTGTTCTATATATCATTTATACATATACACGAACAATACACAAATCTCTTCACATCTCTTTAGCCGGCACACTCACACACACACACAGGCACACTCACACCCCAAAAGGAAAAAGACATGCCTTTCTGGCACCACATCTGAACAGCGCTTAATTTTATACTTTAACGTCAACTCATGTATACTTTTCAAGATTTTCACTTTGGCCAAACTTTTCCCCATTTTTTCTCAAACTTATTTTTCATATTTTAAGCTTTATCTTGTAACTCTTTTTGCTTCACTTTTCATCTTTTTCATCTTACTTTAGGCTTTTAACTTTTATCTCCTTTTCACTTTTCATCGTTTTCTTCTTACTTTAGACTTTTAACTTTTATCTCTTTTTCACTTGTCATCCTTTTTCATCTTTAATATTTTCATTTTATTTTGAGTCAATTCCCCTGGCCAGGGTTATTTCCTCTTTGTTTTTCCTACATAGATTTGATTATATTATATTTTCATTTGGCCACTTTCACGCAGCATTTAATGTACACATGTCTAACTGATTAAGGAGATACGGGCCTTGTTTTCGTTAATCTTCCATGGTTATTTAAATAACTTTTGGCTACTCGTTCTGCCATTCTATAATTACTTTTTACTTAAACTTTCTCCACATCTTTTAAGCCTTTATCTTTTACTTTTAACTTCATCTTTTATTTCTCCGTCTCTATTCTCTATTTCCACTTAATTCTGTTTTTCTTCGTTGATTATTCTCTTATTCCTCTTATTTACGTCTTTTACAAATTAATAAACCCCAATTTAGACGGAAACTCACTTCACACATCAACACATCATCTCCATCTCCGCACAATTTGCTCTTGTCAGTGCAGTCTATCCACCCAAAATACTACCGCTTCAAAAACCACACACAGCTCAATTTGTGAGATAACACTCACCCTGAGAGTGTTTTTTCGCTGGAGCAAGCAGCATCGGCAGATGAGGCCCAGCAGATCCTAGTTTGTGACGCCACTTTGTAGTTCCTTGATGAATTTGATGTATTGATGAAGAAGAAGTGTACTCGTAGTAATTATCTTTTACAATGGGGCTGTATTGGGATGCCACAATTGTTCTGGTACCTCTCTGTTGTACAGGAAGAGCAGACATGTCAAAGAAAATGCAACAGTGATCTGAAATGGCAACATCCATGACATAGGGTACAGTGATATTTAGTCCTTTTGATATGACCAAGTCCAGAGTATGCCCCTTAGTGTGGGTGGGTCCAGAAACATGCTGAGTGAAGTCAAATTTCTCCAATAGGCTAATGAAGGGTTGAGCATCTGGGTTTATTTGATTGTCAACAGGAATATTAAAACCACCTGAGATTATTACACGATCATAATCAGTGCAGACCTTGGACAGTAGCTCAGAGAATTCATCAAGAAAGCAACATTTAGATTTTGGTGACCGATAAACAGCGATGATTAAAATCGGGGTACTGCAGTTCATAGATATTGCAAGGTGTTCAAATGACGTGAATTGTCCGAGGAGAATTTCCTTGCAAGTATAGATATCAGAGAAGAAGACAGAAGCTATTCGACTGCCTCGCTTATCAGCTCTAGTTGTCTGAATGAAATTGAAATTAGGAGGTGCTGTCTCAATGAGGGCGACTGTGCCATTTCTATCCAGCCAGGTCTCAGTCAGTGGAGAGAAATCCAAGTTATGGGTACTTATAAGCTCATTAACTAAAAATGACTTGTTAGTTAGTGACCTGACGTTTAATAGAGACTTTTTTATTGTTCTGGGTGCATGGCTTTGTGGGGTATTAGAGTTTGAGTCTGAACTGAGAGTAAATTGTTTGGATTCCTGTATGGAATCCAAACAATTTACAGGGAACTCCTGTACAGGGAAGTTACGTAATTTCGTCTATGGTTAATAGCTACAGGAATTTGTAAAGCAGAGTGACAGTCGTCAATGTCAGAGTGGATCGGACTCACCAACCATCAGCAGCGAACAGAGGATTTCAGCGTAAGTTCCATGTTCAAGGTGAGGAGGCTTGATCCGTTAAAGTTTGGATGAACTCCATCATGTCTGAAGACGTTTGGATGGTTTAAGAAGGTGACAAAGTTGTCCACAAACGGTACGTTGAGGGAGCAGCAGTATCGCTTGAACCATGTGTGTAGCTGAAGGACATGCGTGAATTTTATGTCTCCAAAGCTGGGACACGGCAGCAGGCCGGATACGATGAACCGGCGGTCCGACTGTAGAAGACTGTCAATAATCTTCGAAATGCCTTCTTTAAATGTCTTCGATTGTTTGTTCCTGAGATCGTTGGTTTTCATGTGGATCAGAACAGTGGAGGCAGATGGGTTTTGATCTAGCAGCTATGGGATTCTGGAGTCTATATCCTGGACGAGAGCACCCGGGTAGCAGATGCATCCTTCATCATTTTGAGTAAGCAGTTAGTAAAGGAAGGAATTTTCTAACAGTATGAGGCAGGGGCTACTCTAGATGGGACAAGGGTTGCACAGCAAACAAAGTTTAACTTTGCAGCGCTTTGTTTTATGAATGGTGTAAGGATGACAAGACAGACACCTGACTGTGATGGGAGTGAAAGAAGCAACTTTTTAATTGCTTGCTTATGAGGACTAGATGTCCAATGCGCTCTCTCCATTAAGCTACAGAGACAGAGAAACTTTTTGAGTGCGTTCGACAGGAATAATTAAGAGACACTGTAGGATTGAAAGCCATGACGCCCTCATAAATGTTCTATCACCAGCTACGATGAGGATGGGACTCGAACCCACGCGTGCAGAGCACAATGGATTAGCAGTCCATCGCCTTAACCACTCGGCCACCTCATCCGAAAAGGCTTGGCACATCCTCAACAACAACCGTGCATACCATCCTTCATCATTTTGAGTAATTCCAGGGAAAGGCAATTTAAAGTACAGAGTTCGTTCTACACTCTAACTACCTTGCCAAGGACTTACACACTATATGTTTTGGTCTTGTACCGACTCAACTGATATATAATAAGGAACTGCTCCAGCCAGATTTGAGCAACACATATTGGAGGCAAATTGACAAGATTAACGTCAGGGCAATAATGTAAGACACGACAATCCAAGAAACCCTCACATTTTTCTCAGCATGGGCATTGGTGGTATAGTGGTGAGCATAGCTGCCTTCCAAGCAGTTGACCTGGTTTGATTCCCAGCCTATGGGATTGGTGTCTGGTTGTTTATCAAACACTGGCTTTGCAGTGAATTTTATATATTTGGAGGCAAATAAACAAGATATACATCAGCGTAATAATGTACTTAATGTATTAGAATTAAAAGTCATGTTATATTCAGTTCCCTGATGTACAATGGGAGCCACTTAAAGAGGCCGTCCAACTCAACTCTACATAATAGCTCAAATAAAGGCATAGTAGTGATTAAAATAAAACAGTATTTAAAAAAATCAAAAATGCAAAGGAGTAGTATCAATCATATTAAAGTATTTACCTAAAAGAAAATCTAGTTAAATAAAGACACTAATAAGTGATTTTCAACGTGGTTGTGGACATCTTTAATATCCGTGGGCCACAATAATATAGTGTCATACTGAATGGTAAGATAGACACATTGTTGTCAGACAATCACTGCAATTTACTACTAAGAGAGAGGTAAGTCACAGTTTTCCTTTGTTTAAAAGTGGCCAAGTGTGTAGATTTATAGGTTCTAGTCAATGGCCTTTTGATTTCAATATCAAGGTCTTTGAACTTTCTATTTTTAGGAGTTATTGGGATCAAAATAATTGTGAAATATTGCAATTGATTTCTGCATTTGCAGTGCTCTCTGAGAAACACCTCATCCCCCCTCAACCACCCCACATTCAATAGATTACATTTAAAATTTTCAAAAAGCAACAATAAAACAATAACACAATATCACAACATTGATATTAAAATCGACTCTCTATCTCTTGTTCCTACCAAGGCTGCAAGGAATCTTTGTGTCATTATCGATGACCAACTGACATTCTCGGACCATGTTGCCGCCGTCTCCCGGTCCTGCCGCTTCGCACTACTCAACATCCGAAATGTCAGGCCGTACCTGACCCAATATGCCACTCAACTGCTGCTACAAACCTTGGTGGTGTCCCGTCTCGACTACTGCAACGCCCTCTTAACAGGCTTGCCAGCCTGTGCGGGGAAGCCACTACAGATGATACAGAATGCGGCGGCGCGACTGGTGTTCAACCAGCCAAAGAGGGCACATGTCACTCCGCTGCTCATCGAGCTCCACTGGTTACCTGTAGCCGCCCGCATCAAGTTCAAGTCTCTTATGCTGGCCTACAGAGTGATTGCTGGGAATGCTCCCGCCTACTTAAATGCTCTTGTAAGAGCACAGGTTGCCCCCCGGATGCTGCGCTCGTCAAATGAGCGTCGCCTGGCTCTGCCGGCCATACAGCCACGGCAATCCAGGCTATTCTCATTTGTAGTTCCACGTTGGTGGAACAAGCTGCCAAAAATGACCAGAGCAGGGACCTCCCTCTCTGTCTTTAAGAAGCACTTGAAGACCCAGCTCTTCAGTGAGTACCTCCTGTCCTAACCTACAATTCCTTAGCACTACCTAGCAGTATTTATTGTTACACTAATGCTGTTGTTACACTAATCTCTGTCGCAATGTAGCTTGAATGTTATTCTCCCTTGTAAGTCGCTTTGGATAAAAGCGTCTGCTAAATGACTAAATATAAATGTAATGTATAACATATGAACAATCAATAAATAAAAGTCAATAGAATAAAATATACACCAGCAATATGTACTAAAGATAACTAGGCTTCATAGTGTATGGATTCTACTGAACACTCAAGATTGTTTCAATGTTAACACAGTTTTAAGTTCATGGTTTATATTAAAAAAAAAAATTAATTATCGGAAGCATCGGAATTTTCACCTCTCCGTGAAATAGGGTTGATTGCTCCATTGGAATGTCAAATTTTTTGTCAATGGGTTTGTGTTTGCATATGTTTGTGTTAGGTGTGGTGGCTTCCAGACCTTGGGAGGACACAACGATTAAGTGCAAACAAAAATGTAGCCCAAGGCTTTATCTGTGGCCCACTTCGGTAGTCAATGAAAAGTGGTTATAATGTGTTAGAATATAAAAGTGGAAATAATTATTGATATATGTATATAAAAATATATCATCCCTCAATGAGGGCTGGGAATCATCGTAGACCTCATGACACGATACCATCCCGATATGAAGAGTTTTGCGATAGATTTAGTATTGGGATTCAATTTGTTGCGATATTTCCCAATAATTTTAAATAAAATAAAGTTGGATAGAAAATATTAAATTTAAGGTGTGAGGTGCGGCTCCCGGTCAATCTGAACGGCTCTCAGAAAGAAATGCATTAACTTTACTAATTGGACCATCTCCAGACTTATCGATCAGATGAATCACATCCTATCTGATCAATTCTTTTATCCATCAATCACATTGTGATTGATGGACAAATTTGAATTTTCAAAATGAAATTTCTCTTACCTGTTATACTTTAAAAAGACATAGAATAATTACTTATTACTTGTTAATTGTGATGAAAAATTTTAGCTCAAAATTGTCTGCAAGCATCATCCAAAGAGCCAGAATTAGATTGCGAGCCAAAGGTTCCCGACCCCTAGGCTAAAGGTTTGGAGCGTGCTGAGAGAAGTTTCTGGAAGAGATTCCAACTGCATGCGCTTTGCTGATGATGTGTGAATGTGTGTGTGTGTGTGTGACTAACCCCGCCCAGGATCCACAGCTTAGCCACCACTCAGCAAGATTATAACACTGAGTTGCACCCACTCCAAGCTCCACACATTTGGCATAGACACTAGTGCTGATTATTAACTAAAACCCACATATAACCACGACTGAACCCAACTGACCCCAACGGAACCACCAGAACTGTCTCCCCCGCTCACCGACATCCTTGCCAACCTGTGGACAAAACGACACCAACGCCATCAGCGCTGCATCCACCGAGGAATCCAATGCCACTGCCAAAAGCTAAGTACTCACACCCAGTGATTACACCCAGCAGAAAGCGTGAGCCGGCAAAGCACATTGCATCCATTTAACCCATTAAAACGACTCTGCAGGGTCAGAGGGACCTTAGAATTCATACTAATCACAACATCATTAATAGTACTCCAGATACTATGGCATTATGCTCAACCACTAAAAGATAATGGGGTCCTCGTACCTACGACCCCACAACCAATGGAGTACACATGGCCATACGTCTGGGACTGCACGATACACTGCGCCCATGTCAACTGAAAAATAACACAATCTGTGAACGCCCCCTGTGTCGCTCTAAATGCCTTCGTTGGCTTGTGGGCGATGGTGGCGCAGGAGGTAGAGCGGGTTGTCCAGTAATCAGAGGGTTCCTGGGGTAATGCCCCGTCACTCCTGGCAGCACGTCAAAGTATCCTTGAGGAAGACACTGAACCCTAAAGTGCCCTCGATGAGCTGGTGTGCACTGCCGCTGCCATCGATGAGTGAAATTGAGGCGTAAATTGTGAAGTGATGATTGGTGATTAATGGGACTTCTGTCGACAGGGTGAGCAGCTTCAATTACCTGGGAGTCCACATCACAGAGGATTTAACATGGACTTTACAAACAGACACTCTGGTGAGAAAGGCGAGGCTGCGTTTTTACCACCTCAGGCAGCTGAGGAAATTCCAGGTCTCGGTGAGGATCCTCAAGTCCTTCTACTCTGGAGCAGTGGAGAGCATCCTGACAGGCAACATCACTGCCTGGTTTGGGAACTGTACTGCTCAGGAGAGGCAGGCCCTGCAGAAGTTGGTGCGTTCGGCTGAACGTACCACTGGAACTACACTCCCCTCCCTGCAGGATTTATACAGCAGGAGGTGTAGTAGCAGAGCCCGCAGGATCATGAAGGATCCTCATCACCCCAACAACGGACCGTTCCAGCTGCTGCGGTCAGGCAAGCGCCTCCGCAGTCACACAGCGAGAACAGAGAGACTGAGACTGAGTTTTTTCCCGCAAGCCATAAGAACTGTCAATGATGACCTCACCAGGGGTCCTCACTGAGCCACACACATAGGCTCCACTACCTCACTGTACTGTATATAGCATACTGTACCGCACACTGTGTGACTGTTCTGGGTTGTTCAGTATTACCGTATTGCTGCGCCTACTCCCTTTTTCTATTCTATTTATTTTATTTTATTTTATTTTATTCTATATATTTTTATATTATTCTATAGTATTCGACTTACTGCATTACGTTTTAGGAATCAGTTAGTTGGTCAGTAAACAGATACCTTCCAGATGATTAACAGCTTACTCAGGAGAACAAACACTGAGCTTGGCAGTTTCCAGCATGGAGCACAGCAACAGAGAGATGGTGGTCTCCTTCATCAGCTACAAAATGTCTCAGCAGAACAATCCAACACTGAAGTGAAAAGGCACTTCGGGAGTTGGCGGACAAGTTTGAGCTGCGCTATATGAAGGCCTTTAGCGACATGTCATCCCAGCTCCACATGACTACCGCCATGGCCTACAACAGCTTTGAGAACGTGATGGACGAGGTTTTTCGGGACAGGATCAACTGGGGACGCATGGTGGGCCTGTTAGCCTTTGGAGGTGCCCTCTACGTGGATTGCGTGCAGAAGGACATGATCAACACATGGTGCCCTGTATCATAGACTAGATGACCATATACCTGGGCCACCACCTTGATCCATGGATCCAGAGTCAGGGAGGATGGGTGAGTACCTCCGCTTAAACAAAGTAACCTTGTTGCCTTAACATTTTAAGTAGAGACTTTGTTATTTCAACTAATGCATTAAAATTGGGTTAGGCAAACAAAAAGAAAAAAGAAACCGACCTGGTGTTAGTGGGCCTGGTTTCAGTTGGGCCGGTACAATGTGATCTCGTCTTTATACTACTTTTTCTTTTATTTTTTTAAACTGTGTTGTCAGCATGCTGGGCATACAACATAGAGTATTTGTATGCCATTGCATTCAGGACAGAGTTAGTCTGCAAGTGGAGTTCAAGTTCTCAACCTGCAATGCAACTCTTTATTAATTCTTAAATCATCAAGAACTGCTGCAATAACTCTGTCCTGTGGATGACCTGTAGAATGACAAGAGCACAGTTTTTGGTTATGGAGAGCCACCACCAACCCCCCTCTTTGGAGACCTATTTATCATGTTTGGGTATATAAACAACTGATCACTACTCCAAGAGGGGGACAATCATCACGGTGAGACAAATAAACATAGAAACAAACAACATTTACACCAAAACTTGAACATTGGACGACAACATGTCTTGAAAAACTGAATTAGGTCAAGGAAAACTGGAACTCAAACTGGTCACGTGGCCTCTTCCTGTCATAGTTATGGTAGTAAATGAGGGAGGAAAGCAACCAGGAGGTTTCTGGGGTAACCTCCAGGCAGACGTGCGTGCGTGCGTGCGTGCGTATGTAGGATGTCCACCGGTAAGTCTACATGACTTATCCCCATAGGTACTGGTGTAGAAGGTCGGTATTATGTTGCGGCGCCTCCAAACAGTGCAAGGGGCCACGAAGCCTCCCCGAACTCCGGCTGTAATAAGTGATTTTTCTCTATCACGTTTCAATTGATTGGCAAGAAATTTACCTGATTTGTCATTGAATTCAAAGAAATTTGCTCTTGTTCCTGTCATAAGGAATTGTGTCTTTGATGGATTTCAAGTTGAGATGTAATTGTTCTGATCTCATTTCGGATTTGCTCAGAAGATGAGTGGGTCCAAACTCCTTTAGTCGCTGTTCGAGTTTATTTGGGCATTCTTGTCCTTTCTTTTTCTCGTGAGTGGAGAATGAAATAATATTACCTCTTAGAACTGCCTTAGCTGTTTCCCAAAGTAAGGATGGTGATATTTCTGGGGAGTCATTCAGTTCAGTGAAGGAAGTCCATTCTCTTGAAAATAAATGGTTAAATTCTTTATCTGTTAAAAGTGAGGTGTTAAACCGCCACCTGCTGGGAGGGTTCCGGTTTGTTTCCTTTATCAGGTTGAAACTAATCGGCCCGTGATCGGAAATTACAATAGGGTGAATTTCTGGATTTGTGATTTTGGACAGTGCGGAGTTATTTGTCAAGAAAAGGTCGATTCGAGAGAAACTTTGGTGGGATGGTGAATAATATGTGTATTCTATAGAATGTGGGTTATTTGATCTCCAACAATCCCCAACAGCAAGATCACTCATATATTGTTTTATAGTGTCCGGCAAACGCCAGGATTTGGGAATATTTCTGGTTTGAGAAAGGTCTACATTTGGATCCAGTACTGTGTTGAAGTCTCCTCTCATAAATGATAGTTTATTCAGAAAATTCTAAAAGTTTTGAAAATATATTGTGAAAGAAATTTTGGTCATCTTCATTGGGGCCATAAATATTAGCTAAGGTTCATTTGATGTTACCTAAAATCCCATTCATCATTATGAAACGCACTTCTGTGTCTGATATTGTGGTTTTATTTTGATATGGGATACTTTTATTGATCAATATAGATAGACCTCTTTTTTTTGAGTTGTATGATGCCGAAAACATCTGACTAAGCCATTTAGCTTTGAGTTTGAGGTGCTCAAATGCAGTGACGTGGGTTTCTTGCAGTAGACAGAAGCTGTGGTTCATCTTGGTGAGGTGAGTTAGTATTTTGCTACGTTTAGCAGGTGAGCCCAAGCCTCTCACATTCCAGTCTCGCTGTGGAACTGTGTTCCAGGGTTGGATGATTAACAGGGCGATTTCAATGGCAAGAAGGATTATTTACAGACCTGATCATTTTTTTCCTGTTGACGGGGCGTCATCCTTTTCAAGTACGAGTTCTGTCATGGCATATCCCTTTCGTGGAGATGGAGGTTACTTGCACATATCCCGCTAGGATCGTGATCTCAGTTCACGTCCCATGATTCTCCGTTGTTGCCGTTTATCTGGTCCTCTGGAAGGTTGCAGACTTTCTTGCAATGAGATGCGTGTGCCCACGTAGGTCGGTCTGCCACCTTAACTGATGCTGCAGTGGTGAGGAGGATCTGGAACGGTCCAAGGAATCTGACAGAGTTCCTGCTTTTCCTCCTACAATTTCCCCCTCCTAAAGCACGGATTTTGGGGTCCGAGTCCCACCTGATGTGCTTGTAAGCAGAGTTGCCAGCAAAGGCATGCTGGCCCCATAACCCAGAGATTGATTGATCAAAACCATTCTCTGTAAAGGCCTGACCTTTACTATCAGTCAAACTACATTTGGACCCGACCTCTATCTAACAATATGTTGAGGAGAAAACTGCTTCTTACCTAGAAATCATCTATTTACGGCCCATAAACCAAATGTCTATGGATCAAGCCATTCTCTTACAATTTCACCTTTCAAACAAGAGCATGTGGGCTCAAAGCTTATCTGGGGTTCTTGGAAGCAGAGTAACCATAACCCTGATGTTGATTGATCAACACCATCCTCCACTAATCCTTCCCCTTTGCTACCAGAACATGCCCACTACATGTTGAAAAGGAAACAGCTCCTTATTTACACAACGTTTATAGAACAGATGGACAAACTGGTCACAAAACAATTTCAGACCAGTCATGACAACTCAGGAACATCTTCTGACCAGTCATGACAATTCTCCCCTCCTAAACCAAGGATTGTGAATTTGAGTCCCACCTGAGGAGCTTATGAGCAGAGTTATCAGAGGAAGATGCTGGGCCCATAATCCAGAGGTCAATGGATCAAAATCATCCTCTGCTAAGGCCTTTCCTTTGCTACAAAAGGATGTGAACTCATGCAAATATGTGTTGACACGGAAAAAGCTTCCTACCTAGACAACGTGTATTTAACAGTTGTTGATGCTGATCGCAAAACAATTTCAGACCAGGCGTGATAACTTTTGACCACTCATAACAATTTACAACCAGTCATGACAATTTTCCCTCACAAATGCATTCTTTGGGATGTGAACTCATGCTAATTGTTGTAATCAAAACAGCTAAGGCATGCTGCCCACATAATCCAGAGTTTGATTGCTCAAAACCATCCTCTGTTAAGGCCTTACCTTTACTATCAGACCAAATGCATTTGGACCTAAACTCTAGCTGACTATATGTTGAGGAGGACACTGTTTCTTACCTATAAATCATCAATTTACCAGGTGTTGATGCTGATCGCAAAACATCTTCCAAAATTTCCCTCCACTCTTGATGATTTCACCTCCTAAACAAGAGATTGTGTGCTCAAGTACCACAGGAGGCTCTCAAAAGCAGAGTGGCGCAGCGGAAGCGTGCTGGGCCCATAACCCAGAGGTCGATGGATCGAAACCATCCTCTGCTAAGGCTTTGTTTTCTGTACCTCAAGATGTGGATTGTACTGATTTCATGTTCAGAACAAAACAGCTTCTTACCAATATAATATGCTCCTAACAGGTGTTCTCTAAACTGATACTGAGTAAGCTTTGAAAAAAAGAGAGCTTCTTACATGTACTTAACAGGTGTTGATGCTGATCACTAACCATTCTTGACAATTTCACCTCCCAAACAAAACATTGTTGGTTTGAGTCCTATCTGGCTTCTTAAAAGCAGAGTGATGTTGATGGATCAACACCATCCTCCATGAAGGCCTCCCCTTTGCTACCACAACATATGATACAGGATGTGAACTCATGCCAACTATATGTTGAAAAGGAATCAGCTTCTTATCTGCTGTTCACAAAACAATTTCAGACCAGTCATGACAACTCATGAACATCTTCTGATCAGTCATGACAAGTCTCCCCTTGTAAACCAGCTATTGTGAATTCAAGTCCCATGTAAGGTGCTCGTGAGCAGAGTTCCCAGCAGAAGCAGGCTGGGCCCATAATCCAGAGGTCAATGGATCACAACCGTCCTCTGCTCAACCCATGCTAATATATGTTGACACCGAAAAAGCTTGCTACCTAGACAACGTGTATTTAACAGTTGTTGATGCTGATCACAAAACAATTTCAGACCTGGCATGAGAACTTTTGACCACTCATGACAATTTACAACCGGTCATGACAATTTTCCCTCACAAATGCATTCCTTGGGATGTTACATCATGCTAATTAACAACAAGTATAAACGATGTCAACTAGAAAAAAGTATTTGCTTGCTGTTCAAACTGATCATAATGGTGTTACGTAAGCTGTCAAGAATATAGAAATTTCATTGCAGTAAATTGCCAAAATTCTCTAACTTGTTGCCATTGTACATAAAAATTCGGTGTTTTGTTCAGGTGCTTGTCCACGGCAGCCCCAGTGGCCTAATGGATAAGGCACTGGCCTCCTAAGCCAGGGATTGTGGGTTCAAGTCCCATCTGGGGTGCAGAGTGCATGCAGGCCTCATGACCCATAGTTCAATGGATCAAAACCACGTACTCTTTAGGCCTCTAATTTGCTCCCACAGGATGTCAACTCATGCTATTTGTTGTAAAAAAAACTGCTTATTCCCTACACAACCAGAATCCAACGAGTGCTCATGCTCTTCACAAAAACACTCATAACTACTCACAAATACTTTAAAACCAGTCATGACAATTTTCCCCTCCTTAACCAGGGATTATCAGTCCGAGTCCCACCTGATGTGCTTATGAGCCGAGCTAAATACTGAGGTTTGCTGCACCCATAATCCAGAGATTGATTGATCAAAACTATCCTCTGTTAATGCCTTTACTATCAGACCAAATGCATTTGGACCTGAACTCTAGCTGACTATATGTTGAGGAGGACACTGCTTCTTACCTAGAAATCATCTGTTTACTAGGTGATCGCAAAACATTATTTAACAGATATTAATGTTGATCGCAAAACAATTTCAGATCAGGCATGAAAACTTTTGACCACTCATGACCATTTACAACCATTCATGACAATTTTCCCTCACAAATGCATTCTTTGGGATATTACATCAAGCTTATTAACAAGAAGTGTATTCCTTGGAACCTACAAAAAAGTATTTGCTTGCTGATGAAACTGGTCACAATGGTGTTTCCTAAGCTGTCAAGTATATAGCAGTTTCATAACAGTAAATTGCCAAGAAATAGTTTTTCTACCTTGTTGCCTTGCTCTAAGGGCTCTCGTCTCCTGGTCTAGGTGATTATTGAGCACCTTGTGCAGCTCAACAATTTCACAATTCTTCAGCTGATCTACTTACTGTCTGAGCTGTCTGTGCAGACTCCAACTCATCCGTCAGCACCGGATTTCAATGTGGGCCTTGGCTAGTCGGCACAAAGCCTTTTCCCGCTGCAGACAGGAACCCCCAATACCGACTGCCTGGCCATACCGCAGCCTGACCTCTGCTCCATATGTATTCTCTTTCCATCCCTGGGCATCGACGTCCAGTTGGTGGCCTTGTGCAGGGATGTCCTCTTGATCCTTCAGAGCCATCTGTCTTCTCCAGCAGGGAAGTCCTCTCTCCAAGAAGGTAGACCACTTGTTCTGTAGCACTCCTGTGGATCATGTCCGTTAGTCCATGCTGGCACAGCATTTCAACCACCTTGTTTCTCTGGGTATCTTGCAGAAATATTAGCTGATGCAACTGTCCTCTCTTCTTCTATTGCTTTGGCCAAAAGATTTTTGTCCTCTGTCAAGGCACGGATTGGTGCCAAGGACTTGATTAATTCTGCCATCTCATGTACCAGGCATGCAAACTTGTCACCTTTTGGCGAAATTTGCCGTTTTGAAACCAAAATTGGTCACCTGGGGGTGGCTTCAATCCATCTGTGTGTCGATCTCTCAAAATGCGCCGGCGCCTAGTGGCATCTGCACCCTGCAGTCACCTGGCTTCAAGAAAAGCCATGATAGGGACATACAAGCTATGTCCCATTTCAGGGGCTGCCGCCTTGTAGGCTGCATTTTAAGACCGAATGCATTACACCGGCACAACGAAGTGCTGTCCCATTCCGGAGGCTCCTTCAAATGCGGTCGAGAAATGAAGCCTTGTTTTCCCCGATTTAAACAATATGTTTAAAAAAAACAATAGATACAATACAACAATATAATCAGTAACAACAGCATCAGACATCACTCCCCTCCTTTCAGAATATCTATAATGGACAAAGAAAAACACATAAATAAATGAGTAAAATAAAAAAATATAAAATGAATAAAAATAATAATTAAGTAAATAAATAAAGTGTAAGTAAAATAAAGAACTGTAAAGAACAGCTGTAACCCAGCTGTAACCCAACATTATTATACATTATTAAATTGTACCAATCCTCCTTAAAACTGAAATAGTCTATTAGCCTAATCCACTTGTCATTTAGCCAGGTTTATAACAAAAATGGACACTGAGTTGATGCGAAAACACAATTTAAACATTTTACTAAGTAGAACAATTCCCTATAATAACACCTGGGGAGGCTCTTCCGGCAACTCTCCCGGTGTGAGAAACCTTGAACATCATAACCAGAGAAAGTTAAAAAAAAAACATCTAAGAGTAAATGAGCAGCATATGGTAGGATAATCACCTAGACCAGGAGATGAAAGCCCTTGGAGCGAGGGTGCATTCCCTTGATGCTGAGAAGAGCTCCATGCAAGAGTGGGTGGTATCTCTGCAGGATGACGTGGATTGGCTGGAGTTTGCACTCCAACTGCAGCAGCAAGATGGTAAATAGCAGCCCCTAACTCTACAGGCACAGGCAGACCAGGCCCATGAGTTGGCTAAATGTCATGCTTCTGAGTTGGCCCAGATCAACCAGACGTGCAGCATTTTAAATAAGAAGATAATTGCTCAGACAGACTGCCTTGCAAATATGGAGAAAGCAGATTTAACACTGCAGAATGAGGTGCACAGACTGGAGTCTGCCCACCAAGATCAGAGAGAACGGACTAAAAATCAGCTCCTTGCTCTCCAGATCCAAGCTGGCCAGGCCCAAGAGCTGGCTGAATCTCCTCCGTCTGAGCTGGTCCAGAGGAACCACAAATGCAGGATCTTAAACAAGGAGCATATTACTCAAATAGACTTCCTTGCAAAGAAGGAGCAATCGGTGGGATCACTGAAGAAGGAGGTGGACAGACCGAGGTCTGCCCGACAGCTAGGGATGGGCGATACCAACATTTTTTCCTTTCAATACCATTGGTAAAGTACCTATATGGTACTTTTTTATCGATACCCAAACATAAACTTTTTGCCCCTTAAAGGGAAATCACATGATTGCACAGTGTTCATTCACAACTTTATTGCAAGGGCAATACGAAATACAAATAAAACTCATTTAAATAAACACTTGAAAGAAATGCTTATATAATGAGAATGAAATAGATCAATGAGTTAATAAAATTAAAATAAGATGAAAATAAATATTTTTTTAATAATAATGGAATAATAAAAATAATTAGACTTCAAATAAATACAAAATAACATTTCTTAAATTAAAACATCATAACACATAATAATCACCAACACTAGCAGCATCATCATCATCCTCAACATAAGCAGCAACAACATCATCAACAACAAAATGACAATTTCACTCGTTTTTATTACACTGAAAGAGAATTCAGACGTTAACCTTATTGTGACTTCTCATCATCCCTTGTCTGAATTATGAACAGCACTTGGGGATCTCCCCAAGTGCAGAGCACAATGGATTAGCAGTCCATCACCTTAACCACTCGGCCACCTCATCCGAAAAGACTTGGCACATCCTCAACAACAACCGTACATACCATCCTTCATCATTTTGAGTTATTCCGGGGAAAGGCAAAGTACAGAGTTCTTTTAACACTCCAACTACCTTGCCAAGGACTTACACACTACATGTTTTGGTCTTGTACTGACTCAACTGATGGATAATAAGGAACTGCTGCAGCCAGATTTGAGCAACACACATTGGAGGCAAATTGACAAGATAAAGTCAGGGCAATAATGTAAGACACGACAATCCAAGAAACCCTCACATGTTTCCCAATATGGGCATTGGTGGTATAGTGGTGAGCATAGCTGCCTTCCAAGCAGTTGACCTGGGTTCGATTCCCAGCAAATGCAATTTGAGATCTGGTTGTTTATCAAACAATGACCTCACAGTGTATTTTATATATTTGGAGGCAAATAAACATCAGGGTAATAATTACATTACATTTAGCGGACGCTCTTATCCAAAGCGACTTACAATTATTTAAACAACGATGGACGCAGCCATCAGGAGCAATTAGGGGGTTAAGTGTCTTGCTCAAGGACACTACAGCATGCTAGCAGGAGGAGCCTGGGATCAAACCAGCAACCTTTAGATTACTTTAGAAGACTGTGGCAAGTCTGTGCTGTGCCAAGAGTGCAACAGCAACAAATACCCATCAGCGCTTCATCCAGGGCCCGCCCCATGGAAAACCGATGCCCACGTGAGCACCGTAGATCACAGCGGGAGCGATAGCCACTGGAAGCCATTCCGTCTATGACATCCAAATGCACGGATATCTGTGGAAGTATGAACACGTCAAAATCTTGCTCCAAAATCTGTCTTGCTTTCGTGTATCCTGTGGGCCAAAGAGACCTAGCCATGAAGACCTAGATTGTTCTTGATGACCAGAGTAACAAGTCCTTAGGCAAAACTGAATTCTTCCAACAATTCGGAATCCAAGGCACAGGAAAAAGATATACTTTGAAGACATGTTCAGGAGTGGTGGATACGGCCGGACGGCGAGCCAGCAACTTCATGGTGGAGTCATTAGATGGCAACATCCACATTCCCTTGCCTACTCTGATTGAGTGCAACATGCTGCCAGACGACAGGTCTGAAATACCATCACCAGACGTAGCCAGACAGCATCCTCACCTCAAATACTTGGCAGACAAAATCCCAGTCCTGGACCCAGACGCGCCCATCCTTATTCTCCTTGGGAGAGACTTAATTCAGGTGCACAAAGTGCGGGAACAATGTAATGGGCCACACAACGCACTGTTTGCCCAACGACTCGACCTAGGATGGGTGATAATTGGAGATGTGTGTCTGGGAAGAGCACACAAACCCAGTACTGCCAGTGTCTTCAGAACCAGAGTGCTGAGGAGTGGGCGCCAATCCCACCTCAGCCCATGCACCAGCAGCTTAACGGTCAGAGAGAAGATTGACAGCCCTGATCCACGCCACATCTCTCCATGTGTGTCTCATTCAGCCGATGAAACAGACAGCCTGGGCAGAAACCTGTTTCAAAGAACACAACGCGACGACCAATTTGGCCTCTCCATCAAAGATGAGCTGTTCCTTGACCTCATGGATAAGGAGGTTTACATGAATGAAGCACACTACTGGGTAGCACCGCTGCCATTAAGGCCAAACAGGCCGCGTCTGCCCAACAACAGTAAACATGCTGTTAACCGCCTTGCCTCCCTCCGCCGCATGCTGGAAAAGAAACATGCAATGAATGAACACTTCTTCAACTTCATGCAACTGTCACAATTCAAGGAAAGGTCTTAGTCAGGGAGCTGTCTGCCGAACAAGCTGAATGGGATGCTCCCCTGCCAGCGTTAAAAGAGAAACAATGGAAAATGTGGACCAACTCACTCTGTGAGCTTGAGCAGCTTCAGATTGAAAGACCCTATGTGCCTGTTTCCTTGTGCTCCACAAAACACAGAGAACTCTGTGTCTTCTCTGATGCTTCCACTATGGCCATATCAGCATTGGCCTATCTTAAAGCAACAGATGAAAACGGACACATTCACATTGGATTCGTCATGAGCAAGTCAAAGCTGGCTCCTCATCCCCCACATACTGTTCCACGGCTCGAACTTTGTGGTGCTGTCTTGGCTGTTGAAATGGCGGACTTGATTATAGACAGCCCAATCGTATTGGGCTACAACAACAAGCAGTGGAGGCAGGAACAGGCGTTGGCCGACGCATTCTGGAAACGCTGGCGTCAAGAGTACCTGGTGTCACTCCGACCAAGGAGAAATTGGCACGTGGACAAGCCAAACCTTAGCCAAGGAGATGTTGTGCTGCCCAAGGATGCACAGGTCAAGCAGAACGAATGGCAGGTCGGAGTGGGGTGAACGCCATTCCCAGCAACGACTCTAAAGTCTGCAAAGTAGATGTGAGAGTGGTCAGACAGGGTACTCAGCAGGTGTATTCTAGACCAGTCTCTGAAGTTGTTTTACTTGTAAAAGGGGAATAGTGTTATAATACATTATAACAAGCGGGGAGTGTAATGTTCTGATGTATATCTGGGGAAAGGGCGACCCTAGTGGTAACTCTAAACGCGATGTTTGTTTTACTATCGATCTTGCCGTAGTTTGGGTTTGATGACACATGCGGAAGTGAGCTGCCACATGCTTTTCTTTTTGGATCCGGTTGGCTGGAAAACACGTTTGTCTTTTTACAGTGCTTTCTAAGTAAAAGTTTGAACGATACAAGCTGCTTCATTCGTGGAAAAACTGTTACACACACACACACTGAAGCGGAGGCAAAAAAAAAGTCATATATATTTATCACTAAAGGGGCAAGAAATATTTATTTTATGAAATATTTAACTGCTCACCACATATTTATACCTATTTAATAACCCATGTATTCTATATATCATTTATACATATACACGAACAATACACAAATCTCTTCACATCTCTTTAGCCGGCACACTCACACACACACACAGGCACACTCACACCCCAAAAGGAAAAAGACATGCCTTTCTGGCACCACATCTGAACAGCGCTTAATTTTATACTTTAACGTCCACTCATGTATACTTTTCAAGATTTTCACTTTGGCCAGACCTTTACATTTTCACTTTGGCCAAACTTTTCCCCATTTTTTCTCAAACTTATTTTTCATCTTTTAAGCCTTTAACTTGTAACTCTTTTTGCTTCACTTTTCGTCTTTTTCATCTTACTTTAGGCTTTTAACTTTTATCTCTTTTTCACTTTTTATCCTTTTTCATCTTTATTCATATAATTTTATTTTGAGTCAATTCCCCTGGCCAGGGTTATTTCCTCTTTGTTTTTCCTACATAGATTTGATTATATTATATTTTCATTTGGCCACTTTCACGCAGCATTTAATGTACACATGTCTAACTGATTAAGGAGATATGGGCCCTGTTGTCGTTAATCTTGCATGGTTATTTAAATAACTTTTGGCTACTCGTTCTGCCATTCTATAATTACTTTTTACTTAAACTTTCTCCACATCTTTTAAGCCTTTATCTTTTACTTTAAACTTCATCTTTTATTTCTCTCGTCGCTATTCTCTATTTCCACTTAATTCTCTTTTTCTTCGTTTATTATTCTCTTATTCCCCTTATTTACGTCTTTTACAAATTAATAAACACCAATTTAGACGGAAACTCACTTCACACATCAACACATCATCTCCATCTCCGCACAATTTGCTCTTGTCAGTGCAGTCTATCCACCCAAAATACTACCGCTTCAAAAATCACACACAGCTCAATTTGTGAGATAACACTCACCCTGAGAGGGGTTATTCGCTGGAGCAAGCAGCATCGGCAGATGAGGCCCAGCAGATCCTAGTTCGTGACGCCACTTTGTAGTTCCTTGATGAATTTGATGTATTGATGAAGAAGACGTGTACTCGTAGTAATTATCTTATACAATGGGGCTGTATTGGAATGTCACAATTGTTCTTGTACCTCTCTGTTGTACAGGAAGAGTAGACACGTCAAAGAAAATGCAACAGTGATCTGAAATGGCAACATCCATGACATAGGGTACAGTGATATTTAGTCCTTTTGATATGACCAAGTCCAGAGTATGCCCCTTAGTGTTGGTGGGTCCAGACACATGCTGAGTGAGGTCAAATTTCTCCAATAGGCTAATGAATGGTTGAGCATCTGGGTCTATTTGATTGTCAACAGGAATATTAAAACCACCTGAGATTATTACACGATCATAATCAGTGGAGACCTTGGACAGTAGCTCAGAGAATTAATCAAGAAAGCAACATTTAGATTTTGGTGACCGATAAACAGCGATGATTAAAATCGGGGTACTGCAGTTCATAGATATTGCAAGGTGTTCAAATGACGTGAATTGTCCGAGGACAATTTCCTTGCAAGTATAGATATCAGAGAAGAAGACAGCAGCTATTCAACTGCCTCTCTTATCAGCTCTAGTTGTCTGAATGAAATTGAAATGAGGAGGTGCTGTCTCAATGAGGGTGACTGTGCCATTTCTATCCTGCCAGGTCTCAGTCAGTGGATATAAATCCAAGTTATGGGTACTTATAAGCTCATTAACTAAAAATGACTTGTTAGTTAGTGACCTGATGTTTAATAGAGACATTTTTATTGTTCTGGGTGCATGGCTTTGCGGGGTACTTATAGTTTGAATCTGAACTGAGAGTAAATTGTTTAGATTCCTGTATGTTACTGGGAAGTTACGTAATTTCGGTCTATTATTAATAGCTACAGGAATTTGTAAAGCAGAGTGACAGTCGTCAATGTCAGAGTGGATCGGACTCACCAAACATCAGCAGCGAACAGAGGATTTCAGCGTAAGTTCCATGTTCAAGGTGATGAGGCGTGATCCGTGAAAGTTTGGATGAACTCCATCATGTCTGAAGACATTTGGATGGTTTAAGAAGGTGCCGAAGTTGTCCACAAACGGTACGTTGAGGGAGCAGCAGTATCGCTTGAACCATGTGTGTAGCTGAAGGACATGCGTGAATTTTATGTCTCCAAAGCTGGGACACGGCAGCAGGCCGGATAAGATGAACCGGCGGTCCGACTGTAGAAGACTGTCAATAAGCTTCAAAATGCCTTCTTTAATTGTCTTTGATTGTTTGTTCCTGAGATCGTTGGTTCCCATGTGGATCAGAACAGTGGAGGCAGACGGGTTTTGATCCAGCAGCTGTGGGATTCTGGAGTCTATATCCCGGACGAGAGCACCCGGGTAGCAGATGCATCCTTTATCATTTTGAGTAAGCAGTTAGTAAAGGAAGGGATTTTCTAACAGTATGAGGCAGGAGCTACTGTAGATGGGACAAGGGTTGCACAACAAACAAAGTTTAACTTTGCAGCTCTTTGTTTTATGAATGGTGTAAGGATGACAAGACAGACACCTGACTGTGATGGGAGTGAAACAAGCAACTTTTTAATTGCTTGCTTATGAGGACTAGATGTCCAATGCGCTCTCTCCATTAAGCTACAGAGACAGAGAAACTTTTTGAGTGCGTTCGACAGGAATAATAAAGAGACACTGTAGGATTGAAAGCCATGACGCCCTCATAAATGTTTTATCACCAGCTACGATGAGGATGGGATTCGAACCCACGCGTGCAGAGCACAATGGATTAGCAGTCCATCGCCTTAACCACTCGGCCACCTCACCAAAAAGGCCTGGCACATCTTGGCAGGCAAGGCTTACACACTATATGTTTTGGTCTTGTACCGACTCAACTGATTTATAATAAGGAACTGCTCCAGCCAGATTTCAGCAACACACATTGGAGGCAAATTGACAAGATTAACGTCAGGGCAATAATGTAAGACACGACAATCCAAGAAACCCTCACATTTTTCTCAGCATGGGCATTGGTGGTATAGTGGTGAGCATAGCTGCCTTCCAAGCAGTTGACCTGGTTTGATTCCCAGCCTATGGGATTGGTGTCTGGTTGTTTATCAAACACTGGCTTTGCAGTGAATTTTATATATTTGGAGGCAAATAAACAAGATAAACATCAGCGTATTAATGTACTTAATTCTCCGAGCTAAAATACAGAAGGGGCTGCCTCTACAAGTAAGGAGCAAATTGGCAGAAGTGGTTGGTCTTGGAAGCATGACCAAAAGTGTTTATACGGACCACAAAGCACATCAAGTGGAGCTATATCGGAAAAAGGAGCATGACCAGAAGGAACAGGACCAGGAGACTCTCAGAAAACTCAACCAAATACAGTTGGTGGATAACAAGAAGAAGGAAAAGAAACAAGCTGTGGTTTTGCAGAGCCAGTCACAATCAAATCAAGTACCACCACAACCACAGCAAGAACAGATTCAGGTTCTACCACCTGTGGTCCCCACTGTCTCCTTTCCACAGCCAGTTTTTGACCAACCACAAACATGGAGAGGAAGAGGTCAAGTAAATTTAGGAAGAGGAAGAGGAGGAAATTTCCAACAGTCTCAAGGAGCGTGTCATAATTGTGGACAACAAGGTCATTTTGTACGTGACTGCTACAGGTTCAGAGCAGGCTTCAGAGGAGGCTTCAGAGGAGGCTTCAGAGGACAACCACAGCCACCCAGGGGACCAGCGAACCCTTACAAGGGTCCAGAAGCTGGTTTCTAGGGGTGCCCAGAAGACTCGAAAGGGAGGTGTCAGCTGATAGTATCAGGGCCGGAGCAAGATCCAAAAATAGAGGTGAAAATAAATGATAAGCCATTGGAAGTAATGGCAGATTGCGGAGCAGCTTTCACCTGTGTTCGGCCTGAACATGTTATACATCTCCCCATGTCTGACCAATTGGTACGGACAATCGGGTTTGAGGGTGTGAAACAGCTGATTCCTCTCACAAAACCAAAATTACACTACCTATTTTGGTGTCAGAACATACGCCCATTGCACTCTTGGGAAGAGATGCTATGTGCAAACTAAATTGTACAATACGGTGTACACTGGACGGCTGTCTGGTGGATGTGCCACCTGATGTCTACCACCAATTATTTAGCGCACCAGAGACCAAGACTTCTTCAGTAGATTGGATTGGAAATCTTAGTCCAGAGCTATTAGAGCCAGCCAAGATGTAGGAGAAGTTCATTGTGGCAAATATGCCTGATGCTAAGCCCCCTGAGTATCCACATCACTGCACGTTGAAATATTTCAAGAAAGCTGACCAATTGGATCCAGAAGAATGGTTGAGTAGTCAATCGAAGCATGTTCAGCTGACCTCATGCTGCATAATTGTGGGACCACAAGGAGCAGCTATGAAGATAAACACCAATGAATATCTTAAGAAAGAGTATGACATTGTGAAAAGTGTGCCACATGTGACTTTAATGGTGGCTGAAGGATTTGAGCAGAAGCATATAGTAGAAATGATGGCAGAAGCTGAGGAAGCCATTTTTTCACCAATAAAGGAGAATCCAAGTCAAGGATTGTTTGGATTCACATACAAAGGACAAACCTTCAAGTACAAGAGGCTCCCTCAAGGATTCAAACATAGCCCTCACATTTTCAATAAAGTATTGCAGGATGACTTGGCTGGGATTGATCAGATCTTGAAAAGTACTGTCATTCAGTATGTGGACGACATGCCATGAGGACTCAATCAAACTGTTACAGCTATTGGCAGACAAAGGACACAAGGCCTCTCAGAAGAAGCTACAATATTGTCAAGAAAAAGTTGTTTATTTGGGTCAAACAATAACCCATGGACACAGACGCATCTCTGAGAGTCATTTGGAAGCCCTTCGAATGGCACCAAAGCCTAGAACAGTCAGAGAGATTATGACATTTCTTGGCATTGCGGGATATTCTTCAGCCTGGGTAGAAGATTATGCCTGCCTAACAGGGCCTTTGAGAGCCATGATAAAAGAGACTGGGAATGCTCAACTCCATTGTAACCTCACCTGGACGCAGGAAGCTCTTATGGCATTTGAAACGATCAAACAGAGGCTACAAGAAGCTCCAGCACTAGCACTGCCAGACTACTCTAAGAACTTTTTGCTGTATGTGGCTACGTCCACTGGAGGCAAATATGAATGTGCAGTCCTCTGTCAGCCAACAGGTACAGGGACAAGCCCTCAACCTGTTTCGTACTATTCTACTGCCTATTCAGAAGTAGAATCGGGGCTACCACTGTGCTACAGAGCAATGGTGGGAGTTTATCTAATGTATGAGAAAGCATCATCAGTAACTATGGGTTACCCAGTGCCAATTCTTACCCATCATAGTCTCAGAAATCTTTTGAACTTCGGTAAATGTAAATTGACTATGTCTAGGCTAAGAGACTATCATAGGCTCTTAGAGCAGGAAGATGTCACCTTGGTAAGGTGCGTCACGGTAAATCCAGCTGAGAATTTACCAACACCAGGGGATGGAGAGCCACATGATTGTATTCAGGAAGTAGAGAGATATGCAAAGCTCAGATCAGACTTGCAAGCTTTCCAAATGCATGTGTCAGATGTGGAGTATTGGACTGATGGGTCCTGCTATCGAATAGGAGACACATTGAGTGCTGGTTATGCAGTAGTCAAAGCCCAGGGAACTGAATTTGTTGTTGAGAAAGCAGAAGTAATACCACAACCTGCTTCTGCACAGCTTGCTGAGCTTGTGGGCCTGACTGAAGCTTGTCTATTGGCCGAAGGCAAGCGAGTGACAATATATACAGATTCGGCATATGCACATAATGTGTGTCATTCATTTGGATCAGTGTGGAAAAATCGAGGATTTAAGAAAACCGATGGTTCTCCGATACAGCATCATGCCCAAATAATGAAATTGTTGCATGCAATGATGAAAATGTCAAAGACTCCAGAGGGCTGTGACACCTCTCCAAGAAAGTGTACCAACCCAGTTGGACCCAGGAGTCCAAGACAACCTCGAAAAAGGGTTAAACCAAAACGATACGAGGACTAGAAGTAATTGAAGTAATTTTGGGAAAGTCAGTTCAGCTGCCATGTCAGTGTACCAAAGAAAATTATGAAAAAGGGGAAGTCCGAGTCCAATGGGAAGATAACCATGGGAAGGTAATTGACTTGTCGGGAACGTCACCGCTAAAGAAATATGTGCTGCTAAATGATCGAAGAAGGCTGAAGATGGAGGATGACTGTAGTCTTTATCTACGTAGACCCCAGATTGAAGATCAAGGAGACTACAAGTGTTCTTATTTTGATCCTAAATTTGTGATTGTGAGAGAGGATGGAGTGCAAAGAAAGCCTGACTACAGATATAAAATTGTGACTCTTGTGGTTTTGAATGAAAGTAAAATTGTAGAGCCCACAGATTTTGAAGAAGTAGGAAAATTAACAACTGAAGTATCAACTCCCCCACCAACTGAAGAAACAAAGCAGACGTCCGCCTTGTTAGGTTTGAAAGTCACCAATGTTGCAGAGGAATTGCAACATTGGTTGCAATTTCAGTGAATACTGTGATTAGAACTAAATTAGGAAATACAGCTAACCTTCCATGTAAATGTAGTAAATGGAATACTGGTGGAAATATTTCCCCCAAATGGAAAAATGCGCGTGGTGAAGACATAGTGCTAGCAGGATCTGATGTTAGCAGTGTGCCTCGCAATCAACGAAAGTATGTGTTGATGAATGACAGGAGAGGGGTTAAAGTTCAAAATGACTGTTCGCTTGTAGTACATAATGTACTATGGGAAGATCAAGGAGAATATACATGCACATATTTGGATCCAGAGTTTAAATACGTCCCAAGACAAAATTATTGGGAAGCGGGATATAGAACTCGTAAGATAATGCTGGTAGTAAAAGGTCTGGTTACTAAAGAAATAAGTATGATTGCTAATGAAACCCAAAAACAACAAGTCACACCAAGGGTGACTGTTGGACCGATGACATCTATTTCCTTAGGTCGGGGAATAACTAGTAGTATTAACGTATCATTGTCAGTTACCACTCTAGCTCCAACATTGGCAGAAAATGATGTTACTACTACGATGATGACAACTTCTACTTCTGTAACTCTCGGTAATCATACAAGAGAGGTTGTGAGGATGAGATCCACCACCTATAAAACACTGATGACTTCTTTGGTGTCTACAATGTCTGTAGATAAGACACTGACACCTATCGCTACATCCCCATCATCTGAGAAGTGGATAAATATAACTCAGAAGCCTATGGTGAAGTTGGAAATTAAGTTAAATAATAGCAAGGAGAGCTCTGTGATTAGAGAGCCAATTGCTGAGGAGATTGATAGTAATTCAGGAGAAATAGCTCAGACGACGATAACAAATGTGGTCAATGATTTTCTTGGACATCAGAAGACATGACTGATCATCTTCATGCTTTACAGAAGCGAGAAACCCAGTGGAAAGCATATGGGTTTGATTCCTCGGCGATGCAAATAACAGACCCATGGGCTAAGAGAAATCTGTGGTTCCAACAGATAACTCACTCCGTTAGAATAACTATTAATTCCAATTGTCCGTGTGTGGTGAAAGTTCCAGCTCTGGGCACATGGCCATCAATTCTAGAGACAGTACCGGAGCCTTTGACGTCTGAATGTCAAAGTAATGCATTATCGTGGCTGCTATTCAGACAACAAGCAGCGAATGAAGTATGGCTGGCTCTGTCGGTTAATCTATTTAGACCTGGACGTAGGTGTTCCTGGTTGAGAGAATTGCCATATTTAAATCTTCTTGATAAGTATGAAGATATTAGAACAGCAACACCTGAAGCAATGGAAGTGACACCTGCAAAAGGTATAGACTGCTTTTGTTCTAATGATACTCATGCTAAGGAGATGGTATGTTTATGGGGATATCAGAATGTGAAATCTACATGATGGAATTTGGAAAAAGTATAAAAAGGACGGTTGGTGAAACATATACAGTGACCTTTCATGCGCCAAATAGTCGTCAGAGTAAAACATTGAGCGTAAAGAATCAAACTTTACCAGGTAATGTGACTATAGGAACATTCGAAGATATTTGGTGGGTATCTGGTGATAAAGCATACTTATTTCTGCCATATGGATGGACTGGATGTTGCTATATGGCACAGTGGAAACTACCTTATGATGTTTTTGTCCTTCAGAAGGGACAAAAGACAGATGAGGGTGATTCTGCAAAGACTGCCAAAAGTAGGAAGAAAAGAGAGTTGGCACAATTTCACAATTTGGAGTCTTATCATTGGAGGATATCTTTAGGAGAAAAATGGGCTATAGGATTGTTTCCATGGTACGGGGTTACATTCTTAGCTGATCATATTGATAATATCACATATACTCTACAAGGGTTTGCAAATGAGACCATAAGAGGTTTTGACTATTTGTCGAACGCCCAGAGGAGTCATCGATTGACGTTGCTGAAACACGACATGGCTCTTGATTATATTTTGGCCAAACAAGGTGGCCTCTGCATGACTTTAAATCTAACCGGAGATGCCTATTATACGTTGATTCCTGATGTCTCCGACAATATGACTAACGTCAAAGATGCGTTGAAACTTATAAGGGATGCGTTTGGGCCATCAAAAGGAGCTGGGTGGTCAGCTAATGCTTGGCTGCAAGACAAATTAGGACCATTAGGAGCTATAGTAGTTCAGGTTATGGGGGCTGCTCTTCTATCACTGTGTGTGATGTTTTGTTTTTGTACGGTGTTGTTGACCTTTGCTAAGGCCATGATATTGAGATGGGTAGGAGTTGTAATGCCGGGAAAAAGTGTTCAGATGCCACTCTTGGGTGGTAAGGACGTCAGTGAAGATGAGGAGGAAATAGTGATAAAGGAGGAGCTAACACTAGCGGAGAAATACCCATTTTGAATATCTGATTCCATAATTTACTCAACACTATTGTTAACAAGGAAAATGCATGGACAAAGGGGGGAAAGGAAAATGTTAATCATATATTGGAATAATATTAAAGTATAATGCAAAAGTGAAATTATTATACTGTATTTGATGTTTGTGCAAGATACTGGCTGGTGATTCTTTCTTTCAGGACCAGTCAGAGGATGGCTGTGTCCAGAGATCCCAACAGCCTAATGGACTTGAACACTCAAACATGGACACTCGAAAATGGAGGATAGAAATGGATGGCGGACCCTGAATGAAGACATCATGAGCAGGAGTGACGAGTGAAATATCATTAAAAGTTGATGGTGTTAAAAAGCAACAGTTCAATACATACATATGTGTCCTGAATGTTTTATAATATTGGAGTTTGTTTACTACAATGTAACCTGTATTATTGATGAATATCCTGTACTCTACGCTAGATATTTTTAGCAAGACATATTACTTTGATTTGCTATTGTGTTTGTTGAGTTATCTGTAGTAGGATGAAGTGAATACATTGGGACCTCAGGTATTTTCTTTTTTTGAGGGACATTGGTGCTAGGCAGGGAAAGGTCCACTGGAAGGTCCGACGGGTCGACCAGCCTGACTTTGGACAAATTTTTGATTTATTTCTGAGGCTCTAAATGTATGCATTTATATGTAACATCCTATACAGTATTCTAAACCCTTTGTCTTTTTCTGTTAATTGATTTGGAGTACCTTAGGTGGTTGCCTGGGGCAGAGGGACCGTGAGAGAATTTTCCTGTCTTGATTGATTGATGGATGTTCTAAGAAAGGAAGCTGCCAGATGGGTTTTTCGCTCTCACACTCCACAAATTTGCTGTATTGCTATGACTAAGCATGGTCAGAGGGGTATATTATAACCAATTGTGTTTGTTATTAAGTGATTTCTATTAAGCCAATTAACATTGTATGTTCAATTACTCTTCTTTCTGTCTGTTTGTGTAGTCTCGAAAGGGGGGAATATAAGGTGTCTGGAAGGTTTGAGGTGAATAGGTCACTGAGCTCCCAGAGCTGAGATATAATGCGGTCATAATATTAACAATGTTACTATTAGATTTATTGTCTCGATGTCATAGGAAGAGCAAAGACAACAATGGGTCAATTCAGAGGTCCTATGGGAGAGAAATTTTGTTGATTCCTCCAGCTCGATCAGAGGAGGAAATGTTTAGATTTATGACAGGACTGAGGCTGAGTGGGCACCAATAGGTTGGGACCAGAGATGGTATGTATTCTCTGTACAGCTTTAAAAGCGAATGCAGAGCGTCACTTGGCAGAGATTCCATCCGGCCTTATCTATGCTCAAAGTGAATGGAACACCCTGCTGGAGGACCTGAGAGAGGCCCCCACATTCAACACTTTTAAAAGCAGGTTAAAAACTTTGCTGTTCACTACAGTCTATGACTGACATCTGCGTGTGCGTGTTCTCTATGTTGTGAGATTAGTGTGTGTGCTCCGTATACTGTGAGATCTGTTAATTCTGCGCAGAGCCATTTTAAAAATCTGTATTAGTGTTGATTGTCTGGGACGTGGTAAGACTTTGGTAGTTGTAGAATGTGTGTTTCCTCCTCATGTGTACTGTATTTTGTGTTGCAGCATTATTGCTGAAATTAATGTGAGAAATGGACTGTTAAAAGTCATGAACGGAGATAGGAGGAAGTGAGCGGAGAGAGCATTGGTCGGGAACCTTTTTGGCTGGGAGAGCCAGAAAAGCCAAATATTTCTAAATGTATTTCCTTGTGAGCCATATAATATTTAATACAATTGAATGCAACTTAATGTGTGAATTTTTTAAGTAAGGCATACATTTTTAATGTATAACACATCTCTGAGTACTTAAAAAACTGCTATACATAATCAATTTCTCTTTATTCTTCTTATTAATTGTTGTTATACTGTAGCTAACCAATAATAAATGAAAAACTTTGAGCAATTAATGCGACTCTTGGTGCTGCATGGTTTTGCTGATGGCCTTGTAGTCTTGTTCATACCTAGTGAGGTTAAGCTTCATGCTGCCTTGAGGCTTCCATCAGTTAAACGTGAGCGTAGGTTGGTCTTAATGTTCCTCAGATGCGAGAAAGATTGCTCACATGAGTATGTAGAGCCAAACATGGTCAATACGGCAATACTCACAAGCTGCATTGTGTAGTATGTGACAGGAAGCTCGTTCCAAGTTTTAAGAATCAGCTGGTCTTCAGGTTCAAGTTCAAGAGATTATTTGTCACATACATATTGAACTTTATTCCATTTCTGTCCACTTGTGTTCAGCTGATTGGTCCGACTGGAGGCAAGGATTTTTCAAAGGGGATCGGCGCACGGGCTCGTATGCAGCCCAGCACTGGCACGCCATTCCTCCTGCACCCAAGAGGATCATTATTATCCACAATTATTATAATAATCCTCAGTGATATATATAATTGTGGCCTGCGTGCGGCATATTGAAATGAACAATAAAACTCTCGCCATGTCGGCGCACCACGGCCAGAAGGATTCCATCTCCCTCCCTAAACACTTACCTGTGGGCAGAGAGTCCTACAAGTGGCGCCTGACCACAGACCAGGGGCAGGGCGCCGAGTAAAAGGCGCCCCGGAGTCTTTCTGTGGTCCGCAGCCGGTGCCTGACTACGTCCATTTGTCCGCCACATTTTTATTTTGAATTTCATTTTCAAAATGAAATTTCTCTTACCTGTTATACTTTAAAAAGACACAGAATAATTATTTATTACTTGTTAATTGTGATGAAAAATTTTAGCTCAAAATTGTCTGCGAGCATCATCCAAAGAGCCAGAATTAGCTTGCGAGCCAAAGGTTCCCGACCCCTAGGCTAAAGGTTTGGAGCGTGCTGAGAGAAGTTTCTGGAAGAGATTCCAACTGCATGCGCTTTGCAGATGTTGATGATGATGTGTGAATGTGTGTGTGTGTGTGTGTGTGTGTGTGTGTGTGTGTGTGTGTGTGTGTGTGTGTGTGACTAACCCCGCCCAGGATCCACAGCTTAGCCACCACACAGCAAGATTATAACACTGAGTTGCACCCACTCCAAGCTACACACATTTGGCATAGACAATAGTGCTGATTATTAACTAAAACCCACATATAAGAACTGTACTGCTCAGGACAGGCAGGCCCTGCAGAGGTTGGCGCGTTCAGCTGAACGTACCAATGGAACTACCCTCCCCCCCTTGCAGGAGTTATACACCAGGAGGTGCAGTAGCAGAGCCCGCAGGATTCTGAAGGATCCTCATCACCCCAACAACGGACCGTTCCAGCTGCTGCGGTCAGGCAAGCGTCTCCGCAGTCACACAGCGAGAACAGAGAGACTGAGACTGAGTTTTTTCCCGCAAGCCATAAGAACTGTCAATGCTGACCCCACCAGGGGTCCTCACTGAGCCACACACATAGGCTCCACTACCTCACTGTATGTAGCATACTGTACCGCATACTGTGTCACTGTTCTGGGTTGTTCAGTGTTACCGTATTGCTGCGCCGTACTGTTGTATACTGTGCTGTATATCTCACAAACGCTACCTCACTTTATTCACATGCCACTTTAATGCACATATCTGTATATACATAATTAGCCTATCCCATATACATAAGCCTATTCCCTTTATCAATTCTATTTATTTTTCATTACTATATATTTTATTTTATTCTATAGTATTCGACTTACTGCATTTCGTTTTAGGAATCAGTTCGTTGGAATCAGTTAGTTCTTAGGCAGCTACTGTGTTCAGTCTAGGGCATATTGTGTGTAATCACCGGGTGCGTTACATTTAGTATGTATATGTATGTGACGAATAAACCTCTTGAACCTTGAATCTTGAAAGTGCTTTGAGTGGTTGCAAGACTGGAAGATGCTCTATAAAATGCATTTCTGAGTTCCAACAGACAAACTGCAGATTAAAGCAACCCTTTAATTTCTGTAACAGGAGGTAGGGCACTTGTTCTGTCGCACTCCTGTGGATCATGTCCATTAGTCCATGCTGGCGCAGCATTTCAACCACCTCCTTTCTCTGGGTATCTTGCAGAGATATTAGCTGATGCAGCTGTCCTCACTTATAATATATTAATTAATATTAATTCATATTTTTCTCCTCTGTAAAAGCATGGATTTGTGCCAAGGACTTGCTTACTTCTGCCATCTCATTGGCGTGTACTGAACGCTGAGTATCCAGGTCGTTTGTTACACTGACCAGACAACGCTCCCTCTTCTGGTGTGCATGCCACAGGAAATACAGCTGAACTTGCATGGAGGCATCAGAGCGCAGTCCCTGCTCCCGTAACCATGAGGCCAATGGTGGCCGGTCAATGGGGGGTGCTAGGGCGCTGCCCCCCCTCAAATCTGTCAGTGTCATAGTACTATATTATAGTATTTTTGCCACTCTGATTGGCTGATACGGGTACGAGCCTTGCAGTTTATTGTGCACAGAGCTGCTTGGTTACACCTCTTGTGGCGGTGGCACCACAAGCAAACGCAAACAGACCGCATGAAGAAATGACAGCAGAAGAAGTGTGGTATTATAAATTCAATGGCGGGCATTAATTTGAACCAGGTAGACTTTTTAAATATGCTTGGATTAAAAAATGGAAGTAAACAGATACCTTCCAAATGATTAACAGCTTACTCAGTAAGACAAACAATACACCATAGGTTTTTGTTTCATGGTTTTTGTTAGAAAGTTCTAGCTAATGATGAGTTTCTAGAAGCATTTTATATTTTCAGATTTTTATATGACACCTCCATCTGCGTCTCAAGTGGCACAGGATGGTTTAATGATCTACTGATGAAGACTTGCGCGTAATATTTGAATGTCACAAGAAGGGATGTTTTGGTAACAAGTCAATACAGAATAAAATAACAGTACAGTACTAGTTACCAGCAGGACCAACAGATACCGCACTGAATCGATATTATGCATTCATCAAATGAACAAGTGACTCAACCTTAGTGCGGAAGCAAGAGGCACCTGAGAGTCTGGCAAAACACAAAAATGGCTGCACTAGCGCAGCCTGCCTTCAAAAGAACAATGGAAAAAGTCACATCTCTAAATGTGTTGCCTTTTAAGCAGACGGATGCCGAAATATTGCCAACTCGAGTTGGCTTGAAAAGAAAGACATTGCAAAAGGTACCTTACAGCCATTTCAAATTCTTACGTAAGGGGCGGCGCCACAATCGCGATTCTGGATCTATAATTATATAATAGAATAATTACACATACAGAGCAATGGTGTGGTTAAGTTAATTTAAAGGAAAAAAAAACGTTTCTTTTATTAAGTAATAAGGCACATTAATAACTAGAGAAATTGCAGAGTTCCAAAGGGACATTTTGCTGCACATATGTATAATAATCCCTTGAACTTGAATTGTGGTAGTTCAGAGACGTCACCTCACCACCAAATGTAAACCTTCTGTACTTGTGTTCTTACTGTTCTAAAAATAGTACGGCAGATCAAAGAGGATATCAAAAACAACATTTCTAAAATATATTTATTTGAAGCATGCAAATAACTGTACAAACTACAACAAAAGAAAGGCATTCCAAAATAGACAAATAAGTAATAATGAAATTACATTTAGCAGATGCTTTTTATCCAAAGTGACTTACAATTATTCAAACACTGATGGATGCAGCCATCAGGAGCAATTAGAGGTTAAGTGTCTCGATCTGGGACACTACAGCATGCTAGCAGGAGGAGCCTGGGATTGAACCAGCAACCTTTAGATTACTGGATGACCAGTAATCTAATAATGGTGCGAGTCCATCAGGCAAGTCGATATAAGCGTCCATCGGATCACTCGCACCCCTCCTGTCCCCCATTTTCCTTTCGACACGATACCATTAGTTTATGGTCATTTTTCATCCAATCCGATACCAATACTTTTTGCCCCTTAAAGGAAAATCACGTCATTGCACAGTGTTCATTAATAACTTTATTGCAAGGGCAATACGAAATATAAATAAAACTCATTAACATAAATACTTAAAAGAAATGCTTATGAAATGATAATGAAATAGATCAATGAGTAAATTAAACGAAAAATAAGATGAAAATAAATAGTTTTTAAGTTATAATAAAAGAAAGACTTCAAATTAATACAAAATTAATTACATTTCCTAAATTGAAAGAAAAACATAGTGCTCAAGAACCTGCATTAAACCAGTAAAACATCATAACACATCATCATCCCCAACACTAGCAGCATCATCATCCTCAACATCAGCAGCAACAACATCATCATCAACAACAAAATGCAAAATGATCATTTCGACTCGTTTTAATTACACTGAAAGAGAATTCAGACATTGACCTTATTCTGACTTCTCATCATCCCTTGTGTGAATTATGAACAACACTTGAATTAGGAATTATGAACAACACAACACGTTTTACAACAAATGACAAAAAGGGAAATGAAAATGTTATAATAATTGAATCATCATGCAGCAAAATGTAAAAATGCAGTTTATTTACCGATCTATTTAGATATTTTGTTCATCTGAAAATGTGTAATTTTTAGCCTGATATATACAGAACTTTTACTTCCATAAATAACATTCAAGAAACAAAACAGTTTGTGAATATTTTCTGTTACATACAGTTCAAGCATATAAACCTTTACGTTTGTCAACTATATGAAAGAGGGGTGAATATGACTTAATCCAAGATTCACATAGCTCAGTTGCATATTTGGGGTAGCTTAATAAAATAATGGTTAATTCAATTTTTAATCACTTATACTGTGTTGTCGCTTGGTCGCTTGCGACCAAGTGACTTCACAGTGTCTTGTGGGTGCGAAGATGGCTGATAAGGCTAATGCGGCCAATGCGGCGCTTCCATGAGCTATCCTCTGCATGACCTCCTCGTCGATGTTGCCCAAGCGCGACAGGGTGCTACCTAGGTAGACAAACTTTTTAGCAGCTTTGAGGTGTTCACCATTTACGCTGATGAGGTGCAGGGCTCCAGGAGCAGGTTGATGCATCACCTCTGTTTTTGTGCTGATGGTGAGGCCAAAGTCTGAGCATGCTGTGGAGAAGTTGTTCATGCTCAGTTGCATTTCCAGCTCGTTGGATGCATTCAGTGCACAGTCGTCCGCAAAGAGGAAGTCGCGAACAGTGGTGGTCTGCACTTTGGTCTTTGCCTGGAGTCTTCGTAGATTGAACAGCTTGCAATCAGTGCGGTATCGCAGGTCTATCCCCATGTCCCCAGACCGGAAGGCATCTGTCAGCATGGCTGAGAACATCATGCTGAACAGAGTGGGTGCCAGAACACAGCCTTGCTTGACTCCATTTTCCACATGGAAAGGCTCAGATGATGCGCCGTTGTCTTGGCCTCGTGCTTGCATTCCATCATGGAATTCACGGACCATGTTAATCAAGGTGTTATAACGTAAATCTATATCTAAATCTAAATCTATTTCTATAAATCTACAAAGGTGGAGTATAGACTGACGTTCTGTTCTTGGAGTCGGCGAGCGGCAAAGATCATGTCGACTGTGCTGCGACCTTGCCTGAATCCGCACTGACTCTCCGTTAGGAGGACTTCATGTTCAAGATGTTCCGTCAGGCGGTTCAGCGGTATTCTGGCCAGGATCTTTCCCGCTACTGCCAGCAGAGCGATACCGCAGTGGTTGTTGCAGTCCTGCCTGTTACCCTTGCGCTTGTAAAGGTGGACAATGGAGGCGTCTTTGAACTCCTGTGGCAGCTTCCCTTGGTTCCACATGGTGCAGAATAGGTCTACCGGATGTTTAGTCAGGGGAGGTCCACCAGCTATGTAGATTTCTGCTGGAATTGCATCAGCACCAGGTGCTTTGCCATTTGGAAGTCGTCTGATGGCTTTAATGACCTCAGCTTCCGTTGGTGGCTCATCAAGGGAGGTGTTGACTGGGACTTGTGGGAGGCGTGCAATGGCTTCGTCATTGATGGCTGAGGGTTGGTTGAGAACACCGCAGAAGTGCTCAGCCCAGCACTCAAGGATCTTCTCTCTGTCGGTGACTAGAGTGCTACCGTCAACACCGAGAAGAGGGAGAGATCCTGATGAGGTGGGCCCATAGATAGCCTTGAGGGTGCTGTAGAAGTTCTTGCTGTCATTCTGATCTGCATAGGACTCGATCTCATCAGATTTTCTGCGAAGCCAGTCGTCCTGCATTCGACGCAGCTCCCGCTGGATGGTTGCTTTGATGTTCTTGAGGGCAGACTGTTTTCGAGAAGATGTTGGATCACTGAGGTGGGCTTTGTGCAGACGATGTTTCTCCTGGAGAAGATCTCTGATGTGATCATCTTTCTCATCAAACCAGTCCTGTTGCCTGCGGGCTGTAGGTTCTACTGCTTTGAAAGCAGCAGTATGGACGGTGTCTCTGAACGCAGCCCAGTCCTCCTCAACGTTCCCTGAGGGTTTCAGGTCCTGCAGTTTGCTGGTGAGCTATTCAGTCAAGGATTGCTTGACAGAGGCATTGGTTAAGCCTGGAGACATTCAAACGCTTCGGGGGTTTGGAACCTTGAGGCCTTCTGGGAGGATGGATCTTGATGTTCAGCTTGGACACAAGGAGCCTATGGTCAGTCCAGCACTCTGCACCGCACACCGCCTTTGTAACCCTGACATCCTGTCTCTCCCTTTGTCTGACAATGACATGGTCCAGTAGGTGCCAGTGTTTTGAGCGGGGATGCATCCATGAGGTCCTGTTGCACTTGGGAAGGCTGAAAACTGAGTTGGTGATCAAGAGCTCATGTGCCGCACAGGTGCTCATGTGCCGCACGCACATCCATCAATCACAATGTGATTGATGGATGTGATTAATCTGATCGATAAGTCTGGAGCTGGTCCAATTAGTAAAGTTAATACATTTATTTCTGAGAGCCGTTCAGATTGACCGGGAGCCGCACCTCACACCTTAAATTAAATATTTTCTATCCAACTTTATTTTATTTAAAATTATTGGGAAATATCACAACAAATTGAATCCCAATACTTAATTTATCGCAAAACTCTTCATATCGTGATGATATCGTGTCGTGAGGTCTACGATGATTCCCAGCCCTATTTGAGGGAATGATATATTTTTATATATATATGAATAATTATTTCCACTTTTATATTCTAACACATTATAACCACTTTTCATTGACTACCGAAGTGGGCCACAGATAAAGCCTTGGGCTACATTTTTGTTTGCACTTAATCATTGTGTCCTCCCAAGGTCTGGAAGCCACCACACCTAACACAAACATATGCAAACACAAACCCATTGACAAAAAATTTGACATTCCAATGGAGCAATCAACCCTATTTCACTGAGAGGTGAAAATTCCGATCCTCCCAATTCAATGGGCTCTCTGTAGTGGAGGAACCTATATAGGTTATTCAGTTTACTGTCATATAGGACTTTTAAAATAATGCCTCAAAGAGATTTATCATTATCAAAATAGGTGGCGATTCATGAAATTGTTGGTAACTAATCAATTGACTAATTGTTGCAGCTCCAAAAAAGGGTAATTAAATAAATTTGTAAATAAAAACCATGAACTTGATGAACATGACACTGTGTTAACAGTAAAACAATCTTGAGTGTTCAGTAGAATCTATACACTATGAAGCCTAATTAACCTAGTTATCTTTTGTACATATTGCTGGTGTATATTTCATTCTATTGACTTTTGTCTTTTAATTTTAAATATTTTATTGCTTTTTGAATTTTTTAAAATTAATCTATTGAATGTGGGGTGGCTGATGGGAAATGGGTCGTTTCTCAGAGAGCGATGCAAATGCAGAAATCTTTTGCGATATTTCACAATTATTTTAATCCCAATAACTCCAGAAAATTGCAAGTTCAAAGACCTTTATTTTTAAATCAAAAGGCCAATGACTAGAACCTATAAATCCACAGACTTGGCTAATTTAAAACAAAGGAAAACTGTGACTTACCTCTCTCTTTGTAGTACATCGCAGTGTTTGCCGGACAACAATGTGTCTATCTTTCCATTCAGTATGACACTATATTGTTGTGGCCCACGGCTATTAAAGATGTCCACTATCACGTTGAATATCACTATTATTATTCTCTTTATTTTACTTGATCTTTTTTTTGGTAAATACTTTTATATTATTTATACTACTGCAGTTTTTTAAATACTATTTTATTTTAATCACTACTATGCCCTTATTTGACCTATTATGTAAAGTTGAGTTGGCAGTCAGCTGGGAACTGGCTGCCAGCAGACAGGCCTCTGGCCGGGATAGCCTCTTTAAGTGGCTCCCAATGTATATCAGGGCACTGGATGTGACAATAACTTTTACTTTTAATACGTTAAGTACCTTTCAGTACATTATTACCCTGACGTTAATCTTGTTTATTCACCTCCAATGTGTGTTGCCTCATATTGTAAGAAAAGCCCTTCCTTTACGAAGTGCTCAGATTGTGCTTGATCTCCTTGCAGTCCTGTTGAGTTGGGCAAAGCCTGTTAAATACACAGCAGATCCTGTGTTCAAGATGCAGAAGTGCTTCCTGAACGCTCCTGGATTTGAATAACTTAACATAAAACAGGTTGTAAAGCCAGAGTTTGATAAACAACTACATCACAACTTGCATTGGCTGGGAATCAAAGCCAGGTCAACTGCTTGGAAGGCAGCTATGCTCAACACTATACCACCAATGCCCATATTGGGAAACATGTGAGGGTTTCTTGGATTGTCGTGTCTTACATTATTGCCCTGACGTTAATCTTGTTTATTTTCCTCCAATGTGTGTTGCTCAAATCTAGCTGGAGCAGTTCCTTATTATCCATCAGTTGAGTAAGTGCAAGACCAAAACATGTAGTAAGTCTTTGGCAAGGTAGTCGGACTGTAAAAATATCTCTGTACTTCAAATTGCCTTTCCTCGGAATTACTCAAAATGATGAAGGATTTTACACCTGGTTGTTGTTGAGGATGTGCCAAGCCTTTCCGGATGAGGTGGCCGAGTGTTTAAGGCGATGGACTGCTTATCCATTGTGCTCTGCATGCAGGGTTCGAATCCCATCCTCATTTTCGCTGGTAATACCATTTCATGAAGGGATCATGGATTTCTATTCCTTTGTTATTTCTGTCAAGGTGCCTTTCCAACACACTCGAAGAGAGTCTCTGTAGCTTAATGGAGAGCGCTTTGGACATGTAGGCCTCATAAGCAAGGAATTCAAAAGTTGCTTGTTTGACTCCCACCAGTCAGGTGTCTGTCTTGTCATCTTTTACACAATTCATAAAACTTTACTTAAGTAGGAATGACAATGTGGTACTTTCACTTGTAGAGTAACATTTTGAATTTAAAATTGGAGACCACACACACACACACACACACACACACACGAGAGAGAGCAACCCTTCTGCAGGTTTTAATCTCAACTTTAATCGATACAGCTGACCATGTCCAAATAAAAAAGGTCAAATTTGGTAACAATTCAATAATAATAATAAAAAAAAAAAACAATGAAAAAAAAACGTTACCCATTGAAAATGAAACCTGCATCATTTATCAGCCTATAAATAGAAGTCAAACAAAAAGCAACGCCCGGTGAAAATATCCCATCTTTCTTTCAATTGTGGGTCCCCCCCATAGACGGCAAGGCACTGCTCAGGTAAATCCACCAAAGTCGCCAGACTAAAACTCCCTTGATGCACTTTTCAACCACACGTTCCAAATTGCCATTTTACAATGATAGATTTTCCGGGATGTGTTTCTAATTGTTTCAATTTGGCCATTGCAGCAGAATGACAGCAGTAAAAAGAGAGATGTAAAAAAAAAACAAAAAAAAAAAAACAATGGAATATATTTCATCACTCTGCAGACGCGTTAAGGGGGAACCCACCGAATGAGAGGAATTTAACGACGATTTAACGACGATAACAAGTCCCCTATACAGCAAATCAGCAAAGAAAATATCAACAATTATTCAGATCTTTGGCATTTGGCAACAACTAATTACACGGTCAGTCAAAACAAAAGAGACAATTGTACAAACTGAAGGCTGACAGATTCAACGAGGATCTTCGCGGTGTGAGCCTTACAGCTAAGCCAGTCATGTGAATACAAAGCAGGTATTACAGATCGACTTAAAAACACACATTTCAAAAAACCCTACTGGCCCGATAGTTTTAGTGATGAAAGCTTAATGCACAGGCGAGCAAATACATGTGATCGGAAGCCAGCGGTCTGAATGTGATGATAAAACTGATGCATTGTGATTATTTTACTTATCATTTGGTTATTAGTAGGACCCAAACGATTGGCCAGCAGTGCCTACAGGTAGAGACAGAGTAAAACCAAAAGATGTCGCCTCTCCCCTGAAACACATGCTAGAGTCCAGGCTCCAGTAAAGATTTCACAGTTTGTGGGTGACAACTCATGTGGAAGCAATCTAGTAGAAAAAAAAAAAGTGGAGCGAAATAAGATTAAAAAAATATTAATTTAAAGAAACTCTTAATCGTCAAAAATGAGATTACATCATAAAGTATTTCAATATGAGAAAACATACGGTATTATGCCCGTGGTAGGCGATCCGATAAAATAAAAGAAATAAACAAAAAAAGGCCAAATAATGAAAAGAAAACTGAAAAGAATAAGCAAAGTCTTCCCTGAATTCGAAGGTAAAGTGCCCAAGAGCGATCCGACTGGTCTGGGCCCGCTAGAGCCCCCGGTGCCATCAGGTGCTTGGATACAAACACACCAACATGGCTTTTAAGGTCCAAAATATCTTCCCACAAAGACTTCTGTTCAATCTTCTTAAATTATATAACCCAGTGTTTGAAAGAGAGAAAAAAAATGTGGGGGTTGAAAACATAACCCCATTAAATAAAACCTCTAAAACTATAGCTATAGTCCACCCTCACCCATTGGCAGGTGGAATCTAATAAATTTTGCTCCAGGCAATGCTTTACCATCTTGCATATATAATCATAAGAAAAAAAAATCTTTGGTTACAGTACAGTTAAAAATTATATTTAAATATAGCACTGCGTGTTGCATAGTTCTGCCACTAGATGTCGCGTTTCTGCAATTAATCGTTAACAGTCAATAATTCAGTGCCAGAGTGTCAGGCCAGGCGCTTTTCCACACGGCGGCTTTCCTGCGAGATAAAGAGGCTGTAACACTTTGACCAACTGGATCTGTCCTTCTCCCAGGAATTCCCTTTGTGCGTCCACCGGTTTTCAACACGCGTACATTAGGAGCCCTGTCTGACTGTAAAAAGGCGCCATTAAGGAGGCGTGAGCCAAACAGGCAGTCCAGCGATTCCCAGCATAACTTCACCTTCTTTTGCCTCGCTGGGTGAGTTTTTTTTAAATGAATGACCACCCTCCCGCGTGATCTCTCTCATGTGGGATTTCCCCGGTTCTCATCCTTTCATCCTCTCTGTGTATGGCCATTGTTTGGTGTTCGCGAGAGGCTGGAGCAATGGCAGGGTGGACAAAGAGGTCGAGGTCGTACTTTCTGGCCACGTCGTGGTATGATGCTGGGCTCTTAAGATAAGGGCCAGAAGCCCTGCTGTCTGTAATGAGTGTCTGCCGACAGACACCGGTGGTGATGGCTGGGGAGAACAATACGGCCATTTTAGTCTCTCCTCTGTAGCGTTGCAATCAGTAGTTGACCTCTCTCTATCTACCTTCCAGACATGGTCTCCCATGGTGTTCCTGCCCCTGTGGTTGTTGCCAAGCAGCAGGTGATTCAGTCAGCTGATTTATTAAGACATTGGGGACTCCGTAGTCTGATGCCTTAGTTTAGCAAGTTTTCTCCTCAAACACCAAATGTTTTTCTGTCTACTAAGAGCGAGCGACCAAAGCAAAACCTCTCCTGTGTCAAGCTCCTCTCGTGACTTCCTTCTCTGCTCCCAGTTTGTCAACCTACTGTAACCCATCTCCGTCCAAACCACCTGGACATCTTTCGATTTGAAGGTCACGACCCACCCCCCGCCGCCCTCCACCAACCTACCGAAAACCATTCCTGTTATTCTACACTAGAAACCGCTCTCCTCTTCAACCACAACAGAACGTGATGAAGGCCTTCTCTATTCTATTCTCCTATTCCTGTCCTATTTCAATGTACACCCCTAACACTAATCCTTCCATAGAATCCTGTCTTTTGGTGTTGTCGTCCCCTCTCAAAACTTTACAGTACAAATCGGTCTGCTCCGCCTTGTGTCTTCTCAACTCTCTTCTCCGTAAGTTACTTCCAGCTCTTTAAGTTTTTTTTTTGATGTTCCGTGTCCAGACAGCCCCGGCCGTGTCCACATTCCAATTGTCCCCGCGCCTCCATTAAGAGTAAAATAGAATAAGACCATTTCAAGAACACAAAACGAGACAAAAAAATAGAAATACAAAATAAAGATGTCGAAAAAGCTTCACCCACATAAATTAACGAAAATATGTACACATCTGACGCAAGCGACACATTTAAATAATAAGCAAAGACGTGGTGCGATCCCGCGCCGCGTGTGGCCTTCGCGGAGATCTTTCACAAGTTCACAAGAGGCAAAAAAAATAAGAATTAAAAAAAATAAAATGAAAACAAAATGGATTGCATAAATTACGAGACAGCAGAGTGGTGGTTGGGGGGTGGCGGAGGTGGGGTGGGAGGGATTCATTAAAGCCGGGAGAAGGAGGAGAGAGATGGAGGGAGTCATTCAGGAAGGACAACTCCATATGCCACGTCGATGATATTCGCGAGGGAATTCTTTGGTTTGGGCAGAGAAACAAGGGCCCGAGAGATCCAGAGTCTGTCTGTCCGTTTACTCATCGTCTCTCAATTCGCTTGTGTTCCTCCTCTCTTCACCTGTGTGGTTGAATACTCCTCCTCCAACCCCACACACACTCTTACATCCATTTCTGTATTTCCCACTCTCACTTCTCTGGAAGGTTCTGGAGAAAGTCCTTTCCCTTTGCACCCCTGCTGCCCCCTCCCCGCCAGTCCTCCGGCCCTCTAGGGGTCAGTAGTCAGTAGGTTATGGTGTCTTAAAAGGTTTTTGGGGGAGCGGGCCGCTCCCTCAGGGCCTCCTGCAGTCTCTGGCGGTAGCTGTCGTAGCGACGGTTGATGGTGTCCAGCTGCTCCTGCTCCTCCTTCTCCAGGATCCGCAGGAAGTTGCGCAGCTCCGGGATGGAAAACGCATCCCACTGGAGGAGAGAGGGACATTTTTCAACTTTAACCCTTTAAAGCAGCACTATGTAACTTTTGGTATTTGGCGGCCCTGTCGTTACGACCTGTTGTAAAACTCGGTCCTGTGTCCGAAAATAATTAATTTTACCGGACAAAGTTGAACCTTATCGGTCACGTTTCAATAACAGTCTATGTTAAAAATGCAGATATGTAATGAACTCCGAGGTTACAGAGCCCCTTGCACAGACCCCAGGGCTTCAGCGAGCACTCAGTCCACGGCTCCCCCGGAGCCATGGGGAGAGAGGGCGCAGGGATCGACCCCTGCCGCCGGTGCAGGAACCAGATGTGCCTGGCCTCGCACCCGCAAGTCAGAGGATAAAACAAACCCTGTGGTGCTATGAAAGTGAGGGCTGGCGTGCGCCAGCCGAAGTGCGTGTGTCGGGCGCACCACTGGCCCGTCTCATCCTTGGTGTCGGGAAGGTTGAGCGGCTATGTTTTGTATGAGCATTATCACCGGACATTTTGACCGGCAAATTTATAATTTATCGTTTCTGTTTTTTTAGATCAGATTTGCCAGGCAAAAAATGAAGGAGGTGCCATTCTCCACAAGTCGTGTACCATCAAAATGATGAGCGGTGTAATGGAATGTAGTTGATCCTTACGGATCCCCCCCACGGTTCAGCTTGCATGTGAAACGCAAATTAATGGCAAAATGTAACCATCATAGTGAAATACGGTTTTACTGCTGTGCTTACTTTTTAAAGCAATAATTGCCTGAATATCGCTGCAGAGTTGTGGTGAAAAGAAGATAGACAAGACAGATGCGTGCTGTGTTTTACGCTGGTTTACCGTATGTTGCACTATGTGGCTGCTACTTTACGACGTGGTGACTGAGTTGGCCCAAAGGGTCCAGCTGCATGTCGCCGCTATGCGCCTGCGTGTCCGCCATATTGGAGCAGTCAAAATCCGCTAGTAAACAAATACAATGTGTATTGAGAGATGCAGACTTCTCTATAAAATCAACTGTGACTAGCTACATTCTAGGACCGATTTTCATGAAATTTGGTTTGTTAGAAATGTGAGAAATTGACCATGATACTGGTTGGCCTATTGGAATTAAATTCTGTTACTTGGGGCGGATCTAATCATATTTTTTTTCCATTCACTTCTGTGTTTAAAGGAAGAAGGTATCATGCGTGTTGCGCACGCAAATAATTTTTCATTCTGCTCTGGACTGTGAGAGAGAGAGCGCAGTAGAGCATCGAGATGAGTGACCTGTATATTCATCATTGTGTCAATATTCTTCTAATACAGATGCCAGCAGATGATAATAAATACACGTCATCTACCCGGTCGTCCTAGTGTCTCCATTCACAATACAGAATGCAGAATGAATCCCACTACACGTGCCTCATATTGCACTTTAATTTAACAATTGAGTATTGAATATTTTCTATATCTTAATTTTATTTATTTATTTTGTTTAAACATTGGACATCTTGAATATTGTTTTTATTTAAGACCGTGGGCAAAAGTTCCTTGCTTTAAGTGTTTTACAGAATAATGGAAAGCAAAGTTATATATGTCTCCCTTTTGTTCTTTTGCTGATCCGAAAAATGATCCGATCTGTAACTCAAAACCGTGAGTTGACACACACACACACACACACACACACACACACACACACACACACACACACACACACACACACACACACACACACACACACACACACAATCACACACACACACACACACACACACACACACACACCAATGCTTTTATGCCACTACGTACGGTCTAAACTCAATTAACAATTCACTGAAAGGGAAGTGAAGGCAAAATATGAAATAAAATTTAAAAAAAAGGTTTGGCCTCTTTTTGAGATTCGATTTACGAGTGACTCGTTCCCGATCCACTAAAATAAATCATCCTTTTGACTACTCTGATTAAATGGTTCTTGTGACGGTTCAATTCACAACTCAGAACCAAACGGACTCCTCTGACTCTTTTCATCCCGACTGAATCGAACGCACGAGGAATAAGAAAATTGAACAAGTGAAAATTAAGTCACTCGTAAGGTGTCAAATCTACAAAAAAGAGCCAAAAAAGAAACTTTTCGTCACTGTACTATACCCACAGTGTAAACTGCACTGCAATTGGCCCTTTCCGGAAAACACAATTTTGTTTCTACCACTGTCTAATTCCCTTATTTTTTTAATGGCACACCCACGCTTCTCACTTCTACACAAACTGAATGAAACAAACAGAGAGTCCAAATATTTAATTAATCTCTTTACAGACTGCCATGGTTAAGAATGTCACTCGTAACACAAAAAGGTAAAAAGCACGAGCCACGGTTGCACTCTTAGACAACTGTGACCCCTGTAAACAGAAATTTGTTGAAATTCACAAAAAAACAAAAACAAAAAAAAAACATAAAACCTCCTCTCTTCTCCCCAGTGTCTGATTTAGGAATTTTTCAACTTAGTTTTAAATTCGGGACAAATTGCACCTAGGTCACTGGCTAACATGAGACACTCACCATAACCTCGCCGGTCTGCTGTTCTCTCAGGACGAAGCTGAGGGTGTCGCTGTTGGGCCCCGCCACCAGACGCAGGAACAGCGGCTGCTCTCCCTCTGCCAGCTTACACACATAGACTGGAACAACACAAAGACACCAGTATTACTACTGTCTGTCTCAGAGCCGTATACACATACACACAACACACACTTCGTAGGTATAATACTTTATGAAGCATAAACAACATGTGTTTGTGTGGATCTGCTAGTGTGCATCTAAAGCAGCAGAGGTTGAAGGAGCTGGCAGAGTGCCAGGCGGCAGGGCGGGGCTAACACTAACAAGCCATTGTAAACCAGGAACAGAGAGAACTAGAAAGAGGCAGGCAGTGTGTGTGTGTGTGTGTGTGTGTGTGTGTGTGTGTGTGTGTGTGTGTGTGTGTGTGAAAGCCAAAGACAGACATTTGATTATTGTTTGATTGATTCAAAAAAAGTTGGAATCCAGGGTAAAAAAAATGACATTTCATTTTTTGCTTGACTTTATTACATTTTATTAAATGTATTAAAGACTGACTCTAATAATACGCTGTCATTGATTCAGCTGTATCTCTACTAATTGTCCACATATAGAATATAACTGAATGTGAAAAATTTAATTTGAAATTTATTTACCCCAAATCATCACTATTTACTGCTCATATATTACTATGACCCTAATAATAAATAGTGTGGACGTGATAACTAAGGCGATAGAGGCTCTAACAGTCAAATTCAGATGATTGGATCAAAATATGGTTCTGCGTCCTTTAAAGAAGCACTGTGGTGAGATTCTCTGGTGTTTACATGGTGAGTAAACGACATTAAATTGCAACAAATTCACTGCAAGCATACGAGGCTGAGCAAGGAGTCCAATCAGAAAAATATTTACTATCTGTTGGGACATTTAATTTACTATGGTGAGAGTGAGCACCAGGTCAGGATAAACCTAGAACACGATCCTTATTTATCACTATTCATTTGACTGATCTTTTTATTTATCAATTTTTATCTGCCAGGAAAACAATTCATTTAAGCTTTATCAATAACAATATAAAATAGCCTATATAATAACAATTATAACAATTGTTAATAAACCTGCTGCGGTCATTGTTAATACATACACATTGCTAATCTTATATTTTATATACTATTATTTTTTGCATTTCATTGAAAATACCGACACTGTTTATTCTTGGCTTGTTTATTACTTTATAACTCGTTTTCCTTAGTTGAGCAGGTAATTACTTATTATAGATTTTTATTTTTTAATGTTTATATTGTGAATTTAGTGTATACCCTCTCACTATGTACTTCATGTTCTCCATTGAGCTGCTGCAATACTTGAATTTGCCCCACAAACGACAAATAAATGACTATCTTACATAAACAGTTTTACGATAACTATAATTCCAGATAACTTCTAGTCCTGCAAAGTCAATTTCAGTATCCATATAAATCCATATAATCGCCCAGCTAGCCGAGTCCCGCCAGATCATGTGCAGTGATGTTTGCATTCGAAGGGAGAAAGCGGGTACTATCGTACCTAATAAAAGATGGTGTCTAGACAGCCGTCGTACACTAATGAAGAGGAATTAAACTGCGACTGAAACACGCTGAAACTATTTACATACCGCCGAGGCCAAACCTCAAAACACTCTTCAGAGAAGACCCAAATACAACAACACCATACGAAAAGCCATACGAACCCCCACCCAAAAAAAACTTGAGCCCTGCTGTTTCCCAGCCTTTTATCTTCCATGGCACACCACTGTCCTGTTAACCACTAAAAATGTCAGAAACACGTAGAACTGTGCTTATTATTATGGCCTAATAGTAGTAATGCAAGATTCACTCATTGGGGCTTCTGTGGTCAATAAGCCTCTTTCTTATAATTGGTGTTGATGCTGAATGCCATAGCCCAGCAACAGCTGTTGCTTGGCTCAGTGTGTGTGTGTGTGTGTGTGTGTGTGTGTGTGTGTTCTGTATTCCTGGCAAAGTGTTGACACTGGGAGAGCACTATGGCATTTAGCAGCGGGGGGATCAGAAACACACACACACACACACACACACACACACACACACACACACACACACACACACACACACACACACACACACACACACACACACACACACACACACACACACACACACACACACACACACACACACACAGGAATGTGATATCATGCTTGGCATGACTGGCAAGAAACGTCGTCTCCGGTGCTGTCGCTTTCGCTGTCTCACAGAGAACGCACCCACACACACACACCACACCCACACACAGAGCAGCAAATTCGCACAGTAGTCGTCTTACCCTGCTCCTCTCTGCGGTAACGTTTGTACAGGGCGTACTTGGCCGGGTTGTCTGCTACTGTGAACTTGTTGAGCAGGGCTCCGATCACCTACAGACAGCAGGGTAAAACACGTTTCAGATTCATGTCAATAAGAAGTTCTAGTTAACTAATATAACTATTATTGATTATTGCAAATTAACTCAAGATCTGACACAAAGCTGATGGGTCTTGTATGCATCATTCAGAAGTGGGTTATTTTGCGATAATGACCGGCAGGCTGTAGATAATCCTGCTTATTACATGGCTATGTTTGAAATAAGGGAATACATCAGGCTTGGGCAATTGGATGAATATACCAGCAACCGGCGATTGGCCCTTGGAGTCGGAAGTCCATAGGCAGTTGTATTTTTGGGCGTTTTTAAATTGAGCAAATTTAGTGACCCGTAAAGCGCAATTCAAAGCGTACGTGAATGGGAACTGGTATTCCACGTCGCCATTTTAGTCGCGTATGGCACTTTTCTCCCCGTCTGGAGAAATCCTCAAAAAGAAGATATAAATCACCGTAAACCCCGCTGCCGCCTCATTCTGAGAAACGGGCTCTCTCGATTTCTTTCTTCCTTTGGTTCGGTTCAGATATTGGAGGAACAACACGGCAATGCTGAGCGCACTCAGGCACACCTGTTACCAGGACTGGGGGGACCGTCCAGGGGAAACCGCAGCCGCTGGCTCCGGCTCTTCCGCCTCCTCATCCGGGGAGCAGAGACCCGGATGGCTCCCTGCCCCCTAATAATCACATGATTTGATCCTTTTATTTTACTCCTCCACTCTTTATCCTTTGTTGTGAGATTTAGGAAAAGAAAAAAAAAAGCCTAATTATGAGATTGTTTTAACCGAACCTCAGATCTCAGGCCAGCAAGACCCAGTGTTCAACCTAGTGTTGTTGACCCAGTGCCTGCATTTGCAAATTTATTATTTTACGTCCTTGGGCTTGCCGGTTGCATCCGGATTAAAACCAAAATAATCCCATACACGGGATTTTGTATTCTTTATTGCAATGAGCTCTTCCATGATGGCCTTTGCTGCAAATCATTATTCCACCCGAGTGGACCCGCATGCACTGCGCATGGCGGCGAAGCTGTGCTTTCAGGGCCGAGCACCCATGCACCGGGTCGAGAACACACGGGGAAAAATGCAGAAGGAGAGGGAGACAGTGGTGCATGGAGAGGCGCATAAGGGCGCCCGCAATCTGATCTGCTCCGCTTCCCGCGTGACCACCGCCCCTTCCCCATGGCGAATATATCGACAATCAGCGACTGCTGGGCTGACCGTGGGCAGTAGGAAAATGTTGACATATCTTCCAATTCTAGAATACATCGACATATTGATTGTAAATGATTTTGTAACATATCCACATTCCTCTCTTCAAGTCTTCAAGATGTCGCCGTGAGCTAGCGTTAGCATGAGCAAGTAGATGGCGTGATGTGAGGAACGTGAACACAGGCAGGGAGAAGCATTGACAGCCTTCATTATTCAAAATAAAACTGACCCCTGTTTGCTGCGATTGACCAATAACAATTGAGTATTCCACAGATCTGTGTAATAAAGTAAGTGAATAGCTAATATTAATACAAATCCCACAGTAATGTCTATAGTGATACAAACTATGCGATGTCATCCAGGCTTATCTCTAAGAATGTATGACGTTGTTCTTGGACTCTGATTACACTATCGTAGCGGCATGCACCCACCCCAGCAGTGGATTTTTAAAATTCCATACGATGACTATTCATTCCTGGAGATTAAATGGAAACCCCCAGCAGCAAATATGTGACTGCATGGCATCAGCGAGGGCCCCGGTGGCGTACGCCCACCTGCTTGACCGTGTTGTTGGAGCTGATGTGCAGGGTGTTGGTGGCCCCCCGCGGGAGGTAGAAGGCCTCTTCCCCGGCCACACCTCCAGCCCCTGCCTGGCCCCCCCGCACCGTCACGGGCCTCCGCAGCTCCATCTGCACCTTGATGAAGCCTGTGTACACGCCACTGGGGCTCTGGGGAGAGGGGGAAAGAGAGAGGGAGACAGAGAAAAAGAGAGAGAGAGAGACAGAGAAAAAAGAGAGAGAGAGAGAGAGAGAGAGAGAGAGAGAGAGATAAAGATATACAATTAAATTATAATAAAGGTGTCTTTTAAAAGAGTTCAATTAAATCAAGTATGATTTCTCAAGACCTTCTAGATGCCACTTTGAAGCAAATTCAAGATCTTGTATGAAGTGGAAAACACAGGCCCACCGTTAAATCATGACAATGCCCTTGTGAAAAGCAAAATGGGATTTTTTTTTTTGTCATTGACCATAGAAAAATAAATTTAAGCCGATTTAATATTTTCAAGACTTTTAAATGGTAAACTCGAATTCAAGACAGATGTGGCTTTTCAAGGGTCAGCATACTTACACAATAATAACATATTATGTTGTATCTTTCTTGTATCGCTGTATTTCTTGTCCATTTTCCATTTCTTGATACTATTGTTATATGTGTGCAATAAGCTAACATGCCCACAAGCAAACAGCTCTGACCCAAGACCCATTTTACCACCACCATGATTATAGATATGCATATATATTTATATATATAGTCCAGTACCTGGTCACCGTGGGAACATTCACGTGTCTGTGCGTTGTGTTAGTAGTGTCCAAACTCCGCAGGACTAATTGATTAAAATGATCTTAGCAAGCTAAACAATTGTCACTACATTGTAATGAACTCCCATGTTCCCCCGCGGGGGGCAGATGGCCTCAGACTGAAGCAGATCGTCTAATCTCATTACTCCATGAGGAATGGGGCGGAGTGTGTGTGTGTGTGTGTGTGTGTGTGTGTGTGTGTGTGTGTGTGTGTGTGTGTGTGTGTGTGTGTGTGTGTGTGTGTGTGTGTGTGTGTGTGTGTGTGTGTGTGTGTGCGCGCATGCATGGGGGTTATTAGCAGACAAGAGGGATTGAACGCAACAAAAAGTCAAAAGCTAACATACACAAATAAACAACACAACGTTTTACTAAATCAGACTCACACACAGATTGAAACATAAATAACCCTGACAAAGAGTGACTTGTGTCGCTGCAGATGAAGTGATAAGGAGACACAATGGAAGGAGAGCAGAGAGCTCCGGAGCAGCAGAGTTTCCGTGAGAAAAAAATGGTGCCAGTCCACGTGTCCTGGAAGATTTCAATGTTCCAGGCAAATGGGAGAAATTCCGGTCAAATACTATCGGTGTTTATGGAGCTTAAAAACAACTGATAAGCAGGCTATTTTGCTTAAACAATATATTCCAAATTAAATAAGTCCCGTCAATAGACTCACGTGCACAACGGTATTCTAAAAATAAATAAATATTACGTGAGCCTAAGTTTGTTGGGGCAACACGTAAACAAAGACTTTCCTTCAGGTTTAGCCCTACATATTCTCAGACAATATAAAACTGAAAAAAAAAATTGCAAACAAACAAAAAATGATGTCAAGCGTTGGGCATGGCAGGGCATCTTTCTATATAGACAAACCTAATTGGCTAGAGGTGAAATGTCGGCCTTAGATCGTTCAAACTGATTGGCTTTTCGTTGCCACTTGCCTAAAGCGTCTATAAATGAACAAATCTGTGGAGGACTATCGAAATTATCAAGCCTATTGTTTTCGACATCAAGGAAATAAATATTGCGATAATTATCATTATCATCATATCGGCCAGCACTAATTCAAATTGCGCTTAAAGTGAACATTATGACTGGGAGGTATAAAAATACGTCGGACTTCAAACGATTTTGCAGGAAAAAAAAAAGGGAATCACCGGATAACGGAAACCCTGGGTAGCAGATGAAATAAGGAACAAAAATAGGTGTGTGTGTGTTAGTTTGACATCATGATGATACCTGTAGTCTGCAACTGGAAGGTTCTGACAAAGAGCTCTGAGCAGAGCTGCCTGAATCTGGTTGCTCAATGGTTATTTGGACAAAACCGAGCTACCTCCAAACCCTAAGTACTGTATATTGAGACAGTAGGTTTGGATTCCTCTGAAATGTCTACAAAGGGTCTCAAAGCCAGATTGGAACATATTGCCTGTCCTCTTTATTTCAAATGTATCACATGTTTTGTAGCTTCAAAAAGCCACTCAGGTCGCCTAATAACTGACATTGGATGAAGGATTTTCCAATCAAAGAATACATCAAGGTATTTTAGCAACTGTACCGTGTACCCTCCAGGTAAGGTCTACAACCGAGAGCCACCAGGGGGCACAAATTCATATTAATTCCAGAAATAACCGAGACGTTTGAGCACATTTGAGTGATCTTAAGCCAAGTTCAAAACAAATGCATGTGGTCTGCAGCTGCTACCCTACACATCCAGTCACATACTGGAATCTAAATGTGGGTTCATTTTAGGTAGCCGAGGCCGAGGTGAGTTGGATAGGTGGTGAATAAGAGAATATTTGGCACAAATAGATGAAGGGCGGCCCCATAACAGTGGCTTGCATCTGCCCAGCATCTAAAACTGTAGGATTAAGATCCTCTTAAATGTTTCTTGTTACACAATACTTGTGTTATGTGGTTTGAACTCAGTTTAAAGGAAAGGCTTTGTTTCCTTGATGCTAAGAAAATGGTTTTGGAAGGCGGAGGATGGGGGTCAAACAATGGCAGGGAATGACTTCATAGCACGTGGACGGAGAAGCAGGCCTGAGGCAGGGAATGTGGTCTGTGCTAAATTCAGCTACAGAGTTCTTATAACCACTGATTCTCTCCGTAGAACGAAAGACCAGCATTACATTTCACTGCATATATGTATGAAAGTATGTATATGTATGTGACGAATAAACCTCTTGAATCTTGAATCTATAATATATTCCAATATCTGCTTCATGATCAATATTCCATGTGGTTCATTATCTTCACTAGACGGCCAATATTTAAGACTTGTGTACCTCAGAATGACAATATTGAATCCAAAATACAACTAAAGGATGATAAACAAGAACACATAATTATGAATTATGAATTACAACCCAGCCTTGATCAGCACTACTACTTGGGTTGAACAGTAATGACTTGGACCATTTGAACACAATGATTGACTTATGATCGATTTTTCTCAATTAGAAGACATCCGATGTGATACTATGTGTCAAAAAAGCTGAAAATTAAATCACATTCTTGAATATCCGGATCTTTGTACATATCAGATTCAACCATTGTGTGTGAATGTGTGTGTGTGTGTGTGTGTGTGTGTGTGTGTGTGTGTGTTTGTCCGCTCACCAGGGTCATTTTGAGGTGGTCCGTGGTCAGGGTGTTGTACTGCTCAATCTTCTGTCTGATCTCCTCCTTGCTGAGCTGTGTCCGCAGCTCTTTCTCCTTCTCCACATCCTGAAGGAGAGAAAATCCGAGAAGGCTAGAAGTGTTAGAATAGGGGGGATTTAAGCGTAAACAGAGCAATTAAAAAAACCAAAAAAACAGGCCAAAGCAAGAAGCATCGATCGGTTCGGCTGACGGGACTGGACGTGGCGCCTCACGGTTCTCCGAGCCCGCCCATCCCTGCCAGAGGGCCCGTCACATGACTTTCTAACGGAGCCTGGGTCCCGTGGTGACAGGCCTGGGCTCAGCGTTTCTACAGGCTGACAGACATGTGCGCTGATCTGCAATACGTTGGTCTCTTAGTCACACGACCAAGTGAAGACGGCCCACCCAAGTAAAAACTATGTGTGGTGTACGAGCCAAAGTACCATAGACGTGTGTTAATTATACATTTAAGCGGAATGTTTACATTCACATTATACGTAGAAATTATATTTACATAGATGACACGGTTTAAAAACTATACTGGTAATGATTACAATAGAGGAAGCCTTTTGTTGTCCTTTTGGTTCTGTTATTCCAAATACAACGTCATTGCACTTTTACCCTTTTTGTCCTCCTGCATAGTCCAAGCTGTGATTTGACCCTTTTTGTCATTCCTGTCATTCCGTACTTCCTGACGTACACATTAGCAGGGTGTAGCTTTAGCCACTTGTGCTAAAAACACACTCCACTCTTCTCTCGTTGGAGCAGCTCTTTGAGTTATCGTTCTACTTTAATGGCCGTGTTTTCGAGGCGGAGCAACATAGTTGTAGTTGCGTGATTTAAGGAATTATTACTTATCTTTGGATTTACTCTTGTTAAAGAACATTTTGTTCTGGACATATTTTGTTACCTGTGCAACTTGGAATAAACACTTTTGTTGTTCTTTTTTTTTATACCAGAGTCATGTGGAAGTATTTCCTAAGAAGAGCCCAAAATACACAAGTAACCAGCCGCTTCAACTACCACCTAAACGACCGTCAGCTCCTACATGTGGGAAACACTGGATAAACATCCTCCACTGCCATCGGTGAATGTCAGGCACCAAGGCGAATAACGTCTGATGTATGGCCAATAAATGGGTGCATCCCTAATCTGAATGGTTAATATTTCACCAATAAGGGTTATTAGCACACAATGCGTTAGTCAATAACAAAATCCACATCTAATCCAACCACAAAAGTGCATTTCAATTTCACTTGGACTTTAAAGAATCCCCCTGTAGTTAATTACACATACACTATATATATGTAACAACTATTTTAATAAAACAAACCCATACATATCATATTGTGGTATACAACGTCTAAGAAATTTCAGGCCTACGACAGAACTATGGACCTCCATTTGACGATTTTTGGCCGTAGTTCGCAGGACTGAGGAGCATATGACTTTTCAAAATGGCCACAGCGTCTATCTGTGTTTGTGTTCTAAACACAAGTGTAGTTTAGGGGTTATATTGGACAGAAACAACAGTCAGCATTCTCTGTGTCCATATCGATGCATGCGTGTTTGTGAGTAAATATAACCTAAGGGTTGAGCGGTTTAGAGTGGTCAGCTGATAGTGAAAGCTCTAGACATGCACACACACACACACACACACACACACACACACACACACACACACACACACACACACACACACACACACACACACACACACACACACACACACACACACACACACACACACACACACACACACACACACACACACACTTTTATGTCATTTCAAAAGTTGACATCCTGCTAGGAAACTTAAAAGCTTAAGAACCCTACACGAATTAACTGAGACAACAGCAGCTTGGAAAGAGATAAAAGCATAAAAACCAATTCTGCAGCTTTTGAAGCCATAATAGCCATAAAAGACAATATACCTGTAAATCACAAGTTTGTCATCTACATTTGTTATTGAGTTGCTATGGGGGGGGGGGGGGGGGGTCGTTAAGTTGTATAAGTAGATGCAAGATGAGGGATATGAAAGACACAAGATGAAAGGTTTACAAAAGACAAACCAAGCGGACTATGGCTGATCTGAATGGGGTGCACCAAGTGTGCGCGTGTCTGTGTGTTTCAGCAAAATGTCTGTTTTAAATCCCACAATGTGGTGTGTGCTTACATGGGCATGGCTCAGCTGACCTTCCTGGTTTTACTAAAATAACAGCCACACACACACACACACACACACACACACACACACACACACACACACACACACACACACACACACACACACACACACACACACACACACACACACACACACACACACACACACACACACACACACACACGAGTGCAGAGTCCAGGGAAGACTTGCAGGCACATACACAACCTTATATGGAAAACACACACCAAATGAGGGAGAGACAAGGTGCCAACGCAACGTGCACGCGCGCACACACACACACACACACACACACACACACACACACATTGAGACAAGTATTTTAACAGAGATATTCAGACAGATGCACTCCTCTGTCCACTGTGCCAAGTTTACAGCTTAAAGGCAGGGCAGGAATACTTGGCTAGTGTGTCTGTGTGAGTGAGTGGGTGTGCTTGCTTGTACATTTTTACTAATGCTTGCTTTAACATAAACATAAAACAGACCACCATTGGGCACGTTGCTATGCTCAGCATCTACACAGGATCCTCAGAATAACCAGGTACAAATTAACGTAAGTTGCGTATTTTGTAGTTTATATCCAGTTCATTCCTTTACTCCTCTGGCCCTTATTTCTAGAGTGTGTCTTAAAAAACAGGCTTTGAAAAAAACAAAAAAAACAAAAAACATTTTGAAACAAAGGCTTTACAAGCCTCTGTCGAGCCCTCCGGTTTTTAACAGTGTTGGCAATTTTTATTATTGTGTGTGTGGTTTCCATGGAAAAGCTAGGCGTGTTGTGTGTTCCTGACAGCGGAGGCGGGTTTTCTGCATCCGCCACAGTGAACGTACAACCACAGCTCTAACAAAGGTGTATTATTTTTAAACCGCTTCTCTAAAAGCCCAAAGGACTACGTAAGTCTGAGTTGTCTTGTGCAACAGAGACCGACACTGAGTCATCGGGATTAAAGAGGACAAATTATGAAATACTCACTTTTTCAGTGCTTGTGCACATACATTTAGGTCACTGAAGGGCCTACTAACACACAAACTGTGAAATACACAACCCGGTCATTATTTTGTGGGCTTCCTATTTCAGAAAACATGTGATTCAACAAGCCGTTCAGATTTGCCTCCCCTTCATACGTGAAGCGGGGGCTCATTGGAATTAGATCCGCCCCCCAGTAACTCCACCCACAGCTTGAGAAATACCGCCGGACCCGCTAGCATTATTGTTGGCAGCACAGACCAGCACAAATGTTTTAAAAGAAAGCGCAATGAACAAAACTACAGAGAAGGGAAATGTAAGTATTTAAAAAAAGAATTGCGGTAAGTCTTTCTTTTGCCGTTTAGCACTAGCCAACGCTAGCTGAGGTATAACTGTCAACATCCTGTTTTTCGGAGATTTTTCCATATTTTACCCTTCTCTCTCGCTTAAATATTTTCCCGAAAATCTCCCGTATTTTTAACCTTTCAAAATGGCTGCGCAATCAGAGCGGTCTCCGCACTGCGATTGGCTGCATGTTTCTCCAAACAAAACCATTTGAATGTTAAATTTTATATATATATATATATATATATATATATATATATATATATATATATATAAACTAAATTAAAAAAATATAAATATATATTTTTTTCCCCTCTGTTTCCTAATTTAATAAAACAAAAAAGCCCCGTGCGTAACGGTGTGCTATAGAGAGCCCACAACCCAAGTCATGAACAGTTCCGGAGTGATGAGTGGGAAGCAGCAGCTCATTTAGATTTAAAGTGACACAAACAGAAACAGACCGTCAGGAACAGGAGGGGTTTAGAGGCATGTTCAAACGGCTAGAATGCATAATCTGGGTGGTATTTTCAGCAAGAAAACTCCAAAGACATGTCTTGGTCACCTTAGAGACCTATTTTAACTTTAATAGTATGTTACATAAATGGGACCTTAAGCAAAAATGGTCTTTAGTCCGTGAAGAAAACTCCAGAGCAAATCTCTCTCTAACACACACACACACACACACACACACACACACACACACTTCTGCTAAAGTTACTGGATGGTGTTAAGAGTGCCTTCCCGTATGTGTGTGTGTGTGTGTGTGTGTGTGTGTGTGTGTGTGTGTGTGTGTGTGTGTGTGTGTGTGTGTGTGTGTGTGTGTGTGTGTTAGCTGGTTAACCAGCTGGCATCCCATATTGAATCAACGGTAAATAGCAGTCTGCAGGTCATGTAAGTCACAGGCAGCGGCTGGGAAGTGACAGGTAATGAGATTATCTACAATCCTCCGACAGGAGGGTGGAGAGACATGGAAAGAGAGAGAGAGAAAGATAAGAGTGTTAACAGGCACAACTTCAGAAATGTCTGATTTGAGACTGTAATAAGTATGTGCCACCACCCCAAAAAAAAAATAAACAGCTTCCTTAACACTAGTTTGTGTCTCTTGCATCGCTGTGAGTGTATATCCATGTGTGATTGTACATGACCTGTTGGATGAAGTGACTTGCTCCGCTGCAGATGAGAAGCTGATGATTGATCCAAGTGGATCAGTTTGCTTTACCAACACCTGTTCCCACTACAATTTACACAGTTTGCAGTTTGCCAAATAACAGTCTGTGTAAGATGACTGGCAAGGAGTTTGTTGGTAGCTGGCCATCCTCTCCACTCCAGGGAATAATTGAATGGAGGGAAATTATGTGTGCTGTATATTGCATCAACACAAATGAGTGAGAAACTAGCTAGAAGCTAGGAGATATAACAATATAATATCAATATTATGGTATGAGACATTCTGGATAACTAAAATACAGTGGTACAATGACTAACTTTATTTGCCTCTCCATCTGCATTGGTCATTATATCCACATTACTACTGGAGGTTTCTCAAATATGTACTATGTGAAAGCTATAAACCCAGCTCGCACACTCTTAAATATACAGTAGATTACATTTTATGAGATACCAAAAGTAAACCATGAAAATATCACCGCACTATCAATATTGAAGTCTTGATATATATGTCACCCGGTTTTAGTGAGACCCACAAACTATATATGCAGGTGTATCTTCAGGTAGCTGGGTGTAACATTGAATTAAGTCATTTCAGACACTTAGAATCGGTGTATTTCAGTCAAACCAACTGTACATTCCAGTTACAGCAGCAAAACCTTCTCTAGAAATAAGAAGCACGAGTAGAAGTAGAGAACTTTTGTCGGATGTTGTGTGGGTGGACAGGAGTGAAGGTTTGTGTGTGTGTGTGTGTGGGGGGGGGGGGTGTATGGCAGGACAGGAGATTGCACGTGACCAAATCCAAACATAAACAGGAGAAGGGAGGCAGACCAGAACCCAGCGGGTCAAGACAATGAGGTCATCGTCCCGTTGAAGGCCCCACCATTGCTAAGGTGGGCGCGCCGGGTGATAAGACAGTGAAAGTGTGTCGGCATTATTCAACACAACCTTGCTCTCCACTTTAAGAGTTTGAAAGACACTTCCAGACAATTTCACGTCCTGCGTTTCGACAAATTATTTCTCAGAGGACAAAGCGGAGATGTGGTCTGTCATGAAACATTTTGCTAATTATCAACACCAAGGCACCCTGCGCTAAACGCTAAAGGGATTCTCTCCAAGGCTACTTGTCTATTTTACATCAATGAAACTACTGAAACTGAGTTTCCCCTCAGTGTTGATTATTTTCTTTATTTTCACAGTGAGTCTTTAACCAAACACTGCTTTTACAAGAGCTTGAAATGTGATTGCTTATTTGCTAATGAGGTATGGTGGTAAAAGTAGTATCCATTTATTTCAGTAGGGGGCACCGTAGAGAAACATGAAATAGCTGAAAAAGGACAATAAGTGTCAGTAGAGGAGTAGACGGGAAGGTGGGGAAGTGTCTGCCTCAAAGACAAGCCTGTTTCCTCTCAGTATATCCTCAACTGGAACAGAGAGAGAGAGATTAAAGACGGAGTGCAGACAAAGGCAGACGGACCCACAGACTTGCAGCCTTTTACCGTGGCCACCTGCAGCATTGCAAGCTTTGTTTAGCCCCTGTGTGCTTCCATTGTAAACAGATGACATCAGAGTGTGTGTGTGTGTGTGTGTGTGTGTGTGTGTGTGTGTGTGTGTGTGTGTGTGTGTGTGTGTGTGTGCATTCGTGCGTTTTTAGCAGCTTGGATGGGGGCAGACAAAACACAAAACTCCATCATGTGTATGTTTAAAACAACAGAAAGGTGTCCTTGCCACCTGGGCAATATATGGTGTTTGAAGGCCACATGGTGCCATGATGACAGTTTTGGGGTTCTCTTTAATTTATTCAAAGAAATCTAAAAGTCACATATTGCAGCGAGCTCACAATAAACATGCAATGAGGGTTGAGACATGCATTAAGATCTCATTTGTACTAAACAAAATATTTTCACATAATGTACTGGAAACTAGTGTATCACAAGGTTGCCCAACCCTCTTTAGGCAACCTGGATCCCATATAAACGCTTTCTTATTACCCCCCCCATTTCTCTCTCTATTTATTTTTGTTGTTTATTGTTTCCTTCACAATCAAGTTTCTGCTGTTGTGACATGACTTGCCGAAAATAAAGTCTCTCTCTCTCTCTCTCTCTCTCTCTCTCTCTCTCTCTCTCTCTCTCTCTCTCTCTCTCTCTCTCTCTCTCTCTCTCTCTCTCTCTCTCTCTCTCTCTCTCTCTCTCTCTCTCTCTCTCTCTCTCTCTCTCTCTCTCTCTCTCTCTCTCTCTCTCTCTCTCTAAGCAGCCGCACCTTTTCCTCCCAGCATTGTTGTCCCTCGCACCTCGAGAGGACATTTTTTTTCTATGGATCAATGGACAGAGAGACCTACACCATCAGTCTGCCACCTTGCCTCAGCACAGTGAGTTTCCCTGTTGATGGATAAACGGAAACCATGTATTCTTCATTGGATTTTAGTCCAAATCCATTTAGTGACCGCAGTTCTGACCGCAACTCTGCATTCTTTTACACCTGCGCAAACTTCCAGTGGTTAGCTGGCCCTTGCCCATTCAATTTAAATGATACACACAGGATTGTAAGGTTTTGGCGTGTTGTGGGGTTGGCCAGTGGGAATTCAGCGCAGGAACATTCTTGCACTGCATCAGTTTGACCGCCTGCCCCGTAGCGGGTTTCTGTAGAGGCAACTATTTACAGAAACACACACTTTACAAGTGTCAGTTATGCTAGCTTCTGCTGATTGCGAGCTTGCCTGCAGTTTCCAAGCCATAAGCACCAGTACCGACTGCGACACACACACACACACACACCATTGGGCGACTCCGGACCTATAATCACAAACAAGCGTTCTTTGGAACTCGAGGAGGCTCTGACCAGTCAGTCGGCCATGGTCCACTTGCCGTAAACGGCGCACAGGCAACCCCAAAAGAGGCCTGGATGCGGATCAGAGCCGACAGGAATAGAGTCGAGTTGGAGTAAACAAAAGCAAAGCAGAACAGAGTGGTGTACAGATCAGCGCAGGACAGTAATAGGCACAAAGTGTTTTTACTGGCACTGTTTGGAAGCCTATGTTTACAAACAAACAAAAATGTCTAAGTCTCCATAGTTTACACGTTTCTTATTGGATGCTGAATCATGGTGAGTATATGCATTCTGAAAACGAAAGTTCTAGCTCTTTTACTCTGACTGAACCACATCTGTACAGCCTCCTGGCATCAAACTTCTCCAAGCTCATTCCCTGAAGACTTTTTCTAATCAGGTCCTTCACTGTGTCCACATTCAGGGACCCTTTGACCTAATCCTCTTCTGTGCTGAGAATCTCCTTTCACACACAGCAGAGGACATGGGGGAGGACGAGCATAATGTCCACAAGATGTAGGATGTTACGACGACATGATAATGCACATTATCATGTTTTGATTCAGAGTGTCCACAGAGAAGACTGGTCCTTGGTCAACGTGTTTGCGAGAGAGAGAGGGGCAAGGAGGGGCTGAGCGAGGTGCGCGCAGCTCTACAATAAACTTTTTACCATTTTAAATAGTTAAAAAATAGAAAATCAAAATGCGGCAGCCAATGTTGATATTGTGGCGGGCCACAATATAAATCAATGTATGGGAACCACTGCGAGAGCCTCAGCTCTCCCATCACACACACACACACACACACACACACACACACACACACACACACACACACACACACACACACACACACACACACACACACACACACACACACACACACACACACACACACACACACACACACTCTCTTGCTCCCTCTTAGTGTTTCACATGATTTCCAAAAATAAAAATAAACTATTGACATATTTGCAAGTCGCGATGGTGTCCCTAGTTATAAAATTAAGTAGCACTGACTCCAAAAATGCGACAAAATGGTCGCAGTCTGGAGCCTGAAAAAGATAGAAAATATTTGGTGGGGGGCAGTGACTGTTCTGTGTGTGGATAGGATATTTAACTTCTGTCTCATTGCTGTCTTTTTGCTTTTCTATTTCAAGGCCGCCTGCTGTGCAACAGTCTAAGCTAACTGGACCGCAGAGACAGCGAGGGCGAAGCTTGTGACAGCTGACATGGACCAAATGGGCCAGATAGGCCAGTGGGGGTGGTATTTGGGGGTCTATAGTGCTAAAGACTTGACCCTGCTGGAGTGGAACCGCAGTACCATCTGCGTGTTGTACCGGCTGGCATGGCAAAGCGTGGCCGGGCACAGCTTTGGCCCAGTCTCTGAGAAGGGCCACCCAGCGACCGGTGTTGTTTGTTTTTGGAGTGGGGGCCCACCCAGGGAACTGGGCTCGAAGGGGACTGTAACACTGTAACATTACCACAGACCAGGAAGGAAGAGGAGAAGAAAGGAAGAGAGATAAAGGGAGAGAGTAAAAGGAGGACAGCGAGAAAACCAGGAGAACTTCCAAAGAGAAAACAGGAAGAAGAAAGAGTAGAATAAAAAGACAGACCTGAGTTTAAAATGAAAGTTCAGAGTTTGTCTATATTTCAATAAAAGGCCTTTCGGCTTGCTTATTTGTTTAAAACAAAATAACATTTCAAGCCAAAATGCGCTGTTTCTGCCGTTTCTTTCTCATTAATATTTAATCATTCGTTAAATTTATTATTTTTCCCAGTAGCATAAATAAGCTAACGTTATATTTTGGCACACCAACTAATCAATTGCTTCATTTATACTACTTGTTTACTTTCAATAAAAAACTGACCTTTGAATCTCCCTAACACACATACACTACAATACACCGAGGACAGCTTTGGTTAGTAATTGTATATTAAGGCCGCACCTAGTTTAGTCCTCACAGCATATGGCGACACTTTCAAAGAATGTATATTTGACGTAAGCACAGGAAGCATTGGGTAATAGTGGCCATGTTGTGTGTGTGTGTGTGTGTGTGTGTGTGTGTGTGTGTGTGTGTGTGTAACTGTGTGTTGCGAGTAAGAATTGGGGGTGGGTTGGGTGGTGTCGAGGATATGAAAATCAGTGTTCTGATATTTGTGTGAAAAAAAAAGAGAAGCCTGTGTGTGTTCATACAGACCGAGAGCCAACAATAACCTGGGCTTCCTCTGGAGAGTTTCATTTCCCAGTCCCTTAGAAACCAGTAACACACACACACAGCAAATTTAAAAGCGGCCCGATAGCCCTTGATAAACAATAGCTCGACGGTGGTAGAGTGTGTGGTGTGAAACACAGAGTACTTCTCTTCAGGTCCAACTATGGAGCAGGATATAACACAGTGCTCAGTGGGAGAGTACGATTCTACCAGTAACTTGAGGCTACAGGCTGGAACAAGCCCAACCTCTACGCTGCTGAAACCTCTATGTTCCCCTCATTTCAGATCCTGCAGACGGTGTTTACCAAGACTGCTTGGTTGGCCGGCAAATTTCAGGTCACACAGTCAAGGGCGATATAATATGCCGCTGTGTTCTACACAGGACAGGAAACACTTTCTGCAAACCAATTTGGGCATTATAAATCAATAATATAAGAAAACACTTTATTAAATATGTACCATCGACACACTCCACCTGTTTGAGTATGCTGCTGGCCTGTTGCACACATTGTAAACATTGTCTATCATTTGTTTATTGCAGATCCCAGATGTCAATAATTTTCCTAAATTTGGCTTTACTTTTTACTGTTAATTCTGTACATACTCACTTCAAATTCCTTGCATGTGTAAGAACACCTTTTTTTTTTGGCTTTAATTTATCAGACACATTTTCACACAACTCTCAAAGCGAAAAAGCTAAATAAATTAATGAAATATTTACGAATGGTTTGATTTGCGGGAACAGGCTTGTTTTGGTATCATGATGAATAATGAAACATGCACCGCATCTCACTCCCTAAATGAGTCAGAAGGTGAAGCAACATCGAAGCAGCCGTGATCAGCTCCATGGAGGAATGCAGTGCTGAATTAGCCAGCACATTTCACTCCTGAAGGAGAAAGAAAATCAACTGACCATAGAACTAATTACTTCAACTGAAGCCAACCTATCACTTAATAATCCTGTATCTGTTCAGGAAAATGTAGACAAACCAAAGGTCTCATAAATGAATATGTAACATAGTTGGGATCGGGCTATGGTCGGTGTGGGACAGTCGTCAGTCCCACAGTAGACAGACACGGTGAGGATGTGAAAAACAGTGAGCTGAAAAGCAGGCGTGTCTTTCGGGCCCTGATAATGGGAAACACTAGACATGCTCTGTGCTTGGATTTTATTGGTAGACCAAACCTGGGAGCGGACCCATGCAATGTACCGCTTTGTTTTCGTATTTTCGCCAGTTAGCATCTTTAGCCAAACGTCACCTGGTTGCACATGGAATTGTGTCCTTTGTAAGGACTTTAAAGACAAAATAAAGAGAAGAGAGGGAGAGAAAAAGAAAACAACATGAACAGAAAAAACTGTTTTGTCTTCCTTCCCATGCATACTGATAATCACAGTTCAAGGTGTGTGTGTGTGTGTGTGTGTGTGTATGTGCCTGCGAGCACATGCACAACCCCGATGATGATGTCACCCTTGTCATATCAACCCACTCACGTCTACAGCTACAGTGGAAAATCCCTTCCAAGTTCTCTCTCTCCAGATGGAGTTGACAGCCAGAAATAAACCTCCAAAACAACTGCACATGCACACACACCTTTCCATATTTACCTGAACGTTCAGTGTTTGAGTCACAGGAGTAACATTGGCTTCAGAATTTTAACCACTACAAGGCGACACATCTCGCTGCAGCACCATTTGAAAGACAGACTCTAGTAATGACAGGTATTTAGTGTGCACGCGTTTGAAGCTATAACCTGTGATTACGAGCAGCTGCACAGTTAAGATTTTTACAGTGGGATGAACTGGGGGGGGGGGGGGGGGTTGTATTTAATACCTCGGTTGGCACGGTGCATTTGAGTGAGGTGCACGCCCATGCTTTTATTGTCATCCATTGTGAAATAGAACGACAGGAAAGCTTGGCCCTTTTCAATTGCAAAACGCAAGGAAATGTCATCCTTACGGTCAACATCCAACGGCAGAATCAAAAGATGTGTTCATCAACATTTGTGTTCATCTTTTGAAAGAACATAACATGAATACTATTACAGAATTGGTTAGTCGGAGTTATTATTATTATTATTATTATTATTATTATTATTATTATTATTATTATTTGAGCAGATTGTGATTCCACAATCATGTTTCCATTGAAATTGAAGAGCACTTGTAAACTAATGTAAGAAACTTTGACAAATAAACCGGAAATTAGCTAGGTTTCCATTATTTCAGGTGAGAAACTTAGAAAAGACAACAAAATGACAATTAATAATAATCTTAATAATAATTATCTATATAACAGTTCAGATCAGTAAAACGTCATGTTTGTGACAGCCCTAGATTGGTGAAATGGTAAGGGGCTTAAAACAGAACTCTGGGCTCCAGGGCCGGTGGGACCGGTGATAATAGTCCTTGGCAGATGAGAGGGGCTCTGAAACAGCTGCCAGATGGACTTCTAACTAATGCAGTTATGCAGGCTGGTATGTGAGAAGAGTTTACTGAGCAGAACCCATCTCTCTGCCCGCACCAGCCCTCCACACCAATGGAATGAATTGGCCTGGAAAAAGATGAAACATAGTACTTCCAAGTACCATAAGCGAGCTCCTTGTAATCCATCATCGTTGACTTAACAAGAACTTAGCTTGACCTATCGAATAAAAAAAATGTAATTAAAAAATATAAAAAAAAAAAAAAAGGGGTATAGACAGCATCAAAATGTTCTATCACAGTGGTTCTCAATGTGGCGTCCTCAGCAAAATGATTAAGAGTTCCACCGTTTCATTTGGAGACCAGGGCTGAGTCAGAAAATGTAAAATAATGACTGTCTGGATCACAGTTTCACCGTTACAACCCTAACTAAAGGAGAGAGAGGTGTAGACGTTTAAACTAAATAATTTCTAACAATACAGTAAAAATCAGCAGTTATATTTCTACATTTAGAAGCCTCCTCAATGTTGTGTTGTGCTTACTGTATGTAGCATTGACGCATTTTCAAAGAATGACTTGACCTCAGAATGGTAGTTTTACGAAGAGCAATCAGAGGTAGAACGTGTGCACTTTTATCGAGCCCTGTGATGCTTCAAGTGGCTGATCTCACCCACAGAAAGGTGGGAGAGGTGGGAGGTTTGGGAGGAGGGCGGGCTCCCAAACCACTTGACCACCTGTTGCGTGCATGGGAGAATCTGGATTCAGGGCCTGAAGGCTGGTTCTGTTCCGTGCTATGACGCCAGCAGAGTGCAATTCTACCGGAGCGGCGACAATAAAACCTATTAGCCAGAACTGCAGAAACACTGGCATATGTGCTCTCTCATTCACTCTCTCTCTCTCCATTATCAGGCCTTGTGGTGGACCACAGCCAGTGCATGAAAATTAGGGATGCAAGGGATCACAAAACTAATGGTTCGGATCGTATCACAGCTTTGAGTCACAGACCGGATCATTTTTTCGGATCAGGAAATTAAAAAAATAAATAAATAAATAAATGGGGAGACAAACATAACTTAGATTTTTTTATTTTTTCTGTAAAACACTTGGAGCAAGGAATCTTTGCCCATGGTCTTAAACTAAAAGAACATTCACAATATCCAATGTTTAAATAACATCCTAAAATATATCGCCCCCATCACAGAGAGGGGATGGGGGCGCAATTTGTGCGCCCGTCTCCCTCTCCGATGGTACTGACAATGCGTGTGTCAGCGATGCGCGAGCCATTTATGTGGTGTTTGCGAACCAGAGCAATGTGTTTTTATTTAATTTTACGTCTCCTTATGGAACGACACAAGTAACAGCGGCAGTAAAACTGTATTTCACTACGATTACATTTTGCAATTGATCCGCGGTTCACTCGTATGCTGAACCGTGGGGGAGGGGCGATGCATATGGATCACGGATCAACTACGTTCTGTTACTACGTTCCACTAACGTACATATAGTATACACCTGCTCATACACACTCACCCCCTATCCTCTCCTTCACAAACGGCTCACATCCTCCATGACGCACGGGATTGACTTCAAAGGCGGATTTATGACGTTAGGTCCTTTGCAGCCTGTGTGTTTGCATTAAAAGCACTCGTGTCTTCTGTTTGAAGAGGCATCAAAAAGGCCTCACGGCGCAAGGCCATTAAGCTGAAAGATGAACTGAAACTGAACAGGGGACAGAAAAAAGGGGACAACTTGAAAGAGATGGAAAGAAGTTGTGTGCAAAAACAAACTTAGGAAGCCCTGCGCCAATCACTACTGACAAGCTCGTAGCAAAAATTAACATTGAGTTCCGGGCATGTTTTTATGCGCTGACAAACAATATTGTCAACGTCGTCAAACATTGTTCTGACTATGTAAAGGAGTTGACAGACCTACAAACTGCGCAAATTGACAACTTGTTTGAGCATGCACTTTTAAAAGGAGCATATCCGCATTCAAATTGAGTTTTAGTCGACACACACAAAAGGACATTAGCACAGACAGAAGAACGAGCTAGCCATGCATAAACAGGTGTATAAAGGTCACACACACGCACACACACACACACACGTGCGCTTTGGACTGTTGAGCCTGGAAGTTGGAAGGGAACTTGGATTAGTCAAGGAGCGACTTGGAAACATGACATTGGACTTGTGTTTCGGTAATTGTACAGCAGCACTCTACTCCCACACTGCCGGAAGATTTCTCTGGTTCCACGAAAACCACTCTGTTAATAGGTGGTTTATTGCCCTTCTGTATTAAATAGATATTGAGGGATAGGCTAGACAAGAGGGACAGAATGGAGAAATTAGCTTCTTTTAGTGACAAAGGTTGGTTGGTGGACATGCATTGAGAAACTCTTGTCCACGAAAGGAAAAACTGCAGCACTGCAGTTTTATGAAGTACAGTGGTACTTTGACTTATGAGTTTAATTCGTTCCGTGACAGAGCTCGTAATTCAATCTGCTCGTATAGCAAATCAATTTTCCCCATTGAAATATATTGAAATGCCATTAATGCGTTCCAGCCCCCAAAAAAACACCCCAATTTTTTTTGTTACGTGTGTTTAAATAAGAAAAATGTATTTTTAAATAACAAATATTGTATAAAAACATAATAAAACAAAATAAAAGAGAATGTGTAGATCATTTTTGCCTTCTCGCAGATGATACCCTCCGTCAAGCTATCTCCTGCGAGCTGCTTCTCCGTCAACCACACCAACAGTAGATTCTCCATCTTTTCATGGACAGCTGTCCGCAGCTTGGACATTATTTTAACGCCCTTGGCTGGCGTAATACCCTTTATCGTCTCCTTCTGCTTTAGTATGGTACATATCGTAGAAGTACTACGCTCGTACTGCCTCGCCAATTCCATCAAACGCAAACCTCGCTCATGTTTTTCTATTATTTTGCGCTTTAAGTCAAGGGACATCATCCACTTCTTCTTCTTCTCAGCACTTACTTTTTTCGGACCCATGGTTCGGAATTTTTTTTGGGCAAAATTACTACACAAAAAGCACAAATCGCGAGCACAAAAGAGATACTTCCACGCTCAGGAAACCATGTGAAGTGAACGAGTGAGACGGGGGATGCTGGCAGCATTCGCTCGCCATGCCTACCAGCGGCAGTGCACCTGAAGCTCGCTCCTCGTAACTCAAATTTTTGCTCGCAAATTTTTGCTCGCAATACAAAAAAATCGATGGAACAACGGCTCGTAACTCGGAAAACTCGTATGTTAGTGCGCTCGTAACTCAAGGTACCACTGTATTCGAATCAGTTCATTGATATAGCCCATAACCATAGTCAAAGGGATTGGCAGGCTCTCATTCAAACCCCTCATCTAGCCCAGGGAAGAAACGCCGAAGAAAGGATCCTCTTTCTAGGACATCCGTGAATGCAATAGGTGCTGGGTGCGCAATAAATACATACATAATGAAAGGTATGTAACAAGAGACAGCAGCCAGATGCATAATGGATAAGGGGCATGTGCATAATGGAGGAGTGGAGAGTCATTCACAAGAGCAAAAATCAAGTCCTCTTAATGTATTGTACAGCATCAAAGTCAGGCCAGGTCGCCTGGCCCGAGAGTATACATGAGCTTTTTAACCGGCCAGGTCCCATTAGGTCCCAGAAATGTAGTATGCCTCACTGGGAGTGGGCTTACTGCGTGATTAACTCTACATTCTCCTGTGAATATAGTCGGTGGTAACAGATAGGCCAGTTCCACATTCTAAATAAGGCAGTGTTTATCTTTTAAACTCTCAAACTAAAAGCCTAAGACAAGGCTGTTAATTGTTTTGCGTGATTAATGTATTACATTGGCAGCTAATGCCATTCTTCTGATAGTTTTTCATCAAGCATGTGGGGAATGTCGAGAGAACGGAGCACAGAGCCGAGAACACTCAGGAACCCAAACACAATGGAGGCAAAGAAGTATTCGGAACATGGACATGAGAGAAGAGGGGAAGGTGAAGGGTGGGCAAAGGGGAAGGAAACACACACACAGAGAGAGAGAGAGAGAGAGAGAGAGAGAGAGAGAGAGAGAGAGAGAGAGATCAGGGAAGGGCACTGAAAGAATGATAAGACAGCTTTACTTTTGACATGACAAGTTAACAAAAACTCTGGAGAGCGCTCTAGTTGTAGATATGTAGGGCTGGCTGGGTACTCAAAATTAAATACTTATAATCAAATTGCAAGTAGCTCAACATTATGTGGCATTTAATACCAGTGCGCTAAAAATAAAGCCTACGTTTGGGGGGGGGGTACCCAGTTTGCCTGCTGCTGGCACGCACATTAGCTAAAGGGTGATGTCATAGTTTATCTCATAACAGAGAAAGACAGATAGTGAGCTGGAGGGAGATATAAAGAGCAAGGAAGAGGGTTACCCAGTATGGAAGTTGGCCCCAAGCCAAAAGGGCAGGCAGCAATTCCCACAACAACAGGCTGGTAGGGACAGAGGTCTTGGCTTACAGTATCAGAGAGAACGATCATGCCTCCGACGTTCAGGGAAATTTCCTCTTTGAACCACTGCACCTGGATAAACAACTTCTACCTCTCTTTACTGATAGGGGATAACACAAGGGACCAGCCTGTGTGATTGCCTGCCAGGTGTCTTGCCGTCTAGCAATCTCGCGGCTTTCAGTCAGAGGGATAGATGAGAAGCAGGCTCATCCGTCTCTCAGGAAGAGGAAATACAAACAGCTCATCTGCCTCCGCTTTCATCAGGAGTGCGACTGGCGGCCATGGGGCCTGGCTTGTGTCGCTTTCAACCAAGACTCAAATTTCATTTAGTTTGCAGAACCTCGCTCATGGCAAGTTGTATGAGCCAAACGAGGCTCCTCTTACAGCCCTGGATAGGTAGCTGTATAGTTTTTGCAAGATAAGCAGGACAGTTCTTTCACAAGCCCTTTCAGCACTTTTGTGATAAGTTGGTGCTGGCCCGTCACAACTGATACCGTGCGATAAAGCCGACTTAGGTCGGTCCTATCAACAGCTGGTTGTTAAGGGAGGGGAAGTTCATCTTAAACTATTTTCCACAATAGGGCTGGTTTGCTATGTGCAGTGCCTCATGATTCCACAAAGCCTATGAAATAAAGTGCAAAAAATGCAGCCAGTCCCAGCAATATGTACTTCAGCAACAATATTTCAGCATATCTTAATTCAATTCAAATGGTCAAATGAGATACTTGAATAAGTCAACAAGTCAATGGACAGAGTCCATGATATGCGACCACAAAATCATGGAAGGACTGTAGGAAATTCACAGTTGGGGATATTACTCAGGTAAATGAATGGTACATGACTGGTACTGCCACTAAAAATAAAACTGCATTTGGCTTCTATCTCGCAATTATCACAGATGCAATTTTCCATAAAATAACAATCGTATTTCATCACATTTATTAAAGAAAGAGAATTCAATAGTTTTTCAACAATCACCAAAATTGGTGCATAATCCCAGAGGTTTTATGATAAAGCCTGATAAGTTGGAATGAATCCAACTAAATAATTTAAGTACCCTGATTTCATCACGTAGATTGAGAACTTCCCTGGAGGTAGACCAGTCTGTTGTGTCTGTTTCCACAATCGGGAAGAACTGGTGAGTGACGAAGGTTTTAACATTTTGAAAGCCACCAAACTATACTGACAACCGCTCACACAGGAACATCACAGCCGTTGTCAGCGCAATACTTAACATTTACTTCCTAGTTCAACCATTCTGTTGTGTAACACAAAAACAACCCCTTACCCAATACCATAATAACACCTAAAATCGCTGTGAAAAAGTGTCTTCACTGGCGCCAGGGTTACTTATTTACTGTTGCTGAAAGCCACAAGCAAGCTGTGGCTTCCCAACTAGATTTGGCCAACCAAAGCTTTAGAACGCGGCAAAGCAAATCTAGATATGATGCCATATTCCCAAAGCCACAAAAAAGAGTTACTGTCAGTGGCAACCAATTTTGCAGTAGTATATAGTAGTAGATTCAACATCTGTTATACAGCAAAGGTTTTTAATAGTTAAACCACTGCCATTCTATTGTAAACTGTCATTTAGTAGACAAAGTTGTCAGACGACTACCCTTCAAAATTTTACTCAGGGGGTAGTCGTCCTGTTGTCTGCCAACTGTTAGCTGGAACTGCTTTCACTAGGTCACGTCTGTTTGCTCCCAGTATCAGCCCAGCACGAGGTCAGAAGTCTGGCACAGCTCTGAAAGATGATGAACAGGCTACAGTAAGCCTGTAGCTTGTTGCCATGATTTGAATTGAAGCTGCTTTAGCTGTTTTTTGTGCTTGTATGTGCATGTGTGTGTGTGCGTGTGTCTATGTATGTGCATGAATGTGTATGTGTTGGAGGGGGTTGGTTGGGATTATTACTAGAGTGGCTCACATGAGAGGCACAGAGCCACTGGTCAGTGTGACATTTCCCCCTACAGTAAAACCATTCACAGACTACAGGGGTGGGTGGGTGACTGGGGGGGTGGAATGTAGTGTGTGTGTGTGTGTGTGTGTGTGTGTGTGTAGGAGTGGAGATACATGGATAAGCCCTCTCTTTTGGTCACTGGTGGCAAGCCTCTGTATGTGTGTGTGTTGGACAGATAAATCCTCTTTTGCACAGACTGCAACATATCATTTCCAAGCCCACACTAACACCACTGATCTTACACACACACACACACACACACACACACACACACACACACACACACACACACACACACACACACACACACACACACACACACACACACACACACACACACACACACACACACACACACACACACAAAACATTCCTCTTTTTCTGTGTCTACCTCTCATTAAATATTAATACATAAATTAAGCACGGTTATTCTGTGGGAAACCACCCAACGTAAACCAGAAGCTCAATTCAGGGTCCGACCCTTCGGTTTGAGGAGCCAGGGGTCTCGACCTTTCCTGCAACACTGTATAGCTACATTGTGTGTCCACGTCACACACACACGCACGCACACACACACACACACACACACACACACACACACACACACACACACACACACACACACACACACACACACACACACACACACACACACACACACACACACACACACACACACACACACACACACACACACAGAATGAGGACCTGCGTCAAGGGCATGTTATGGAAATGTGAAAAGTCACAATGCCTAATCTGCAAGTAATTTACGTGTCACACACACAGGATAAATCGGCAGAGCAGAAGAATAGCCTGATTCTCTTATAGCACAGCAAGTCTTGAGTTGAGTGTGTATAACAAACCAGCTGTGCGTGAGAGAGAGAGAGAGAGAGAACTTCTTGATCTGCGCAAATTTTGCAAATTCAAGTTAAAAAGAGAATCCCATTTGCACACTGAAAATGAACAGCATCCAGTCAAGGATCTGAAAAGTGACCTAGTTTCGATTATCTCTCGACATGTGAGAGAGTGCCTTGGACTGCTGTGTCTAGACCTAATTCTCATCCGCACACAAAGCAAGGAATCCGTAAACAACATTAGAAGATCTAGGTTATGATGCAGACTTGGTGGAGTTTCTCAAACAGTTGGGTATGACCAGAATTGGGTCACATGCTCAACTCCATGGGGTAGCACTACAAGTCGCAGAATCCATAAGATCTTCTGTTTTTGGGTGGATTACACTACATCTACCAGAATTCCATTAGAATTCCATCCATATTTACAGTTCACTGTCCACAACTAACTATGCTGCTTTTCACTTTTTGCATCACCCGATCAGTACGTTCTTCGTCTGAAAAGATGGACTCCACCACCAACAATGGAGACAGCATATAGAGGCGCACATCCATAACGCAAATACATTGAATGTTTCTCACAAAGTTCTAGCTCAATGAAGCATCAAATATGGGATTTTTTAATAATAGTGATAATAGTTAATAGTGTTATGGATTACCACTTTAATGCACCTCATAAACTTGGAACAAATAGGTTTTGTTTGCTCATGAATCACTGCAACTCCAGTAGTTCACCAGTTTTACAATATGGAACCTATGTGCAAAACTACACACATGCATAACCAGTTGGGATAACTGACAAAACGGGATTAAAAGTACCATACCACCATCATGCAAATTACGCCTATTGTGATGATCATAATAATAATAATAATGGCTGGAAAATCACTATGACGTATTTGATTTAAAATATATATTTAATGTAATTGATTTATTATTTACTTATAATAACACATAATAAAATATGAAAAATTAAAAATTAAAATAAAAAAATATATATATATGTGTGTGTGTGTGTGTGTGTGTACACACACAGACACACATGAATATTAATAGAAATTTTATAATATTTGATCTAATATATAAATATAATAATAAGAAATAGATATACATATAAGATAACGACATATTAATACATGAATAAATATTATTTATAATAAAAAATACATTTTCTAGCCATTAATTGTACCTTCCAGTGTGTGTTTTTGGGTGAGGGTCTCTTGAAGAACGAGGTCCTGGCGGTGAAGAAGTACTCTTCGGAGTCCTCCTCCAAGCTGCTGTAGCCGCTGCTCATCGTGCTGCTCCACGTCATTGGCGGAGAAAACTCCGCATTTCCAACTTTGTCGCGTCCCCCAAAAAAATACAAATAAAAGCTCCAACCCAGTGAAAATTCGAGAAAAAAAATAACGAAATGAAGTGATCTTTAAAGCCGACGAGCCTGGTACTTTCTGGTTAACAGCCGCGATTTACTTTGCGTTTCCTCTTCCTCCTCTTCTCCCCTCCCGAGCGGTCAAACTACGGCACCGGCCAAAACGACGCCGACTATTTAATCGGAGCACGGGGCGACGGTTCCACGTTTCATTTTCAGCTCGAAGGGGAGAACGTTAAGCGCGAAGAAGTTTAAAGACGAACTGCGGTCCGGCGTCGGCGCTTCCTCTCCGGCGGCGGGTCGTGGTCTGACAGCCACCAGCCGGCCAGCCTACCGTGACGCCACGCCCACTACACCGGTCAGCCAATCACGTTAGCCGATGAGCTCTCGCTCATTTCAGTGCGTTGCATTTAAAAGATATTAAATTACTTTCATTGATTTACCAGTGGCCCACCAAAGCCACAGCCGCCACGACGGAGGCATTGCTCTGAAAACAATATAAAATACCACGATATAAAATACCCTCCTTCACCAGGTGACATAATTTCCAGAGTAATTAACATGGGGTATTCTCCAACATTGTCAACTATGATAGACTCTTGGGTGTTAAGGCTATCAAAGTCCAAATCCAAAACAGTTGTGCAGAGCAGGTACCTCTCAGACAAATGTTATGAGTTCAAGAAACGTCTGCATTCACACACACACGCACACAAACTCGTGCATACAGATGCACACTCTTTTTGTTAGAGACAAAAAATGTCCACCCTTACCTCTGTGATTAAACAGCAAACCAATGCTAACTTTCTCAGCTTTGTCTTCGGCAGCATGGCTGTTTCGTCTCCGGCTTAGTGTCGCGTATACTCCAAACACAGGGACCAGAGACGTTTAAATGGCTACTGTGGGACTGAGCGGTAGCTGGGTGAGCGCTGGTGTTTAATTGCTCAGACCTGACGTACACAAGGGTGGAACATGGCCCACTGGCAGCACTCGCTTTTAGATCCTTTATGCATTTCCAGAGGCTTGTGATGATGGTGATTGATGGTAGAGTCTGTGTGTGTGTGTGTGTGTGTGTGTGTGTGTGTGTGTGTGTGTGTGTGTGTGTGTGTGCGTGTGCGTGTGCGCGTGCGTGCGTGCATGTGTTTCAGCCTTTCCGTTTCATTATGAATTATTTCTCCAGACTTCCCTCCTGGGTGGACAGTGGATTCCTCTTGACCTGCTTTTCCTCCGATTTTGACTTTCGACAGATATCAGCCCTTTACTCGGCTCTGGGTGGGGATCGAGCGCAAACGCGGCACGAAGACGAGTCGTAAAATGTCAAATCGGCCTCTATTAACAGTTTGCTCCGTTCCCTCCGACCCGACAGCAGTAGCCGGGAGCGATGTGACCGGCATTTCGGTAACCGGACGCTCAAAAGGAAGCCCCATCCGTACATGCTCGTGTTCCAGCCCTGACAGGAGCAAAGTTGTAGAGTGAATCACGTCAGTCACCATACAATGCGTCTTTTGTATGGACTCTCTTAATGGGAGTTTTGGGCTGTGTTTGTTTTGCAAAAAGCAGTGCAAAGGGTAACTTCAGCGACATATATGCAGTGTCAGTGTAAATTTGTGTGTCACAGGTGAATTGTAAACTGACCAATGCTCGCCAGCCAGTTGTTAAAACCATAAAATCTGAAGGATGTTAAGGTCAATATCAATAGAAAATGTGTTCTAAAGTAAAAAAATACTATTAAAATGCCTATTAATAGCGTGATATACTGTATGACAGCACTACCAAATCTGTTGACTTGTTTTTTGGATGGGGTTGCCCGAAAAAAGAGAAGAGGTGCCATAAGAGGGAAGAGACAGTAACTCTCCGGAGTCAGCTGCAACAACTTTCTGTTAAGAAAGAAACTGTTAAGTTCCATATTGTTTAAAAAAACAAACATTTTAGAAGTACCATTTTAGTACAACTATTAAAACTGTGATACAAGTACTTCTAATGCCCTGACTGATGTTCATCTCAAGCCGATGAGTGTGTTGTGTTATCTGGATAAAGTGAGACTTGGGATGAAAGAAGCCATAACCCAAATGAGAAGCCTGGCTTCCATCTGGTGTGGTTTTGGTTTTACCGTAGGGCTGGGTTCGGTATGGAGCGAGCAAGCAATTACAGATTTTTGCAGCGAGCAGTTGCAAGTTGCAAGTTTTTTTTTTGTTTTGTTTTTTTAAATACCCATGGATTTATTTGGGCTTTGGATTCAACATCTTGTATAGCAGAGCTGTTTTACTTCAGTCTAGTCCCATATCCGGATCTTTCGATATTTTTAATGGGATCCGAAACTCTAACTTATTTATTGCTGTTTTTTTCTAAAAGCAGATAAATAAAAATCGATCAAATTTTTTGATTTTTCAAAAGTCTGCTATAATACCGGTACTTAGTCTTTACTCGAGTTTCAACTCCAGAAATC